>NC_041391.1:689463953-689468072 GCF_002162155.2 Triticum dicoccoides
GGCCAAACAACACCATCCATCTATGTAGCCAAACAGGGCTTTGCTTTGTCGCCCTGATTTGAAGGGGCACCACTGCCGACGCTCGGAGTGGTTCACCCTAGAACCCAAATAAGCTATTAGCAACCAAGCTGCCATGGGTGGACTTCAGGAATGCCCATCACATAAGTTGAGCTTGTTACGAAAACCACTATCACTATCATTTCAAATCACACAAAAGATGTAAGTTGCAAGACTCGGTTGCAAACGAAAATGATGTCGTCTGGAGAGAATGGGTATAACATACAAAAATTCCAACCCTCCATGGAAGGAGACGAAGACCGCATCATCGTTGATGTGGGTTTTTGCTGCACCATTCATCTCAACCAACACCTAGATCCGATGAGACTGAAGGCTTCTATGATCTGGAGCCAACTGAGATAGGTGAGCACCACTACGTCACGTCTATTCTTCAGCTTTGACACTATACTTGTGGGGCAAGCCAATACGCCACAACCCCACTATCAGCGACACCATCTCCACCCGAGGCTGATGTCCACGACTTGCATCCATACCCTCCACGCAAGACGGACCATCGAGAGCCTCAGCGCCCCTTCATCGGTGCCAAGCGGGCTTGCTTTCGACCACCCTTTGACGGTTATGAGGGGATAGAGGGGAAGGTGTGGTGGATCGGTGGTGCCGGGCTAGGAGTTCGCCCTAGAGTTTTCACCAAGGAGGCGCTGCCGCGGGGTCAAGTCCTACCAGAGACCTTCTCGAGCAAGACACTTGGACGCATGGGTTATAAACCTTGCAGTGTAAAACATTAGGAGGCTTGCAATTCGCTAGGCCCGGCAGCCGCAATTTATGAAGAATGTTCTTTTCTTGCTAGAAATTTTATTTCTATTATGTTTTCCCACTGCCCTAGGGAGGCCAATGCGGCGGCAGATTTATTGGCTAGAAACTCGAAGGTCTCTCATACAATTGTTTGGAAATCGGAGCCTCTGGGGTTTCTAGTAGATGTATTAACAAACGATGTATCACTTTTTGCGCATGAAATATAAACTGCCATGACGGCTTTCCCTCAAAAAAAAAAAACAAGCAACATGTAGCTGGGAATGACATGCACACCTGATAGCTATTATTCGGTCGGGAATTAGTTAACTGATTAATAGACAAAATTGTACGGACGATTAAGTTAAGATGCATGCCTATATGATCACTACACATGCATATGTAGTATGTGCCTGCAAGTTGCATGTACTCACCCACGGATGCACGAATGCAAGATTTAGTACATGCACCTAACAATGGCACTAATTGAGTAGCGCACGAGGGTGTGTCGTGATGATGGATGGGATGCAAGTTGTACATACTTGCACCGTACATTGGGGTGTCTGCTTGATCAAGACTGAGCAACATGCATGCAATTTCTCCTAAAAAAAAGCATGCATGTAATTTCATGGCGCGCAGCTATAGCATAACTTGGGCAGACGGACGGGTGACGTGACACACTACACCCTTTATACTACCGTGCACATGCAGGCAATTTCCTTTTGCAATGCAAGGCAAATTAATGGACTTAAACCGAAATCAAGGTGATGTGACCGATCTGAAATCATAAAAGAAACATGGGAGTTAATCATGGGGTATAATTATTGTTTGGTCGCATTGATTGATCTGTTGATAGGCGACACAAGTGTTTGTTTTTTGCTGATGATGCGTCCGTGTGTGCTGCGCGAGATAGCCCGTGTAATGTAATGTAAGTTGTTCCATCCCAATCACACAGACGAAGACAGCAGGGACGCCGACGCATCTTTGTGCGAGATTGATCTTCCGCGAGGAAGCCAGCGAGCGCAAGCTATGGCCGGCTACTTATCGTACGGCATCGGAGCTGTCTCGTCATGGATCCGTCTAATCATGCGATTAGATTTTTGATTAATCATATAGAGATTAACAGTCCATAGGGGTCGACATAAACGATAAAGAAAGCACGTAACTTTTTCGCGCCTCTCTTTTGGTGTCTGGACTAAAGTTTCGGAAAAGACATAGCTAAAAGCCTAAATGTAAAAGAAGGTGACCATCAACCGGTTTTAAAGATGTGAACTCTACTGCTTCTTCGGACAAGTTCTGGTGGGTTCAAGCTGAAGATGCAAACTGAGATTAATTAGCTGGCTAGCCAAGAAACAATAAAAATTATTAGTACTGTAGTTTTCCATGCTGGCCAGGGGTTCTCCGGCATCTGACCAATGAACAGTCTCCACCACGTAGCCACGCTGCGCTGCACGTCAATCAATTTGCTGTTGATTTCGCACATTGTTTTATGATTTTTTTTGGAAGCATGCATGCAACCAAAATGTAGGGTGGTGTTGTATCTAGACTTCCCTGTGTTATCCTTCGGTAGCGTAGTTTTCTGCATGATCCGGCTATCTCGGGAACTGCTTTGTAAGAGGGCTGCCTCTCCACCTTGTATCGTTTGTCCGTGTATTTTATTCGGTTGCTGCTCTATCTATAAAGCGGGGCGAAAGCCTGTTTCGAGAGTGTGCGCAGGGAAAATGTGAGGCGGTGTGTACAAAAAGCATAATTGTATGGCGCTCCTCTGAACACTGTACACGCACTCCATGATCCAACCAAAGTTGGTAGAGTTCTTGCCATGCATGCATGTATCTTGTATGGGCGCCAGAAACAAACAAACACTACATGCCCATCAAGTAGACGTCTATATATCGGTTAGGATAACGGTTTGATTTCCTGTGGAGCATGGATGTAAACCATAATTCAAATGTTGTTAGTCTGTATGGTTCCAAAACAACAACAGCTTATAACTTACTTGTGCATTTAGCTTTTCTCCAAGAGCGACTTTACAGAGAAGATAGTCTCAATCAGTTCTAACTTTCACCTGTAGTATACAGGCATATACGAGGATCATGAATGATATTTAATAGTTGTTATCATTTTTTGGTGTAATTGATTTGCAATCTTCTGCCAACATATTGAAATGAAACACAACCCATGGTTTAAATTCTACTACATTTTAGAACGGAGAGGGTATGTCACAGATGAAGCCTATGTCCGAAAACAAACATATACCTACTATACCTACTAATGAACAATCAGGCTGCGAGTATATACGATGATCGAATCCAATAATGTTGTACTAGTGTGGAATCAAATCAAGACGGCTGCAGTGCGGCATGGATCGATGTGACCTATATGCGCTTCTGCCTACCTAGTGAAATCCCTGCAAATACAATGCTGAATCAGCTGTTACGGAACAAATCATCGCAACTATTTGCTCCCTGGGCTGTTTTGGTTGCGCGTGTCGAGTGGGCTGTGTCCCCCTGACAAAAATGGCCTGTGCACGGAACAGCACCAGCACGAGCAGCTTGTTGGGGGACTTGTCGTCGTGTCACTTTTTTTTTCTGTTGGGGCCTTGTCGTGTCGTCGTGTCGCTCTCAACGCAGCCTAGTTACTGGTGATTGGGCAAAGAAGCACTCCGCGCTTGTTAATGTATTTCTGGCGGACCGGGACACTCCGCGCTTGCCGATGAACGTCGAGGAGGACCGGGATGCTCTTTTCTGGCGCCTTGAGCCCTCTGGCCATTTCTCCACGAAGTCCCTGTACGCCGCCATTGCGCCCTCGGCGGCCCCGGAACCCTTTAGCCTGATCTGGGACATCCGCCTACCCGCTGAAGATCATGATTTTTCTGTGGCAATGGATCCGTGGACGCCTCCCTTCTGGGGTGGAAGTCCTCAAGCGTAATGGCCCGGGCGACGGGATTTGCCCCATCTGTGGCACGGTACAGGATGCTAACCACATCTTTTTTTCGTGCTACACTGCCCAGTTCCTATGGGCCTGCTTCCGCGAAACGGTTGGCGAACAGTGATGCAATACCAACTTCCCCGACTTGCTTGTCGAGCTCAACGCTTTCCCTACTCGCTACCGCCATATTAGATGGTTGTGCGTTGGGGTTCTAGCCTGGATGCTTTGAAACATTCGTGATAAGCTTGTTATTCAGAAGGTGCCTCTCCGACGTGCGACTGATGCAATCTTCAAAATGTGTGGCTACTCTCAGCTTTGGCGGCCGCTTAGCCGCCCCCAGGACCGGGACGTCATTACCACCCTCATCTCCGACCTCCGCTCGAC
>NC_041391.1:689468568-689492092 GCF_002162155.2 Triticum dicoccoides
CAGCCTGATTAGATCACCTGGCGGCTCTGTGGCGTGTGTGTTTTGTGTTTAGGGCTTGTTGTGCTGTGCCCTCAGCATTGACCCTTCCGACTGCTTTGTGTTCTTGTGGACTTCCGTGTGTGCGTGAGTGTGTACTGTGTTGGACCTTGTTGGATGCTTGTTTTGGGCGGTTGGCTTTATAATATAAAGCGAGGCGAAAGCCTTTTTCGGTAATGTATTTCTACCGCATGCATCAAATCATCTCCAGCACAATGGGCCTTCTGTAATTATTGATTTTTATGGCATAAGGCCATATATTAAGTAACACATGTTTTTACAAATACAAACTTACTTACAGAAAAAAAATACACTCAATATCTTGGAGTGCCGAAGTGTTTTTCCCCTGCATCCACCCGGTGTTGCGCCGTGAGCATAGCCCCATGCCGCTTCTGGCCTTCGACCCAACAAAGCAAACTTTTGAAATCCAGTAACTTGTAAATGTAGCGGCAGTAAAATCCTCGATGCAGATAAGGAGACCATGGATGTTGTGATCTGCAAAGCAAATCGCCGCACCAAAGAAAAATGCCAATAAGGGCCTATAGAAACTCCGACGATCATAAAAGTCGGTTGATCTAGACAAATCCATCAGAAATCAAGCCAGATCCTCAAAGACCCGCTAGAGACATGTCTCCACTTACGAAGTACCGATACGGCAGAAATCTGTGTATCGCCGTTCCGTACGCCACCGATACTCCGATATGCCAGATATGGCTTAGATACGGTATCCCAGAAGTATCCCCTTTTTTGATTTAAAAAGAAAAGAAAAAAATGCCGATACGGCTGTGAAACACGCGAGACACGGCTGGGACACGCCGAGGCAGCCCCGAGCGAGCCCAATAGCCCATGATGGGTCGACTAAACCTAGCTCTCTCTCTCGCACCCTGTCGTCACCACTCACCAAGAAGGGATCGAGGGTGCCGCCGCCGCCCCCGCCACAGCCATCAGTTGCTCGCCGGCGCCGCCGGCGCCGCCGCCTGGAGTGGCTCGCCGTCGCCGCCCCTGTCGCCGCCTGGAGTGGCTCGCCGTCGCCGCCCCAACTTCCTGGAATCGCCTCTCTGCCTCTCTTCTGCTCTTCTCCGCCGGCGACACAAGGTAAACACCCGAGCCCCGATGTTGTACTGATGTATGGTTGATCCATTGATGTATGCTTGGGGCTTGTCTATGCTGGCTTTATGTATCGTTTATCCATTTATGTAGGCAGCAATAGCACTCTCATAGTCATAGGCTCATAGCTCATAGATGTATACTCTAGTAATAGTTCGATCTGTTCCTACTAGCTAATGTTGGATAAAATTGTTTGTTGATGTTGCTAGCTTGCTGCTTGTTGATGTTTGTGGGGTAAAATTACTTGCTGATGTTGCTGCTGCCTCCTGTTGCCAGGGAAGAAGATACAAGTATACACCATGTCATCTGCGGGGAGTAGCATGGCAGCAAGCCAATCTTCGGTCGGTGGTACTGCGAGCAACAACATTGAGGTTGATGGTGCAGGGGAAGAGGTTGAGAATGGTGTTGTCAATCCGAAATACCCATTCTGGAAGCATGCTACAAAACTAGCAAGAGACCCATCAGGTCGAGGAGGAAACACACGTTTCCGTTGCCACTTCTGTATGAATGATTTCCCAGGCAGCTATACAAGAATAAGAGCGCATCTTCTTAAGATATTAAATGTAGGCATAAACTCTTGTACCAAGATAACACAACCTCTCTTTGAGGAACTTCGCAAGGAAGATAAGGCAGCTGCTTTGCTTATTTCACATAGTAAAACTAGGAACACACTTCCTCTACCACCCTTTGAGGAATCTGGTTCATTGGCATCATCAAGGAAAAGGAAGGCAACAGGAAAGCAATCTGGGATTTCATAAAGTTTTCATGCAGAGGTTCGACAACAAGCTGATGCTCTCATTGCAAGAATGTTCATCACCGGAGGTATGCAACTTTGCATTACAATGTCAATTATTGTTGTCTTTTTTAAGCATAGTTGTTTACTAGTTATTTTGTCTGTAGGGGTTCCCTTCAATCTAGCAAGAAATCCTTACTATCGGGAGTCCTACAATTTTATCGCAAAAAATGAAATGGGTGGCTATGTGCCTCCTGGATATAACGCATTGAGGACAACCTGTCTTGCAAAAGAGAAGAAACATGTTGGGAGGATTCTAGAGCCCCTCAAGCCCACGTGGGCGCTCAAAGGAGTGACTATTGCGACTGATGGGTGGGCTGACCCTCAAAGGAGACCAATTTTGAACTTCATGGCTGTGACAGAGAGTGGTCCAATGTTTCTAAAGGCGGTCAACACTGAAGGGGAGGTAAAAACTGTTGTTTGTACCTAGATTAACTTGTTTTGTGTCTCATTTTTGTATAAATTACTTGCTGATTGTTCATTGTCTTCAATGGTAGACCAAATCTAAGCAATTTGTATTTGAGAGGATGAAGGAAGTGGTTGAGGAGATTGGATCCGAGAATGTGGTCCAAGTGATCACGGACAATGCATCCAATGTCAAAGGTGCTGGATTGATGATCCAAGCAAAGTACACCAATATTTACTAGACTCCTTGCATTGTGCACTGCCTCAATCTTGTGTTGAAGGAGATATGTGATCCAAATATGCATGATCAAGACTTTGAAGTTCTTAACTTTATAAAAGAGGTTTCCGAACTAGCTCTCTTTGTCAAGAACTTCATAATGACCCATGGCATGAGGTTGTCAATGTTGAATGAGTTTAGCAAACTTAAGTTTCTTCACATAGCAGAAACCCGATTTGCAAGTGTTGTCATCATGTTGAAGAGGTTTCTTTTAATCAAGGATGCACTCACACTAATGGTTGTTCATGCAAATTGGGCTAATTATAGAGAGGATGATCCTCCTACAGCTCAAAGGGTGAAGGAACTTATTTTGAGTGATGTGTGGTGGGATAAAATTGGAGTTCATATTCCTTCAATCATAGTTCCGAGAGAAACAAGCTCACTCCTGAACGTGCTGAGGATTTAGTGTTCTCACATAACAACTTGCGTTTGCTTTCAAGACAATCTGAGGCTTATCATGCTGGGCCAAGCCGGATGTGGGATGTGGGTGGAGATGGGGTTGAGACCTTCACTGGTGTTGGCATCCTTGAAGGTGCTAACCTGACACTTGATGAACCTGAATTGAAGGCTGAGATCATGAATGCTCTCACTTGAGTTCCTGTTGTTATGTTGTAATGTACTGTTTGACTATGGATCTATGGTCACATGGCCTTGTATCTTCATGTTCCTGTTGTTATGTTGTAATGTACTATTTGACTGTGGATTCCTTTTTATCATGTCAACTTAGTGAACTTTTGCATTATTTGGCTATGGTCATTGAGAATTTAGAACTGAAACTTGCTGGAACTTGTTGGAGGCTGAGATCAAGGAAGTTTATATTAATTTCATCATTTGGTATGCTACTGCCACAAGCCAACTTGTTTACAACTTCTTCACTTTTCATGCTTATCTATTTCATATTATCAAGTCTAATATCATGTGATGTATTTTCTATTTTGCATACACCATGAGGAGTTGAGGGCTTGGATGATCATTCAAGAGTGAAAAGAAAGGAGGCATGAAAACAATCAGGCAACCAATAGGCGGTATTTTGATCCCATCTCACACATTTTATTATATTCATTTTAATTACATGTCATTTTATTATAGTTTATATATGCATGCCGTATCGCCGTATTGTTGTTTTTAGAAATTGTCCTATCCCGTATCGCTGTACCGGTATCGCCGTATCAGTGTCGCCGTATCGGTGCTTCGTAGGTCTCCACACACTCTCCATGGGCGCAATGCACATCAGCATGACAGGATATGGCAAGGAGAACATTATTGTATCCAGGGGCAACACCGTTGCCTTGCTGTCCCAAATCAAAACTCCAAGACTTTGACAGAAAACCTGTGAAATTACACTCATGCTGCTGTGCGATAGATTCAGGTTTGTTGTCAAGCTCGGCACCCTCGAGAACCATGTACTAATGCCATCTTCTCTAGTGATCTAGATAGGCTGGGCCATCGGTGAAGAATGACGTGTTGGATCCATCTGGTCGCCGTTGTTGCGCACTGCCTGATGAGGACCGCTGCTCGAGCACCCATCTCCTTCGGCGTCACACAACAACTGTCCATTGCTGTCCAACGTCTGCAGCAGGCCACCGCCGATCAAGACCTCCCCGCCGGCACCTGCGACGGGCGGTGGCGTCGGCGAGGGATTTGCAGTCGCCCACCTTGCCGCCTCTCTCTCGAAAAGCGATCCGCTCCTGGTTGCATTTTTTATATTTAATTATTGATTTTGGATCAATCATTAACAAAATTAAAATATGGTTGCACAATTTAGAAATCACTTGTAAATCATTTTCTGGCCTCCTGCCGTGTAATAACTTGTTGGACTCGAAATAACAGCTGGGACCTGAAAATAGCAAACACGTATCAGCGATCAGTTTCCGGTCATTGGTTGATACTGCATCGATCGTGCTTAGTAATGAAGCAAAAGCGAGGCACCGAACGGCGACTGACTGATGGAATAATCGAGGAGCTGGACTGGCCGGCGAGCTGGTCAATCGAGGCCGTGCCGTGGCGCGTAGCGAACGACTGATCACGCGCCAGCACAGATATATTCCCTCGGGGAAGCGACGGCGACGTCCGTGTCTGCACGCGCCACAGTAATTGCACTGCTCGGTCGAGCTTCCAGCATATCCAGCGTGGTTGGTCTCGATCGCGAGCAGAGTAGCTTGGCGGGGTGGGGAAGCGCTTGTCTGCAAGGAAGCTGCAACTCCTCCACGTCGACCGGGACACCGACCGGCACGCACGCACGCAGCTACGTACGTGGACATCTGCCGCGCCGTCGTCTCCTGCTCCTCGACTTCCAGCATCTCCCCGTCTCGATTGGTCGCTGCGACGGTGCCGGCCACGGGTTCCGTTCCGCAGCGATCCGCACACATCGGCCTCGGCTCGGGGGAGCCGCGACAAAGCTCTCGCTCGATCGCGTCCCCGATCACGTCGCCCGGTCCCCGCGCCGTTGGAAACGATGGGCCGATCGAGCCGCCGGTGCCGAACCTTGCGCCCTCGCCTCGCCGTCTAGTCTCCATCGATCCCCGACTCCCCCGGCCGGCTATCGAGGAAGCGGCCGATACGTAAAAGGTGTGTTACTACGCGTACAGAAAATCACTGTGGAGAAGGTAGGAACTTGATGATGGACGCCACCGAGTCTCTGCTTCTCCGAACACACTACACCGCTTCATGCATGATATTGCGGACCTTCAATCGTTGAAAATGATGTGGCACCCTAGGTAGGAAGACGAGTACACGAGTGATCTGCCCTGACTAATATTGTTCAAGCACTGCCTTGTCTCTCAACACGTGTTTGGGTTGTGCATTCTACTCTCTAGAAGAAGAAAAAAGGCTTGTTTTGGCCATCCACATCAAATCATAATTATTTTTGTATTTGCATGTTCATATAATCACCTTTTTAATTGCTCTACATTATAGGGTCTCTTTGATTCACATGATTTGCAAAATGGATAAGTGGGAAAAAAATTCAGATCTCCAATATTGCAGTATTACCAAGATGCTTAGTGTACACACAAAAATTATAGAATTCTTTACAAGAGGTTGACCAGCCTTGCCGTCGTCGGGGAGCATGTGAGATTTGTATTCCCTGACTTCAGATGGTAGTACCTGAGGTGTGCTACATGCCCTCTCTTTCATTTTCTTCTCAAGGGCGACAATTACGCAGATCATGGCCGCGGGCGTCTTCTGATCTATATCAAAAACCTTTCTAGTGTTTCAACAAACAAAATTCTTGAGACAAGGGTCTAGAGGCGGCAATGAGCTTTTCAAACGGCGCACGGTCGACGAATGCATGAAGAAGAAGACTTCGGCATATCCAATGATGTGAATATATTTTTCATTTTTTTTGTAAGGGTCTGAGCTACGTAATATATGGTCGTTGGTCTTTTCACAAAAAAAATTCTTATAAATCTAGTGCAAATAATTTGAAGAAGAAAAAAACAGATAAAATGCAATCCTACTATAAGAAAAAAACCACAAAGAGAAAAATGTAAAGATTAATCCTCTAAAGTTACTCTTTAGAAAAAAAAATTAGGAATACTCTAAACTAACTTCAGAAATTCTTTGCTTTCAAAAAAAAAACTTCAGAAATTCTTTGAATTAGAAAGGACCCATGTTTTTTATTAGAAAAGAAAATTTGTGTTACAAATAAATGGACAAAAGGGCAATATCCCGTACAATTGATTACAAGAGGGATGTACCAGTGTATATGCATGGCAGTATGGCACGTACGTACGGAGTATTGAATGCACCACCCGTCCTGCTTGGTCGCCGGAATAGAAGGAGGCCGATCGATCATCATTCAGGCTCGTCGTAATGGAAGTATCATAGCTAGTATCATGAATGTCAACTAGGTAATTTTAATGAGGTGTCATCATTCAGACTGGTATTACTGCTCATGTGCCTGATTAATTTGGAGTTGATTAGGGTTAATTCAAAGTTGGTCGCATGCATGCATGCACGAGCTAGTATGTGCGTGCGCATGCAGCATGTAACCCCGCGTGCATGATCCAGTAATGCTGTATTGTCTTTCAAAACAAAATGCTGTAGTGTGGAATCACATCTGGCCATCTGCAGTGCAGCATGGATCGATGTATTCTACTATCTGCCCGCCTGCTTGTTGTCAAGTGAAATCCCTGCAAATAGGGTTGTCACGGAACAAATCCTCGCAACACTTTGCGCGCGTGTCGACTGGGTTCTGTCCCCCCTGACAATAACGGCCTGTGCACGGACAGCACCAGCATGATGGAGCAGCTTGTTGGGGACTTGCCGTCCTGTCGCTCTCAACGCACGCAACCTAATTACTAGTGGTTGAGCAAAGAAGCACCGCGCGCGCTTGTCATGTACTCCCTCCGTCCGGAAATACTTGTCGCAAAAATATATAAAAATGGATGTATCTAAAACTAAAATGTGTCTAGATGCATTCATTCCTCCGACAAGCATTTCCGGACGGAGGGAGTATATTTCCATCATCTCCTGGTCGAGGGACCGTGCGTCATTATATAGTAGTAGTACTGTATTTCGCACTTGCACACCCTTGTAGAGAGAGATCACTTGTACTGATGTGTACCCCCTCCGTACGAAAATAGCTGTCATCAAAAAGAATAAAAGGGGATGTATCTAGATGTATTTTAGTTCTAGATACATCTCTTTTCATCCATTTTGATGACAACTATTTCCGGACGGAGGGAGTAATAAATAACTTGTTGGACCCGAGTTAACACGTACGTACTGTAGCATCAGCCATCAGTTTCCGGTGATTTCCAGTCGAGAACAACTCGTCGATGATAATTCGATCGTACTCCTACTTTGTAGTAATGATGAAGCAAAAACTGAAGAGTGACTGGGCTGATGGAATAAACAAGCTAGGAGAGCGGAGCTGGAGCTGGACGTGCCGTGGCGTGGCGCATAGCAAGCGGCCGCAATTAGTGACTGATCCGGCTCGCATCAACACATAAATATTCCCTCGGAGACCGCGACGTTTCTGCCTCAAGGCCACAGTAATTGCACTGCTCCATCGAGCTTCCAGCATATCGAGCTCTCATTTTCTGTTTGCTTTTTGGCTAGCTAGACCCGTCCCCTTGCCCTCGTCGTGTCGTCTCCATCGACCGCCCGACTCCCCCGGCGCCTCCGGCGCCTCATCTGGCAATCAAGGAAGGAAGCCAACGCGTCAAACTCGGTTGCTGCAATTGATGGATGGATGGATGATGTACGTGGCGGGAACAGAATAACACTGTGTCACGCGCTTCTTGTTGACTTGCTATTCCCTCCGTCCCATAATGTAAAATGTTTCTTGAGAACTTTGAACGGATCGATGCTAGAGAGTCTCTGGTTCTCCCATGTCCGAACAATCCTGCAGCTTCATGATTTCGTGGGCCTCCACTCTCCTTGACAAAGGAGGTGCCGTCGACGCTCTGGCTTTCAATTCGTTGGTTGCACTGCCTGCCCACACAACAATGGCGTGGCATCCGTTGTGTGCAATGCAATCACCGTCGCTGGCCTTCAATAATTCTCTTGCCACGTACGTACATACGCACGTACGGAGGAGTGTGGGCCATGTGGCAAGCCGGCCGGGCTTCATTCGGGTTATTCCCCCGGCGAGCCTCGCCTTTTCCGTATGCTACATTGAATGCTAGTTTTGCTTTCAAGGAACCACACCCCTCCTCCTTGGTCGCCGGAATAGTAGGAGCCTATAGGAGGAGACCGATCGATCATCATTCATCATCATACTGGACCGGAGAATTTCACTGAAGCCAAGCCCGGCACGGCCGGAAATGATGATGGTTTAAAGGTAGGGAAAGGAAAATGACACCGGCCAAGGTGATTGAATGCGGGATGGATCTTTCAAGTCTACAGTAGATCGGGGACAAAACAAAACAAAACAAAACGTGGGATTTGATCGATGCTGCTTACTAATTAGTTGGTGTCTCCTAGCTAGTCGGCTAGTCCATCAATCGATCCCAGATTACGCGCCTCGCTCTCCTAATTAAGAGGGGGAAAGGGACGTACGGCCATGGCGCTAGCTAGCTAGCTCATGGTGATCGATCAAAACAAGCCGTACCTAGGCCAGGCCAGATTTCATATGCCCATGCAGCACACCGTACGAGTACCGCATGCATCAGGAGCGGCATTGTGATTAATTAACAAACCCCCAGGTGGTCGTATAATCCAAGCACTCAAGATCTAGGTAGCTTTCTTTAAGAAGCAATATCTAGCTAGCCCTGGAGATGGATGGATGTCATACTCATACCACCACATAACATATGGTGCCAGCGATTAACAATGGGCATGCAGGGCTCCATCTTCTGGCACAAACGGCCATGGCCGATCGATCTCCTGCGGCGGCGCGCGGCCAACGCACGAGCATCGCGGCAGCGGCGTCTCGAGCCCGAGCACGACTGCACGAGCATCTAATTCACAAGGGACCAAAGTATTCGTGGCCCGTCTCGGCGTCACACGGAACAAGGGTAGCCGGCCGGTAGGTGAGCTACCCGCCAATGCAATCGATCAATAATGCTTTCTCGACAGCGACTCCATCGTCGTCCGGGACGTCGATCGCGGTCTACGGCGGAGGGGAGAAGCAGGAATTGAAGTTGGCCGGCGCGCTGCGTCCGCGCCTGGTCCCGCTGCCTTCAGTTAGGCTCTTGTCCTCACAATGATGAGGCCAAGGAGCAAGAAACACTATTATCCATTGGTTTTACGACTCTTGTCAAACTTCACTAGCATGGCATCTATGTGAGGTTCGCACGTTCACGAATATGACCAAATCGTACTTCTATCATCTGCAATCCTGCGGAACCAGATATATGTTTTGGAATGGCTAAAGATAATAACACAAGAAACAAAATAGTTACTTCCAGCTATCAGATGACAGACAACCTAACCTTCTCAATTGCAGAGACAATTATTTTCCAAAACAAACCACATTATATGCCATAGGTTGACCTGAAAGCAAGGATTCACCTTCGATGCTGAAGGAAGCTGAACACAACTGCATTTAGCAGCATCAGGATAACTTCCAAGAATTTCTAGGCTGCATAAACACACAGAAACTCCGTTAGGTGGGACAAACTCACAATTGGCAAGCTTGTTAAGCAATCACACAGTGACATAATTAAGAACAATTTAGTTTGCATGTGAAGAACAATGCAACCGCGGGCCTTATTTTGCTCAATTCAATCAAGTTTATTTCTGAAGAACAATTTATTCCGCATCCGGCATAACTCCTTTTGATAACCGAAAAATATTTCTAATATTGATAAATTAATCACAAGTGCAACTGAAGTATATACCAAACATCCTACATAGCTTGAAGTGCTTCTCTATTGATCAGGAGAAGGATAACTTATTTTTATCGATTTAATCAAGAATGTTTTAAGTATAGTCTCTGAAGAACAGAGAGCATACAGAAAATCAGGACAAACAACACATGCTTCTAAGGACAGGAGAATTGCATCTCAAATAGCAATAACACATATATGCCTCATGGCAAAGAAACTTGGCAGGCAACAGGCACAGAGAGACAATGCAGTACACTTGAATGCTCCTGTATACCAGGTTACTCAACATATAGCCTAGAAACAGTCACAACAACTTTGACACACTTCACAAGAGGAACTTTCAGAGAACTGAGCATAGCAACGGAAGATCCGGAAAACAAAAACCGGAGCATAATTTAATGACTATGCTAAACCAGGAAATTATCGATTCCAGTCCTTCGTTTCATTAAGAAGATACACGTCATCATCATTGACCAAAAATAGAAGTACAAATAATGAGCCATATTAGGATTGATGCTCAGGCATACACAAATCAAGCAAATTACATGGGAGTAGAAGTTCTTCCGAGTTCATTCATTGCTCATGTGCATGCACCAACGAAATGAGAATCTACTCTGCTTTCGTACATGGTGCAAACTCTTGCACATGAGAGCTAAAGTGAGATCTAGAGGCAGAGGACGGCTAGAGATGGTGGGGGAGGAAGGAGAGGAAGATAAACTGTGCCGCGCAAAACTCCTGCTGTGCAAGCGGTCGTGATGTCATGCTACAGGCAGTGCTCAAATCACTCCAACAGATTGCTTCAGTAGATGAACCGTTCAAATTGAGGAGTTCATAATAATTAAACTCGTGCAAGTTCCCTACTGTCAATATGCAAAATCTGACAGTCAAACTCTTTGATTGAGAAGGTACTTGCATATTTTTATTTTCATAAAGTAAAATAATAAAAAGCAGAGTCTCACTAAAACAAGGCTAACTATACACCATAAAAGATATTCCTTATATGAGTGACTAACAATATACCATCACAACAGTGTTGTCAAATATTAAGTCATGTCTTCTTATGTTTAATCAACCAATAGTTCTACTGCAATGTATGGATCCAAACTCTGGGTTCAAAGCAGAGTAGTAATAAAGGGCACCAATAAATAGAACTGCCTTGATTTACTTTCTTTTGACCTTCAATTTTTACTTGGTATATGTGTGTGTAATCTGCCCGGCCTAACCACGCACAAAGACCATAAATCAGAGGCAATCAATTGTTTCGTAAAGCAGTATAGCACAAATAGAAGGGCTAATATAAACTATTTAATGAAATGGGGTTGCAAAATGTATTAAACATAAATTGTAATATATCTGCAAGAATACCGTCCACTGATCCAAAGAGCTCACGCTACTCATTTTCAAAGAGAACCACTTCTTACTGTCGGAAAATGATGACAACAAGTAGCAACAGGATGACCTCAGGTTGCAATCTAGGACCACTGCACTAAGAATCTAATATGAAAAGATAAAAAAGGTAGCCGCTCTTAGGATAGTGTAACATAGCTTGCATTGGCAAGTCATTTCTTCAGGCTCTTAGGCGGACTGACCAAGCATTTTCCTGCTCCTTGACTATATGGGAATAACGTCTTATGAATGATGAATCTGCTGGTACTATAAACTTGTAGTCTTGAAGCTTCTCCCTTCTTTTACCCAGTGGGTTCAATATCATGTTCCTCGTTCGCTCATCTCTGATCAGTCTCTCTACATATGTCACAGGTATGGACTCCCCTTTTGTAAATCCGAGCAGAATTTTATCCCTTTTGGAAGCATGTCCATCATCATACAGCAAAGAGCTTTTGCAGACCCATAAACCACGCACCAAATCTGCGTACGCTGGAAGAATTTTCAGAAGGTCTTCCTCCGAACAGTCTGGAGCAAGATGCGTTAGAGCATCAAAGCGGTTCACTTGCGACACCTCAGTAAACCATTTCTTGAGGCGCACATCCAGTGGCAGCAAAAGCATCTTGCGTAACAGCTCGCATCTGTTAATATGCTTGCTGCCTGCTGGCCCTCCAGGACACAATGACATTGCATAATCTTGTGCGCTCATTGTGAAATCCATGGGCCTGCCCTCATTTGCCATCATCTCAGCATAGTACCTGCTTGCAACATCACTCCCAGCTGGTTCGTAAGTGAGCGAAATCCATGGCTCGGGTTCTTTAATTGAGTCCTTGTGGGAACCCTCTGAGCGCTCATCTCCCTTAACTGATGGAACCGTCTGGCCAACATTTGTTTCTACCTCTTGTAAAGGCTGCCTGGTAGTATGCGATGCACCGGAAATGAGATGCGACATCGACGGTCGCAGTTGGAGAACTGCATCAAGATGATTCAGATGGACCAAGTTGCCTCGAAGAACCCCGACGGCATAACCGGCCACATCAGCTGCTGCTTCCGATGATGATAAGGTCTGCTCTGTCAGCCCGAAAGATGCAGAAACCTCCGGGTCGTAGTTGTCACTCTCTGTATCGATCTCCAAATCCAGTTCGACCTCTGAGCTCTCCGGCCTCACGCGAACCTCCTTGCACACTTCACCGAGCTCGTAGGGGCGCCAGCATGGCCTCAGCGGGTACTGCGCGATGTAGAGCTTGGTGTCCTTGCCGAAGGGCTTGGGCGTGAAATACACGTCCATCTCCCGCACCACGAAGTCCTCGCCCTCAGGATCCATCTCATCCGCGCCCTCGCTAGCACCCGCCATGCCCGTCTCCGTCGCGTCCACGCCACCCTCCGCCGCGTGGGGTTCACCCCCCGGTCCGGACTTGGCCTTGGGCTTCGCCTTCGTCTTCGCCTTGGCCTTGGCCTTGCCCCTTACCTTGGGGTGGAAGCGAGCGGCGGAAGAGGCGGGGGCGTCGTCGAGAGAGGCGAGGTCGGCGTCAGTCGCCATGGCTGCCGCTGGCGGCGTGGTGCTCGTGCTAGGGTTGGGGTTTTTTTGTGCGGCAATTTGGGGAACCTGGCTTATCCCTGTGTTGCCTTGGGCCTGGGCTTTATGCGGCTATAACGTTCACGCGACTCGAGCGGGGCCGCGGTCCATTGGCGCTCGCTGGCTGGTTCCTTGTTTTTTTTTTTGGGCTTTTGCTGCTGTTGCTATGCGCCTTTTGTTAATTTCTAAATATTTTTTTGGTGAAATCAAAAAATGCCAAGGCAAAGTAATAAAGACATCCCATGACCTGACCCAAAGTCACCATGAAGAATTGCCATGTGTCATAAAAATGTAGCAAAACAGAAATCTGGGTATGTGCCAGGAAAATGGCATAATAACATAATAGTGTCTTTAAAAATAAAGCTTACCAATAGTCTTAAAACGCCGGACGAGGCAATTCATTGCCCAGGCTCAGCTGCACCCATGATGAATAAAAAATACAAAACAAGTACTAGAAAAATTCAAAAATTCTGAATTTTTTGTATGAAAGATAATTTAGCGCATGAGGTGCGCTCCAAATTTTAGATCATTTGGACAACTGAGTAGCTCAAATTTTAGATCATTTGGACAAAAGAGTAGCTCTCAGCAAAAAAGAAAAATTTAGGGTCTGTGAAAAAGATTAATGTTCATGTATTGTTCTGACCCAGTTTGTCTTTTTGTTGAGAACTACTCATATGTCCAAATGATCTGAAAAGTGGAGTGCGCCTCATGCACTAAATTATTTTCCATACAAAAAGATCAGATTTTTTTGAATTTTTGTAGTACCGTTTGTGATTTTTTTTTCTTAACCGGGTGCAGATGAACCTTGGTTCACAAATGGATATTCGTAAAACACCCATCTAAAAAGTACAGAAATAGAAACACATGATAGTGTTGTAGGAGCAAGCATCTTGTGATTTCGATGTATTCACACAAGCCTTCACGCCTTCTTGTTGAAAGCAGCAACATACAACATCAAGTTGCAAATTTTCCACTACTGTTTTAAAAAGTTGCCAAAACTAGTAAAAATTGGTTAAGTTTGAACGTAGTAATTAAAAGAGAAAAGTATGTTTTGGTCCCTTAAGAATTTTTGGGAGACATTTGGTCCCTCAAATCTTGAAACCGGGTAAGTTTGTCCAAAACCAGATTTGAGTGCAAAATCGTCCATGTGGTAGCGGTTTTCTCTCTTTTCACTTGCAGTATAGGATGAGTCATTTGATCAAACCAACTCCTTCCTCTTTGCCTCCTCTCTCTCTACCCCAACCCCTCAGCGTCACCTTGACCGTCAGCCTCGCCCGCGGCCAGTCAGAGGCAGTCCCTTCCCGGGCTGCATCTCGCCTAACCTCCCCCCGACCTTGTAGTTCACCAGCGAGCATCTCTTGACTGGAAGACAATGAGCGCAGAACAAGCAAAGGCTTGCCCTGACAGCGGCAAGTATCTGGCCGTGGATAACCGGACCAACAACACTTGATCCACGGTGGAGAGACTCCACTTTCCCCTCGTCTGAGAAGCATCCGCGGGGTCCGTTGATGCTTCTTGTCAGCGTTCATCGCCCTGGGTCCATGGCTCTGCTTCCTCTCCTCGGCCATGTCGTTGGGTGAGGTTGTGAGTGGGAAAGCACGGTCCTTTTGGAATCGGGTGCGTTTAAAGACTTGGGAGCTTGAGCTCGAGCAAGAAGATGAAGGCGGGAAGGGGATGAGAGTAAAGCCCCCCCCCCCTCATCTACCTTCACCTTTCATAGGAGAGGTGAAATGCCAAACAACGGAAAGATACACCCACTGCGTGGTGATACGTCTCCGCCGTATCTACTTTTCCTAACACTTTTCCTCTTGTTTTAGACTCTAATTTGCATGATTTGAGTGAAACTAACCCGGACTGACGATGTTTTCAGCAGAACTACCATGGGTTGTTTTTGTGCAGAAATAAAAGTTCTCGGATTGGAACGAAACTTTGCGAGGAATTTTTATATGAATAAAAAAATACTCAAGCCAAGAACCAACGGAGGGGACACCTGGGTGGGCACAACCCACCAGGGCGCCCCCCTCTAGGCGCTCCTAGGTGGGTTGTTCCCACCTAGTGGCCCCATAGACCCTGAAACCGACGCTATAAAATCACATTTTTCTAGAAAAAAATAAGGGAAAAAGAATTATCGCGTTTCTCGAGACGGAGCCGCCGCCGCCTCCTGTTCTTCATCGGGAGGCCAGATCTGGAGTCTGTTTGGGGCTCTAGAGAGGGGGATCTTCAATCTTCGTCATCACCAACCCTTCTCCATCGCCAATTCCATGATGCTCCCCACTGGGAGTGAGTAATTCCTTCGTAGGCTCGCTGGTCGGTGAAGAGTTGGATGAGATTCATCATGTAATTGAGTTAATTTTGTTAGGGCTTGATCCCTAGTATCCATTATGTTCTGAGATTGATGTTGCTATAACTTTGCCATGCTTAATGTTTGTCACTTTGGGCCCGAGTGCCATGATTTCAGATCTGAACCGTGTATGTTATCATCATCATATCTATGTTCTAGATCCAATCTTGTAAATTATAGTCACCTACTATGTGTTATGATCCGGCAACCCCAGAGTGTCAATAGTCGGGACACTTCCCGGTGATGACAGTAGTTTGAGGAGTTCATGTATTCACCGTGTGTTAATGTTTTTTTCGGTTCTCTATTAAAAGGAGGCCTAATATCCCTTAGTTTCCAATAGGACCCCGCAGCCACGGGAGGGTACGACAAAAGATGTCATGCAAGTTCTTTCCATAAGCACGTACGACTATTTACGGAATACATGCCTACATTATATTTATAAACTGGAGCTAGTGCCGCATCTCCTAGGTTATGACTGTTACATGATGAATATCATTCAACAAATTGCCGATCCAATGCCTACGATTTTCCTGCATATTGATCTAGCTAAGTTACTACTGTTGTTGTTACTACCGTTAGTGCTACAAAACTATTGCTATCACTCTTACCATTACTATTATTGTTGCTACTACTATCAAAACTATCATACTACTTTGCTACTGATCACTTTGCTGCAGATAATTAATCTTCAGGTGTGGTTGAATTGACAACTCAGCTGCTAATACTTGCAAATATTTTTTGGCTTCCCTTATGTCGAATCCATGTATTTGCAAATTGAATATGTACGAGCAACCATGGGGGATTTCATACTAAAATTAAATATGCACAAAAATTTATTTTTTTTCATCTTAGATCTATCTTATTCACACAAATACATGGTAAAAATAACATTCTTGGGCTTGGTATTGTGGCCAATTACTAGTATCTAGTGCCCCAGAGCAGTAAGATACACCGGAATGGCCCAAAGATGGCTAAATATGACATGCGGGTATGTGGGCAACTCTGATATTTCACCATCATTGCCTGAAACGAAAAATAAAAAAACATCATTACTTCTTCTTTGAATCAGAACATAACTAACTTTCCGATACTTATATTTGTAGTCTATGATGATTCTAGTTGAGCTGGCCGTAAATGATCATCTAGAGATCAGTATAACCTCAATATAAATATTTATTATAAATACTCATCCTCTTTGGGTATATCAATTCCATCTTGATATTTGTGAAGTCATAGATCATACAAAAATTGTAGGTAAAGGATTAACTAGCAATCCAGCGGCTACGCAGACTGTCCTCTATTATGTTTCTTCTACATATTTGTACTGCTAGACTGTGACAATTAGTAATGGGAATGTGTACCAACCGAAGAACCGAACGACACTATGATTAGAAGAGGTGAAGCATACCTTGCTCGCTCCCATAGTCCCGGTGCTTGTACCTTCCATCATTTGCCCTTCGGCACTCACAACAGTTAGGAGGTGGCGTGCACACTGCTGCACAAGGGCCAACAGCGGACAAGCGATGGCATACATATTTTGGATATTGCATTAAGCGGCCGGCGTGGCGGCCGACGGCAGTTGGCAATCGAAACCTCGATGTAGTAGTAGTCGTGGCATGTGTAGGCTTATATGAGGAGAAAGGAGGTGGTTGAGGCAGTCAGTCAAGGTGGGAGGCGCAGTTGATGCAAGAGCAACGGGGCAGCCATATATAGTACCATGTTGGCGGACTACGAATCAAACAAACACTATTGGACAAGGCTGAAGAGGCACATACTAATTTTGACCAAAATATATTTCTCAACTTAAAAGCGAACATTGATTATGCTAAAACATCAAATCAAGGACAAACCCAAAAACAAACATCATTTTTCTTAAAAACGAATATTGGAGTTGACCCCATGTTACATGTTTTGAAACACTTTTCCAAGTTCTTGAAATTACGAGAGAAAAGGTATTTGAAACACAGTAGGGAGTCTAAAGCCATTCACATGGTGGAGGCTATAAGGAAGAAGACTACTCCGCTTGAGAGACGAAAAAAAGCCTATCATAAGCCAAATGGCAGGAAGACAGAGGGAACACCCACCCTGGGCTACGGGAAAAATAATGTCAAGTTAGAACAATGTGGGACTCCACCTTATGTTGATATAGCAAAAGCACTTGCTACACCCATACCGGTGGTGAACAAGGAAGTCCACCTAGACAAAGATACAACTTCTTGCCGAAGGTAAAGGTACATGTAAACAAATTTCATCATGTTCCTTCGGGTGCAAGTCTTATTCTGGGTTATGCGACCCTGGTTACCCAGTCAATAGTGTTCCTTACAATCTTTATGCGAAAATCTATAATGAGATTTCTCCTTGAACTCTTGAGTACACGGATGTTGTCATTAAGCTTGAAGATAAAAGCGACAGGAAACCTTGTGGCGTCCTTAAAGATGTCAATATTATAATAGGCTCGCTCATTTATCCTATTGATATTTATGTACTAATGATCTCTGAAGATGATCCCTTTTTTGTGCAGTGAGCTGAAGGTTTCATTGTGGGCCTGACCGTCGTGGAGCGCAAGGGCTATATCTGCCTTTGGGGGTCCGTTAACAGGCAGGTCCAATCCTGTGGCTTCCTACAGTGAGTGGTTTTAGAAACGTTCATGGACTGGTTCGTACCGGCAGAACCTTTTGTGTTGTTTCTTTTTTCTTCTGTGTTTCTACATATTTTTATCAATTTTCTTCATTTTTTGTTTTTCTTTCTTAAATACATGTCATAATTTCTAGTGAACACTGTACATCTTCTGTATGCACGCGTAACCTTTTTCTGAAATACATTGAACATATTTCAAATAAATGGCGAACAATTTATCAAACATATGCTTTAATATTTTTCTGCAGATAAATGTTTTAAAAATTCAAATACATGTTAAGCATTTGATTGAATTGTAAAAAAACAATTTTTTTACACACACATTGTTTACATTGTATTGACATTTTCTTCACTTGTCTTTGCTTTTCTCCGAAGGGATCAGATGCCGACCGATCCTTTCTGGAATCTTAGGGCACATATATATGAAGCACTGGTCCTGTGTTCTTGACTCCATCTGTGTACTACGGTACATGATTGTTCTTGACTCCATCTATCACTAGTAGAAAAGGGGGCATTGGTCCAGGCCGGGTTAGCCCATTAGTCTCGGTTCAATCCAGAACCGGGACCAATGGGGGCATTGGACCCGGTTCGTTAGCCCCGGGGGCCGGCCGGGCCACGTGGGCCATTGGTCCCGGTTCGTCTGGACCTTTTGGTCCCGGTTGGTGGGACGAACCGGGACCCATATGCCTTGCTCCTGGCCCACAACCATTTGTCCCGGTTGGTGGCCTGAACCGGGACCAAAGGCTTCCCTTTAGTCCCGGTTCAAGCCACGAACCGGGACCAATTAATTGTCTATATATACCCCGCGAGCACAACACTCTCACTGCTCTGTTTTTCGTGGCCGGCGAGGAGAGAGCTTTGTGGTGCTCTAGCTCACCTCCTATGCACACTAGGTGTTCTATGGAATGCCCGAGCCACACTACTTAAGCTTTCTCCTCTCCAAGCTCCACCTCCAAGCTCCATTTTTCTCAATATTTGTCTAGGTTTAGCGGTCTGTCACGTCCTGTCCCCGTCTTCACCGCCGTCGATCGCCCGCACCGATCTCGTCGCCGGCACCACCGTGGTGAGCCTCTTGTTCTTATCTTCTTTCTGAAAGGAAAAAAAACTCTTACTTGTATGTTTATATAGATACTTGTATAATTTTATTACTTTTATTATTGCATCTTATATAGTGCGATGGTTTTGGTATCCGCCCCCGTCGGCCCTCGTCATGTCTATGATTCAGATGTCGTATATATATTATCTTTTCATAACTATTGGTTCATTTATTGTTTATGACAATTATGCCGACCAACGTGACATAGATTTTATTTATCTAGGAGGTTGTTGAACCGGAAATTCCAACCGACCCTATTGTCGAGAGGTTAAATTTAGTTGAAGAAGAAAACAATTTGTTGAAGGAAAAAATTAGAAAAATTGAGGAGGAGAAGATGATATTTGAGTTGCATGTTGCCGATGTCGTCGATGATCACAAGATCAAGATGGATGCAATGCGCTTGAAGATTAGAAAGATTAGAAAATATGCCATTCATACCGAGGCTTGGTATCATTATGCCGTTGGATCAGTTGTTACATTGGTTGCGATTATGATCGCATTTGTTTTCACATTGAAATGTTTTACATAGTTTCAGTGTATGGTTTAATTAATTTAGATGCTCTGCAGAGCTTTATGTTGTTAGATGAGAACTATGTATGTACTTTGGTTTTAATGTGATGATGAACTTCTATTAATTTGGTCACTTAATTATCTATTCATGATGTTCTGTAATGATTTTTGACACACTTAATTATATATAATGCACGCAGATGAACCGGCAATGGATGTACGGTTCAAGACACACCTTCGAGTACATTAAGGGCGTGCATGATTTTCTCGAAGTGGCTGAGGCAAACAAGCAGAATGGTTTTATGTGTTGTCCATGCCCTATATGTGGGAATACGAAGTCTTACTCTGACCGGAAAATCCTCCACACCCACCTGCTTTACAAGGGTTTCATGCCACACTATAATGTTTGGACGAGGCACGGAGAAATAGGGGTTATGATGGAAGACGGCGAAGAAGAAGAGTACGATGACAACTATGTGCCCCCTGAATACGGTGATGCTATTGAAGATCAGGAGGAACCAGAGGATGTGCACGATGGTGCTGCAACGGGCGAAGCTGCTGAAGATCAAGAGGAAGAAGACAATGTGCCCGATGATGATGATCTCCGCCGGGTCATTGTCGATGCAAGGACGCAATGATAAAGTCAAAAGGAGAAGCTGAAGTTCGATCGCATGTTAGAGGACCACAAAAAAGGGTTGTACCCCAATTGCGAAGATGGCAACACAAAGCTCGGTACCGTACTGGAATTGCTGCAGTGGAAGGCAGAGAATACTGTGCCTGACAAAGGATTTGAGAAGCTACTGAAAATATTGAAGAAGAAGCTTCCAAAGGATAACGAATTGCCCGACAGTACATACGCAACAAAGAAGGTCGTATGCCCTCTAGGATTGGAGGTGCAGAAGATACATGCATGCCCTAATGACTGCATCCTCTTCCGCGGTGCGTACAAGGATCTGAACGCATGCCCGGTATGCAGTGCATTACGGTATAAGATCAGACGAGATGACCCTGGTGATGTTGACGGCGAGCCCCCAAGGAAGAGGGTTTCTGCGAAGGTGATGTGGTATGCTCCTATAATACCACGGTTGAAACATCTGTTCAGAAATAGAGAGCATGCCAAGTTGATACGATGACACAGTGAGGACCGTAAGAAAGATGGGAAGTTGAGAGCACCCGCTGACGGGTCGCAGTGGAGAAAAATCGAGAGAAAGTACCGGGATGAGTTTGCAAGTGAGCCAAGGAACGTATGGTTTACTTTAAGCGCGGATGGCATTAATCCTTTCGGGGAGCAGAGCAGCAATCACAGCACCTGGCCCGTGACTCTATGTATGTATAACCTTCCTCCTTGGATGTGCATGAAGCGGAAGTTCATTATGATGCCAGTTCTCATCCAAGGCCCTAAGCAACCCGGCAACGACATTGATGTGTACCTAAGGCCATTAGTTGAAGAACTTTTACAGCTGTGGAATGGAAACGGTGTACGTACGTGGGATGAGCACAAACAGGAGGAATTTAACCTAAAGGCGTTGTTGTTCGTGACCATCAACGATTGGCCCGCTCTCAGTAACCTTCCAGGACAGACAAACAAGGGATACCACGCATGCACGCACTGTTTACTTGACACCGATAGTACATACTTGGCAAGCTGCAGGAAGAATGTGTACCTGGGCCATCGTCGATTTCTTCCGACCAACCATCAATGTCGAAAGAAAGGCAAGCATTTCAAAGGCGAGGCAGATCACCGGAAGAAGCCCGCCATGCGTACCGGTGATCACGTACTTGCTATGGTCAATGATTTACACATAATCTTTGAAAAGGGTCCCGGCGCACTAGCTGTTCCGAGTGACGCTGGGGGACACGCACCCATGTGGAAGAAGAAATCTATATTTTGGGACCTACCCTACTGGAAAGACCTAGAGGTCCGCTCTTCAATCAACGTGATGCACATGACGAAGAACCTTTGCGTGAATCTGCTAGGCTTCTTGGGCGTGTATGGAAAGACAAAAGATACAGCTGAGGCACGGGAGGACCTACAACGTTTGCACGAAAAAGACGGCATGCCTCCAAAGCAGTATGAAGGTCCTGCCAGCTATGCTCTTACCAAAGAAGAGAAGGAAATCTTCTTTGAATGCCTGCTTAGTATGAAGGTCCCGACTGGCTTCTCGTCTAATATAAAAGGAATAATAAATATGGCAGAGAAAAAGTTTCAGAACCTAAAGTCTCATGACTGCCACGTGATTATGACGCAACTGCTTCCGGTTGCATTGAGGGGGCTTCTACCGGAAAACGTCCGATTAGCCATTGTGAAGCTATGTGCATTCCTCAATGCAATCTCTCAGAAGGTGATCGATCCAGAAATCATACCAAGGCTAAGGAGTGATGTGGTGCAATGTCTTGTTAGTTTCGAGCTGGTGTTCCCACCATCCTTCTTCAATATCATGACGCACGTCCTAGTTCATCTAGTTGACGAGATTGTCATTCTGGGCCCCGTATTTCTACACAATATGTACCCCTTTGAGAGGTTCATGGGAGTCCTAAAGAAATATGTCCGTAACCGCGCTAGGCCAGAAGGAAGCATCTCCATGGGACATCAAACAGAGGATGTCATCGGGTTTTGTGTTGACTTCATTCCTGGCCTTAAGAAGATAGGTCTCCCTAAATCGCGGTATGAGGGGAGACTGACTGGAAAAGGCACGCTTGGAAGGGACTCAATAATATGAAGGGACGGATATTCTTGGTCTCAAGCACACTACAGAGTTCTACAGAACTCTACCTTGGTGAGCCCGTATGTCGATGAACACAAGAACAGTCTGCGCTCCAAACACCCGGAGCAGTGCGACGACTGGATTACATGTGAACACATCAGGACTTTCAGCAGTTGGTTGGAAGCACGTATCAGAGGTAACAACACTATTTGTGATGAGCTGTACTTGTTGTCTAGGGGACCGTCTTTGACTGTATTGATTTGTAAAGGATACGAGATAAATGGGAATACATTTTACACGATTGACCAAGATCAAAAGAGCACCAACCAAAACAGCGGTCCGCTTTGATGCAACAACCGAGAGGGGAAATGCCACATATTATGGTTACATAGTGGACATATGGGAACTTGACTACGGAGTAGATTTTAAGGTCCCTTTGTTTAAGTGCAAATGGGTCAATCTGCCAGGAGGTGGGGTACATGTAGACCCACAGTACGGAATGACAACAGTGGATATGAAAAATCTTGGGTACACTGACGAACCGTTCGTCCTAGCCAATGATGTGGCACAGGTTATCTATGTGAAGGACATGTCTACCAGACCGAGAAAGAGAAAAGATAAGGAAGCGAATACATCATACGATGAGCCAAAGCGCCACATAGTTCTTTCAGGAAAAAGGGACATCATGGGAGTGGAGGACAAGACAGACATGTCTGAAGATTATGAAAAGTTTCATGAAATTTCTCCCTTTAAAGTCAAGGCTGACCCCAGCATCCTGATAAACGATGAAGATTATCCATGGTTACGGCGCAATAAGCAAATGACACAAGCGAAGAAAAAGTGAAGACTTTCTCCCGCAACTATTATGATGATACCATGCCAACTTTGTAACTGACGAGTATGATACCATTGTCCGTTTTGTACATGCACATCCTATGTGGGTCAATTTATGATACCATGCCAACTTTCAACTTTTTCAGAGTTCATTTGAAATGCTTTAATGTCTTATGGTTCGGCCCTCGTAATAATTAAAAATAGCAACAATAAGTATTTTATTGTAAGTAGAAACAAAATAAAATAAATAAAGCAAGAAAGAAAACAAAAAAACAAAAAAAATGTTTTCAAATTTGAAAACTAATGGCACTAACAGAAAGTTTATAATTTTCCTAAAACTAAAAGCAAAAACAATTAAAAAATAAAGCAAAAAACAAAAGAAAATAAATAATGCAGAAAACACAAGAAAAAAACAATAATAAGTATTTTTTTGTAAGTAGAAACAAAATAAAATAAATAAAGCAAGAAAGAAAACAAAAAACAAAAAAAGTGTTTTCAAATTTGAAAACTAATGGCACTAATAGAAAGTTTATAATTTTCCTAAAAC
>NC_041391.1:689492609-689532817 GCF_002162155.2 Triticum dicoccoides
AAAACTAAAAGCAAAAACAATTAAAAAATAAAGCAAAAAACAAAAGAAAATAAATAATGCAGAAAACAAAAGAAAAAAACAACAATAAGTATTTTGTTGTAAGTAGAAACAAAATAAAATAAATAAAGCAAGAAAGAAAATAAAAAAAGTGTTTTCAAATTTGAAAACTAATGTCACTAACAGAAAGTTTACACTTTTCCTAAAACTAAAAGCAAAAACAATTAAAAAATAAAGCAAAAAACAAAAGAAAATAAATAATGCAGAAAACAAAAGAAAAAACTGAAAAAATAAATAAACATAGCAACAATAAGTAAAGAAAACAAAAAAACAAAAACAAATGTCTCCTACTGGGCCCCCACGACCTGAATACGACTAGAAAACCTACTATGAGCCAGGATTCAGGCCCGCAGTAGGCCCAGAAGGCCCATCAGGCAAAGTAATAGCAAGTAGGCCCGAAAGCCTGCGGTGGAGAGGAGCTCGAGAGGGGTGCGGCAGTGGGGCTTATAAACCACTGCGCGCCCCTCTCGACTAGCGAGGTAGGACTAAACTTTGGCCCCGAGACGGGCAGCACAAAGGCCTTTGGTCCCGGTTGGTGGCACCAACCGGGACTAAAGGGGGAGGCATTAGTCCCGGTTGGTGCCACCAACCGGGACCAAAGGCCGCCGCCTTTGGGCTGCCGAAAAAGAGGCCTTTGGTCCCGGTTGGTGGCACCGCATTAGTCCCGGTTGGAGTCACGAACCGGGACCAATGCCCTTCGTACATATACATCACTTAGCAGTTTTCGCCAAAATCCATCTGTTTCTTCTCGCCCCGACGCCTTCTGCTCCTCGTCACCGTCGCCGCCGAGCCCTGCCCGACGCCGTCAGGCTGGTCCACCTCGCCGTCGCCGCCGCTGAGCCACTGCCTCGACACCGTCGCCGCGCCCGCCGCCCCTGCCGGCCCCGACCCCGTCGCCGTCGCTGCGCGCGCCGTCCCAGCCCCGACCCCGTCGCCGTCGCCGTCGCCGTGCGTGCCTCCCGTTCCCCGACCCCGTCGCCGTCGCCGCGCGCGCCGCCCCTTCCCCAACCCCGTCGCCGTTGCCTCGACCACACGCCGCCGCCTTCGGTCCGGCCGCCGGCGCCCTTTCCACTTATTTTTTTGTGCATTTTTATGTATATGTTCTCTGTGTATATATGTATATGTTCTCTGTGTATATATGTTCATATATGAAAAAGTTAGATTTTAGAAAAACTTTAGGATATATGCATTTTTTCTGTTGATGATATGATGATGTTTTTTTTCATATATGCATTTTTTCATATATGTATTATTTTTTAAGTTGTTAGTAGATATCGATTTTAGGTTAGTGCATTTTATCACTGATTTTAGGTTAGTTGATCAATTTAGTGCATTTTATGTTTGTTGTATTTTAGGATAGTGCATTTTATGTTAATGGAGAGGAAAAAGTAAAATAAGGAAAAGGAAAATAAGTAGAGAAAGAAGGAGAAGAAGAAGGAGAAGACGAGGAGAGGAAGAAGAGAAAGAATAAGAAAAAAAGAGGAGAAGAAGAAGGAATAGAGGAGCTTCTTCTCCTTTTTTTCTCCTCTTTTTTTTCTTCTTCTTCTTAATTTTTATCGGGAACGAGGGTGTCGAGGATCGCCGAGGGGTCGAGGGTCGGGAACTAGGGTAGAGGGTCAAGGGTCGTTAAGGGGTCAAGGGTCGAGGGTTTCAGGGTCGAGGGTTCGAGGTTTCTAGGGTCGAGGGATCGAGAGGGTCGAAGGAAGAAAAGAGGAAGAAGGAAGAAAGAACAAGAAAAAGAATGAGAGGAAAAAGGAAAATAAGAAGATGAAGAAGAGGAGAGGAAGAAGAGGAGAAATAAATAAGAAGAGGAAAAAAGAAGAAAAAGAAGAGGAGAAGAAGAAAGAAATAGAGGAGAAGAAGAAAAAATAGAAAAAAAATTCTATTTTTTCTTCTTCTCCTCTATTCCTTTCTTCTTCTCCTCTTTTTTTTTCTTCTTCTTCCCTCTTCCTTCTTCCTCTTTTCTTCCTTTTCCTTAATTATTTTCCTTTCTCGTCGTTGTCGATATAACCCCCTCGAGATAACTTCGACATGAGGGGCGGTCGATATAAATACCCCCCCCCCTCGGCCCTCTCGCTCGACCAAAACTCTCAAGGACACCCAAACCCTAGAGAGAAAACGATGTTGGTCTCCTACCCCCTCCTGCCGCGCCCCTACCCGACAAATTAACTCTCTCGAAGCATTGTTGTGTCGAGGCGACCCCAAACCCTAGAGAAGCAGCGTCGAGGCCACTAACATGATTCTTTATTGTGATTAGCTGGCTAGTTCTACGTTTGCCATCTGTACCATATATAAACATGTTGTAAATATTTGCAGAAACTATGGAGCACTGCCGAGACGAAGAAACAGAAGCGATATTGAGGGACATAATTGCAAATGGAAGGGATGAAGTTGCGTCATTTCTCCTCGACTCCGTTGGTCAGCTGGAAGAACGGGGTGAAGAAGAGGGCTATGTTCATGATGGCTTCGGCCCATTAATGCTGGTACAAGAACAGGACTATGTTCATGATGGCTCCGATGACACAATGGAGGAACAAGAAGGAGACCGTGCTGACTGCTCCGGTGACCGAACCGATCCCGACCAGGTATATATATATTAGTTAAGCCCGTGCTGACTAGTTAATTGATGCTTCCATTGTTTTGGTATATGTACACATATTAATTACTCTCGTATTTCTTCCTTATAATTTCTAGCCCTCCGGATCGAGCACAACTTCGGTAAGGAGACGAGGCCCGAAGAAAAAGTTGAGCTCGGATGAAAAGTTTGAGATCATAGAAATCGCGCCCGACGGCGAACCGATTGAACCCATCCGGACAAGGAAGGCATTTTCTTCTCAGTGCGGGGTTCTTGTTAGGGACAAGATCCCGATCAGCATCCAACAATGGTATAAGCCTAAGGAGGAAGACCTTGAGGTGTCTTATGTCAATGATATGCAGAAAGAAGATCTTTGGACTCAGCTGAAGGCAAATTTCACCCTACCGCCAGAGGAGGATTCGGAGAAGCCAGTTAAAGAGGAATTAATCAAGTCTTGTGCTCTTAAGAAGATGGCAACCCTAATGAGGAGATGGAGGAAAGAGCTGAACCAGTTTGTCAAAAATAAAAAGACACCAGAATTCATCGGCAAATATGAGAAGATCAAAGATCACTGGCCCGCATTTGTGGCCCACAAGACATCGGAAAAGAGTAAGAAGATGTCGGAGACAAACAAGAAAAATGCTGCGAAGAAGACGCTTCACCATCGCACAGGGTCAGGTGGCTACCTGCAAGCCCGGCCTAAGTGGTCCAAGGCTGAGATTGATCTGCTTGAAAAAGGGATCGAACCAGAGACAATGAGATGGCCAGACCGTTGTCGGACTTGGTTCTTCGGGTCTGGCGGAACCTTGGACCATGTAACAGGGTTTTGCCAGTGGACGGACGAGCAACTGGAAATACTAGTCAAGAACCTTCGACACCATATCGATGCAGCGCATCGAGGGACGTTCCTTCCAAACAGGGAGAAGGACGAGCTCACAATGGCCCTTGGGAATCCTGAGCACCCTGGACGGACACGAGGCACGCCAGGCTCCATTCCGTGGAAGGTTGGTTTTCCGGACGTAGGGGGTTACAAAACCCACGAGAGGAGGAAGAAACTGGAGCAGGACCAACTGCAGGCACTGCACGAAAGGGTAATGGGGTTAGAGGATCGAGAAGAGGAACGAGAAGCAGCAGATCGCAGAAAACGACCTGCCGAAGCTTCCCCCGAAGCTACCCCGCCATCTCAGCGGAGAAGCAGCGTGGCTTCCACCGAGCTGCTTCAGCCGGAGCATGTCTTGACGGCTCCTGCCAGCTATTCCGTGGATGGTATCACGGAGTCTCAAAATTGCCACATGATGGCGCGATGGATGACTTTGAAGGTCAAGGCGGCTGTTGGCCAAGTTTATCCTAGTGGACCCGGCACAACTTATCACTGCCAGTCGATTCCAAAAGGATATGCTAAGGTGATGGTGGATGAAATAACGGAGGGATTTGAGGACCTCGTGCTTGACCACCCTACCGGTGAAGGGGAGACTAGGCTGGGTTCTGCTCTGAAGACTCCATGCCTATGGAAGAAGGAGCTCATCAACCTTCTGAACTGGACACCTCCGCCTCCTCCTCCTGCTCCGGCGAGTCAGGGCACTCCGCCTCCTCCACCGCCTCCTCCTCCGGCGAGTGATGATCAGGGCACGCGTGGCGGCACTCCGCCTCCTTCTCCGACGCATGGCGGCACTCCGCCTCCTTCTCCGCCTGCGCTGGCGCTCCCGAGCAGCCAGCAGCATCCTCCTTCTCCGCCTCGCCAGCAAGGGCGGAAGAGACCCGCCGCCGCCCCGGCTGCTCCGGCGCGTCGTACTCCTTCTCCTCCGCCTCGTAAGCAAGCACGAAAGAAGACAGGCGCCGCAGCCGCTCCGTCTGCTCCGGCGTCTAGCAGCACAACCAGAGGCGGGAGGCAATACAAATGCGGTCCATCATCTCTCAAGCCTCTAGAGAAGTTACCGTACGAGAGGTCCGCGGAGGAAAACGATACGATTGTGCGGACCCACGTGAAAGAGTTCTTTGAAGGGGTGAAAGCAAAGAGACATCCACCTCCGGAGGAGAAGGTAGATCCGGTGAAAGCAAAGCGCACTATCGATGCCCTGAGGAAACCACCAAAGTCTCCGCCAAGAACCAACTATGAGCGTATTACTGAACAGACATATCTCCAAGCCCAGCGGTCGGGAACTACTGTCAGTGCTAAAAGGTCAAAAGAACGAGCAAAGGGGAAAAAATTGCCCAGCTTGGCGAACAAGCACAGCAATCGTGCCCCCCGCTCAATGTGTCTAATGCTCCGGGGACGGTGGCCGGTTATGGCAATCTTGACGATTACCTGCCTGACGATGCACTTCCTGATTTCTTGGAGGTGGACGGACACAGATACGAGTACGGGAAGCCTCTCGTCAAAGATGAAAAATCTCTGACAACAATGATGCGAAGATTCCATAATTGGTACATGAAAACCTACAGAGAGTCCGAGGGTAAAAATGCTTTGTATCTGCATATTAAAGAGGAGCACGATCTCGTTGCAAATGATCTGTTGACTGTTCCATTTGAGGAGTTCTTCGAGTTCTTCAATCAAAAGGCCCTCGATAAATTAATGGTCTTTTGCTACTGCCTGTAAGTACTATTTCTGTCATTAAGTCTCTATATATAGCTCGGCTCTTTCATTGCATGTATTTATAATTAATTATCCTCAATATATTATGCAGATTGAAGATCGTCGAGTTCAAAAAACAAGAAATTTATGATATTGGGTTCATTAACATAAATATCATAGATGTATTTCTGGTTGAAAAGAATGTCAAAGAGGCCGAGGACAACTTGCTACAATCGTTGATAAAAAATCAAAACAAAGATACCATACTCTTTCCTTACAACGGCCCGTGAGTGTTACTGTCGTGTGCATATTCGGTTTCCCTTATTACTCAAGCGAGCTTATAGTAATGTAATTGATGAGTTATGCATGCGTGCGCAGGTACCACTATATTCTTCTGGAGATTAAGCTTGAGCGTGGACTAGTAACCGTCTTAGACTCGAGACGGAAAGATCCCAAATCCTATGTGGACATCACTGAAATGCTCAGCAAGTAAGTTCAATCGATCATTATCGCACCATATCGGCAATTTTTTGTTCATTTTCTGATATCTCGAGTAATAATAATTATTTTCTTTGTCTTGCGGGGTTTGGAAACAGTTCACCGCAGAAGCTCCGGGACTGCCGAAGGAGCTGACATATAAATACCCGAAAGTAAGTACTACTGGCTAGCTAGTTGCGCGCATCTCCCATTGATTCTATAGCTATACTTTCATCAATGCCATTTATAATGCTTCATTATCAGTTTGATTGACCTCTATTTCTCGTAAAATGCTTGTGGCAGGAGGAAGGGAATGATTTCTGTGGATACTACGTGTGCGAGTTCATCCACACCGCGACTTTGAAAAACAAGCGGGGCTACTCTAGAAGACAATATGAAGTGCGTAAGCAATAATATTCAAAATTTCATTTTATTACACCATCATTTCTGTTGAGTTTCATTCATATATATGTATTAATTAACCTCCTTCTTCAAATTAGACGTGGCAGATGCGGAATGAACTCCTAGAACCAGATCGCATGAAAGCAATTCAAGAGGAATTGACGGGATTCTTTCTTGACCACGTCATCAGTAAAGCCGGAGAATACCATGTGGAAATTGATTTCAAATGCTAGGGGTTTGTAATTAAGAGATCTTATACATATTGTACATGTATGTAGCCAGTAGCGTCGGATACATGATACGAAAACTTGTTGTTCGACCAATCTCTCGGAGAAGGAGAGGTCGATCGATCACTTCTCTCCGTATGCATGACGAAATTCTATACTGAATGGTTCTCTCGATCACTTATGTATATATAGTACGTAGCGTCGACCAAGCACGGACATAAGAGAGGACACTTCTCTCTATTAATTAGCTAGCTAACACAATATATGAAACACCTAAATTAACCCCCCAAAACCCCCAACCTCCCCTCCTTTCAAAAAAAATAAAATAAAAATCCCAGCCACTGGAATGCTGACGCGTGGATGCCTTTTGGTCCCGGTTGGAGCCACCAACCGGGACCAAAGGCCCCCTCACTGGGCTCGGCGCACAGGGTCACGTGGAGGCACATTGGTCCCGGTTCTGGTTTGAACCGGGACTAATGGGTGGAGGTATTAGTAACGGCCCATTAGTCCCGGTTCATGAACCGGGACTAAAGGCCCTTATGAACCGGGACTATTAGGTGTTTTTCTACTAGTGTGTGTACTACGGTACATGATTGTGAAATGATTAATCGATTTGGGATATGGGACAGATGATACGATAGCAGTGTACTAGAGTAGATGTTTAGTAGATTGTACTAACAAACATGCATATATGTAGCCTCGTGGTGTGCATTCGAATGTGTATACTACAGTTGTACTTCCTCCGCCCCATAATATAAAATCATTTGCAAAACGTAGCACAGTCATTAACTGGAGACACGTATCATTTGTGATATATCCAATCCAATGAACAGCTAGTATGTGGCACTATATATCATTGGGAATAATCGTCCAAGGATGTCCTGCTGATCATTGGCTCTGCAGGAGTATCAGTGGACCCTGCCTGCATCATGCATTTCTTTTTGTATTTTCCCCAGTGCCTAACTTCTCCGGCAGAAATACTATAGGTGGACCAAGTAATACATACAGCTGGTGTATGCGTTGATATACTACCAGTACTACACAATTGACAATCCTAGCCTCACTTGAAAAATAACAGGAAGAAAAAGACGGCACTCAGGCACTGGCATCATCTATATATGGCTATGTATACAAGTCATGATAGAGGGCTAATGAAACAATGTATTCTTTTTTGGATATACTGCAGCAATATATGTCGAGGGCAACTTTTTAAAATCAAATTTGAAGAAAGTGTTGTCCAGAAGCAACTTATTGGGCTCTGGATAGTCTAGTATATATCATGAAGATGGGTCGATGACATTCCCTTATCATATTTGTCCGTTGACGTCCGCCTATACTAACGTGAACAGAATCTTCAGATATGATGTGGCAAGGCTAATTAGTGCACGTGTCATCGGTACAATCCCCACATGTTTGCTTATCTGCCTTGTCTCTCTTAAGCTCTGCTGATTTGTGCTAGGCTTTCCATACCTTCCGTTTCCAAAATGAAGATGTCTTTTCATTCGTTAGGACAATACTTTAATCGATAGGTCTTCTTTACTATGTGGTTCATGTGACATAATTATGACTACGATTTTGTATCACCTGAACCATCCTGGAATCATATTTGATATTTTTTTCCTAAAGTTGTAAAAAAATATCATACATGTATGCGTGTAGAGGACGGATGGGAATTCATCGGGGTGAGTTTTGGTAAAATGATACGACCCTTTGTGATATTTCACTTTATGTAAGTTGGACTTTATAAAATCTTGTCACCTTAAATGCTATGGTAGCTTGATGCAAATTAACTTAATTTGCAATTTTGTAGCTTGCTAATCATCACATGTTTATGTGTATACATATCTTTTACATTTATGATTTTACTATTTTTAAAACTTACACATATGATTTCTTAGTAAGTTAGTCCCTCTGTCCCAAAATATAAGAACGTTTTTAATACTACACTAGTGTCAAAAACGTTCTTATATTATGGAACGAAGGGAGTATATTATATCGGAATCATATGATACAAGGACCAGAGAACTCTCCTCCGCGGGCGGCCATCATAGTAGTGTATTCATATAAAAAGTTGCTTTATTTTCCTCCATGCTAGCTCTTCACTATCAGGTCAAAGCGTTGCCCTAATTAGTCGAGAACTTATCCGCACAACAGAATAGGAAAGAAAAACAGAGAGAAGTTGAGGTCATGAGCAGATGCAGACTGGGGTGCAGTACCTGAATTGGACGTGTAAAGCATAGTAGCCGTATAAAAAATATGCAAAGCAACATTTTGTATGAATTCAGACGGTAGGTATGATTTGTTATTAGAGATGCCCACAAGAAGACATCTGATGAGGAGGCCGGTCAAATGTTACTAAACCGAGAAAACAAAGAGCGTCGGTGGTACAGCCAGTCAGCCACGTAACGACTAGAGCTGAGCTGTAGGTGCATGCATGTATGCTTGCTTGCTTGGACGACTATCGTACGGCATATTTTTACCGTGCTCCTGCTGCGCAGCTCGCGACACGTAGCTATGCGTAGCTTCGACTGCAAAACAATCTCGCGTGCATGCACGTACGTATGTATGGCTGGCGCGGTCAAAATGTAAAACAAACCAGAAAACAAAGAGAGCACCGATGCAGAAGCAGCCACGTACGTACTACCACGGGAGCGGAGCTGTAGGTGCATGCATGCTTCCTTGCACTTCCTTGCAATGTCACAGATGCATCACCCGGCTACAAAGCAGGCGACACGTACATGTCCTTCGTGCGTATCTCACTCGCTCCTGCGTGCACACGATTGAACTTTGAGTGCATCTTCTTCTTCTTTTTTCCTTCGGGCCTGCCTTGCTTTCTGCTGCAAGCAATTTTTTTCCCTTTGTTCCATGGGTCAGGCTCGGAAAGCTACACGGCTAAGCTAGTAGCCACGTGCATCACCCAAAAAAAAGTTAGTACTTTTTAGGTGAAACAAAAATTATCTCTCTTTTTTTGGAGAAAGGTCCGGTTTTATTGCTCAAACTCCATGGAATGTGGGATACGATTTGGATCGTGGGCATGGACCAGCCACAAGTGCGCCCCTGTTCTAGAAAAAACGAAAATCTAGCTAGACTATGAGCTTCGACATTAGCATCGCAACCTTAAAATAAAAATTTACAATTAGAACTAAGAGCCCTGAGTCTGATCTCCTTGATGGTAGAGCCAGCCCCTGTTGATATCATTGGCCACCTGTTTCGAGTCACATGCAACGATGGATTGTTTTTAGAAGAAGGTCCTCAGCCAAGGAGAGCCCCTCCCTATATGCCAATTGCTTCCAACGTTGCCGCATCACAAACTCCTGTGATTACTAGAGAAGAGCTACCCAGATAATTGCCATTCTCATCTCGGCAAACCGCCATTGCTGATCCTCCTCTGCCATACCTCGAGCCGTCGGCATCCACATGGATCTTGGAGAATCCAACCGGAGGCGCCCTTGGTCTTATTGATCTAGCATAGTTGTACTAGCTCCAACGGAAAGACGCGGCGACGGTTCGCTAGGAACAGCGTCTGGCCAACGCAGTATCTTAACTGCCATGCAGAATATTCTAAGGAATAATTGACTGCCTAATTAGCCTAAACTAATACTAATTTATTCCTAACACTCCCCCTTGGACAACGCTGTTTGTAATTTTCATTGTCTTGAGTGCTGAAATATTTTGCATTTTCTTGATTGGCTTGATCTTGGAGCTTCGAGAATCTTTGATCTTGTATTGTCTATGTTTTGCAACAAGCCTGTGAAAATATAAAAAATGATGGGAATTTGATATATATATTGTTAGTGTAACCAATTATCTCATTCAAATCTTTATGAGAAATCCGTTGGAAAACTCATAAGGAAAGAGTACAATTTATTTATTATCAGAGATAATAATAAATAAGTTTTAGTTCTAGTAGTTTCCTCCCCCTGAACTTTGCAAATTTCATAGTCGTGTCATACCAATGCCATGAATGCAATTTTGAAATGTTGCTGCTGGTAAAGACTTTGTGAACAAATCTGCAAGATTGTCACAATATTTTATTTGCAAAATATCAATCTCTCCATCTTTTTGTAATTCGTGAGGAAAAAATAGTTTCGGAGAGATAAGTTTTGTGATATTACTTTTAATATATCCCATATGCACTTGAGCAGCACATGCAGCATTATCTTCATATATAATGGTTGGTGATTCTAATGAACCGATACCGCATGATGTTTGAATATGGTTTATCACCCTACGAAGCCATACACATTCTCGTGAGGCTTCAAATAATGCAATTATTTTAGAGTGGTTGGTGGAAGTTGCTACTAATGTCTGTTTAATTGAATTCCATGAAATAGTAGTTCCACCATGTAAAAATACAAACCCTGTTTTTGACCTGGCATTATGGGGATCAGAAAGATATCCATCATTACTGAAAGAACATGCGGTGCCCCCATGTTTGGTTTTGGTAATTGATGACAATCTCTATGGACTAATGGTTGCCTTGAGTTATATTTGAAGGATTTGTCCATAGGCTTTTCTTGGAGTCCATTTGTTGGTTTCACGGAGAGTTTGTGATGAACAAGGTGCCATTCAAGGAATTACCTAAAGATTGGTCATGTGAGAGGTTGATCAAGACTAAGTCAAAGAGTGAATCAAGTTGATCAACACACAAAGCATAGAAGATGTACCGAGAGGGATCAAGCGATCCCATGGTATGGTAAGCATTGTCAATTACGCTTTGTGTACTAACCCATGATCTTCGTGAGAGTTCTTTGTGGGGTTAGGTTGTGGTGTGCAAGTTCAAGTGAAGCATCACGAAGAGATCAAATGCTTAAAGCTTGCCATCCATTGTGGTGACAATGGACTTGTGAAGATGTGCGAAAGAGTGGCTCACCCATAGTGGATTATGGGGGAGCAATCAACTAGTCTTCATCGAGCCAACGCAATCAAGAAAGGTTGTCCAACTTGAGGGAGTCAAGATCGTCATCATCTAGCTCAAGTGGACCATGTGCAAGGCAAAGGTTTGCCCTTGATAGGTTTTCTATTTTACCAGTCTCATGATGGTAGGTGGGAGACCGGGTTTTAGGATCGATTGTTGTACTATCAAGGGGGGCTCTCGATGAGTAACTTGATCGTATCATTCATAGAGAGCTCAAACCATTGCATCCTTGCATCATCTTTCTTGGTTCTTGTTTGGTTCTCTTTGTGAGTTTTGGATCTTATGGTCATCTTGATGACAAGCTCGGGTTCATCGAAAACGGAGTTCACATGCATCTTCTATGATGTTTTCAATGTTGGAGATTCTGCCGGTTCTTCTCTGTTGGAGGTTTCTCTCCTCTTTTTGTTGGCATACCTCCTCGGCCTCTTCTTACTATAACCGCTGTTTTGATGCTACTCGTTGTCTTGTATCCAACAAGCATGAGTTTGCTCAATTCGGAGCTCATATGAAGAAGTTATGACAGTTCTATTTTTCTCCCTGCGGTAGTACCGCTTGTAGCGTCAAGCGGTAGTACTGCTTGTAGCGTCAAGCGGTAGTACCGCTCCAGTGCCGCTCTACTACTGCCTCGTTTTTGGGTCTGCTCTTTTCATGTCGGTAGTCGTGCGGCAGTAAGGCATGGCAGTTCCGCCTATAAGCGGTAGTGCCCCCTAGAATGGGCGGTAGTACCGCCTATAAGAGGTAGTACTGCCTATAAGCGGTAGTACCGCTCCGTCGGGCGGTAGTACCGCTACTGCACTACTACCACCGTGCTCTGCTCTGTCCTGCCTCCTTTTGTCAAGTGCTCTGCTCCTCCAGCGGTACTACTGTTGGGGTGAGCGGTAGTACCGCTTGTAAGCAGTACTACCGCCCCAAGGTTCATGTTTTGTTGCTCCTTTTCCCTGCTTCTTCCGCCCGAGCGGTAGTACCACTAGTGGAGCGGTAGTACCGCTCGTGTGCGGGCTGAGCACATAACGGTTGGATTTTTCCCCTCCTATAGAAGGGGGTCTTCTTCCCCAATGAACCTTATCCTTTGAGCTCGTGTTCTTCCCCCATTGTTGACCTTCTTCGAGCTTGCTAACTCCCAATCCCTCCATGGATTCTTGCTGGTTTTTGAGGGAAAAGATAAAGGAGATCTAAATCCACATTTCCACCAATCACTTTCTCCTCTATGTGAGGGGAACCCATTGGATCTAGATCTTGGAGTTCTTGGTGTTCTCCTTCTTGTTCTTCCTCTCATTTTCCTCCCTAGCATTAGTTGCTTCGGTGGGATTTGAGAGAGAAGTACTTGGGCACTCCGTGTGCCCTTGCCTTTGCATTTGGTGCATCGGTTTGACTTCTCCACGTGATACGTGGAAGTTACAAGTTGAGAAGCTTATTACTCTTGGGTGCTTGGTACCCTTGAGCTTGTTACTCTTGGGTGTTTGGACACCCTAGAGCTTGTTCCTCTTGGGTGCCTTGGCGCCCTAGACGGTTGGTGTTGTTCGGAGCTCAATTATTGTGGTGTAAAGCTCCGGGCAAGCGTCGGGGTCTCCAATTAGGTTGTGGAGATCGCCCCGAGCAATTTGACGGGTACCGGTGACCGCCCCCAAGGGTTGCCAAAGTGTACGGGTTCGGTGACCTCCCCCAAGGGTCACCATTTGTACGGGTTCGGTGACCGCCCTCAAGGGTCCCTTAGTGGAATCACGGCATCTTGTATTGTGCGAGGGCGTGAGGAGATTACGGTGGCCCTAGTGGCTTCTTGGGGAGCATTGTGCCTCCACACCGCTCCAAACGGAGATTAGCATCTGCAAGGGTGTGAACTTCGGGATACATCATCGTCTCCGCGTGCCTCAGTTATCTCTTACCCGAGCCCTTTACTTATGCACTTTACTTTGTGATAGCCATATTGTTCTTTGTCATATATCTTGCTATCACATAGTTGCATATCTTGCTTAGCATAAGTTGTTGGTGCACATAGGTGAGCCTAGTTGTTTTAGGTTTTGTGCTTGACAAATTAACCTCTAGGTTTATTCCGCATTTGTTCAAGCCTAAACCGTAATTATTTTAAAGCGCCTATTCACCGCCTCCCCCCTCTAGGCGACATCCTCGATCTTTCAATTACTATAACCAATCAGGGTCATGTCTTGATTTTTTCGATAGAATAAACCATGATCTTTACTACCTTGTAAATATCTGAAGATATTCTTTACTTCGGTCCAATGTCATTTTGTTGGAGCTGCACTATGTCGAGCCAGTAAATTTATTGCAAAAGCAATATCTGGTATAGTGCAATTTGCAAGGTACATTAGTGCTCCTATGGCACTGAGGTATGGGAACTCAGGTCCCAATACCTCCTCATCATCATCCCTAGGTCTAAAAGGATCCTTCTTCATATCAAGCAATCTGACGACCATAGGTGTTTTGGATGGATATGATTTATTCATGTTGAATTTTTCCAACATTTTCTGAATATAAGCGGGTTGATAAACGAGTATTCCCGAGGGAAAATGCTCAAGTTGTATATCTAAGCAGAATTTGGTTCTTCCCGAATCTTTCATCTCAAACTCTGTCATTAAATGATTGTGTGCTACAGTTATATCTGATGCGTTCCCAATGATGTTGAGATCATCAACACATACTAAGATGATGCAAAATCCCTTTGAGGATTTCTTTATAAATACGCATGAGCAATCATTGTTATTCGAGTATCCTTTACTGAGAAGGAACTCACTGAGTCGGTTATACCACATTTTACCCGACTGCTTCAAGCCATAGAGTGACTTTTGTAGTTTTAACAATACATGTGCCATTTATATTTGGATTCGGAATTTTAAGTCCATCAGGAACTTTCATATATATATATATATATATATATATATATATATATATATATATATATATATATATATATATATATATATATATATATATATATATATATATATATATATCCGCATCTAGTGACCCATAAGCGGTCACCACATCCATTAACTGCATTGATAGATTCATAGTATTAAAATGTAATTCCATTCATTACAGGAGAATATGTATCATCGTAGTCGATACCGGGTCTTTGCATAAACCCTTTAACTACAAGTCTCGCTTTATATCTCACCACCTCATTGTTTTCGTTCGTTTTTCGAACAAAAACCCATTTTGCTCCCACGGGGAAGACTTTATGAGGAGTAAGTATTATTTTAGAAAATACCTCTCTTTTATTAAACGAGTGTAATTCTGCCTAAATTGCCTCCTTCCATTTAGGCCAATCTGAGCGCTTGAGGCACTCTTTCATAGATTTTGACTCTGGATCCAGTTGAAGGGTTTCAGCAATTTTCGAGGACAAATCTGTGTCGAGAACTATAGTGTTTCTATTATAAGTTTCTCCCGAATCAATATAATTTATGGATATTTCATTAATTTCTTCAGGCACCATGTGATTTCCCATAATAAAGGAGTCTGATTTTTTTGATATCCCAACACTATAATTTGTGTGCACATTTATGTTGGGTTCTTGATGTTGAACATCTATTTGGTGTCCATCAACTTGAGGTTGATATGCATTTACTGTCATAGATTTTGATTTTCTTTGTTTCCACGGAGGCTTTGGAGAAGCCTTTTCCCCAGTGACCAGATTTCTCCCCCTTTTATTTGCAATTGGGAGTTGAGTAGTTTTATTTCGTACCTCTACTTGTTCTAGTGCATTAACTGCAGGGATATAAGATTTAGTGACACCTTTGTGATCAGTAAATGGGTGTGGTAGATTATTTGCAAAGTGTTGCAAATCTATAATTTTCTGAACTTTAGATTCAGATTCATTAGTATATGAATCGAAGGACTGAATGCCTATAACATTCCAATCTATTTCCTGACATTCTTTGTGGTTTGTTTCTCCCCCTAATGTCGGAAAATGGTCCTCATCAAAAATTGAATCAGCGTACCGGGCTGTGAACAGGTCCCCTGTTAGGGGTTCTAAATATTTTATAATTGATGGAGAATTATATCCCACATAGATTCCTACTTTTCTATGGTGTCCCATAGAGGTACGCTGCGGTGGTGACATCGGTACGTATATAGCGCAACCGAATTTTCGAAGATGGGAAATACTTGGTTATTGCCACGTACTATTTGAAACGGGGAAGTTTGATGATATGCAGTTGGTCTGACTTGCATCAAATTTGTGGCGTGTAAAACCGCATGTCCCCAACAAGAGGTTGGTAAATTGCAGTTCTGTAATAGTGGTCTAGCAATTAATTTTACTCTTTTGATTAAAGATTCAACCATTCCATTTTGAGTATGAACATAAGGTACTGAATGTTCTAGATGGATTCCTAAAGTCATACAATAATGATTAAATGCGTGTGAACTAAATTCAGCAGCATTATGTATTCGTATTGTTTTTATCCTGTGTTTAGGATGATTTTCTCTCAATTTGATAATTTGAGCAATTAATTTGGCAAGGGCATGGCTACGTGTGGTTAATAGACACACATGTGACCATGTAGTAGATGCATTGATGAGCACCATGAAGTACCTAAATGGTCCGGATAGAGGTTGTATTGGACCACATATATCTCCTTGAATTCTTTCAAGAAAATTAAGCGACTCATTTTTAACTTTAAGATAAGATGGCTTAATAATTAATTTCCCGGTAGCACAGGCGGTGGATACAAAATCTGATGATTTGGGAAATATTTTAATTGGTAAATTATGACCAACAGAATTACTTATATTTTTTCTCATCATACCTATTCCAAGATGACTAAGGCGATCATGCCAAGTCTTGAATTTATCAAGATTTTGAAAAATTATTTTGTACGCAACATAAGTATGGCTTTTATGTATGTAAAGTATAATCCGGATAAATGAAGGGATTTTTTCAAGAGTTTGTTCCTCATATCCGTTGCTTTTTGTTAAAAGCAAATATTCTTTGCTATCCACCTCTATTGTTTTTAGATGGGAATTGTTAGATCGGATATCTTTGAAACCTATAAGGGTACGTGTAGATTCAGGATAAAAGAGTGCATTCTGAATTATGATAGTAGTACCCATAGGGAGTGTGAATGTGGCTCTTCCTCAACCAATAATTGCTTTGTTACTTCCTGTTATGGTCATAACATTTTCCTTTCTCTTAATAAGAGTTTGGAAGTATTTTGCTTCCCTTAAAATTGTGTTAGTGGTAGCACTATCTGTTGGGGAATGTTGCATAAAATAAAAAAATTCCTACGTTCACCAAGATCAATCTATGAGTTCATCTAGCAACGAGAGAGGGGAGTGCATCTACATACCCTTGTAGATCGCGAGCGGAAGCGTTCAAGAGAATGAGGTTGAGGGAGTTGTACTCGTCGTGATCCAAATCACCGGAGATTCTAGCGCCGAACGGACGGCACCTCCGCGTTCAACACACATACGGTCAGCGTGACGTCTCCTCCTTCTTGATCCAGCAAGGGGAAAGGAGAGGTTGATGAAGATCCAGCAGCACGACGGTGTGGTGGTGGATGCAGCAGGGATCCCGGCAGGGCTTCGCCAAGCGTCTGCGGGAAAGAGAGGTGTATCAAGGGGGAAGGGAGGCGCCAAGTGCAAGGGTGCATCTGCCCTCCCTCCCTCCTCTATATATAGGGTCCCCAGGGGGGGCGCCGGCCCTAGGAGATGGGATCTCCTAGGGGGGGCGGCGGCCAAGGGGGGTGCCTTGCCCCCCAAGGCAAGTGGAGGCGCCCCCTCCCCTAGGGTTCCCAACCCTAGGCGCAGGAGGGCTCAAGGGGTGGCGCACCAGCCCACCAGGGGCTGGCTCCCCTCCCACTTATGCCCATGGGGCCCTCCGGGATAGGTGGCCCCACCCGGTGGACCCCCGGGACCCTTCCGGTGGTCCCGGTACAATACCGGTGACCCCTGAAACTTTCCCGATGGCCGAAACTCGACTTCCCATATATAATTCTTTACCTCCGGACCATTCCGGAACTCCTCGTGACATCCGGGATCTCATCCGGGACTCCGAAAAACTTTCGGTTTGCTGCATACTAATATCTCTACAACCCTAGCGTCACCAAACCTTAAGTGTGTAGACCCTACGGGTTCGGGAGACACGTAGACATGACCGAGACGGCTCTCCGGTCAATAACCAACAGCGGGGTCTAGATACCCATGTTGGCTCCCACATGATCCTCGATGATATCATCGGATGAACCACGATGTCGAGGATTCAAGCAACCCCGTATACAATTCCCTTTGTCAATCGGTATGTTACTTGCCCGAGATTCGATTGTCGGTATCCCAATACCTCGTTCAATCTCGTTACCGGCAAGTCACTTTACTCGTACCGCAATGCATGATCCCGTGACCAGACACTTGGTCACTTTGAGCTCGTTATGATGATGCATTACCGAGTGGGCCCAGAGATACCTCTCCGTCATACGGAGTGATAAATCCCAGTCTCGATCCGTGTCAACCCAACAGACACTTTTGGAGATACCCGTAGTATACCTTTATAGTCACCCAGTTACGTTGTGATGTTTGGTACACCCAAAGCACTCCTACGGTATCCGGGAGTTACACGATCTCATGGTCCAAGGAAAAGATACTTGACATTGGAAAAGCTCTAGCAAACGAACTACACGATCTTGTGCTATGCTTAGGATTGGGTCTTGTCCATCACATCATTCTCCTAATGATGTGATCTCGGTATCAATGACATCCAATGTCCATAGTCAGGAAACCATGACTATCTGTTGATTAACGAGCTAGTCAACTAGAGGCTCACTAGGAACATATTGTGGTCTATGTATTCACACGTGTATTACGATTTCCGGATAATACAATTATAGCATGAATAAAAGACAATTATCATGAACAAGGAAATATAATAATAATCCTTTTATTATTGCCTCTAGGGCATATTTCCAACAGTCTCCCACTTGCACTAGAGTCAATAATCTAGTTACATTGTGATGAATCGAACACCCATAGAGTTCTGGTGTTGATCATGTTTTGCTCGCGGAAGAGGTATAGTCAACGGATTTGCGACATTCAGATCCATATGTACTTTGCAAATATCTATGTCTCCATCTTGAACATTTTCATGGATGGAGTTGAAACAACGCTAGATGTGCCTGGTCTTCTTGTGAAACCTGGGCTCCTTGGCAAGGGCAATAGCTCTAGTGTTGTCACAGAAGAGAGTGATCGGCCCCGACGCATTGGGTATGACTCTTAGGTCGGTGATGAACTCCTTCATCCATATTGCTTCATGCGCTGCCTCTGAGGCTGCCATGTACTCCGCTTCACATGTAGATCCCGCCACGACGCTATGCTTGCAACTACACCAGCTTACTGCTCCATGATTCAACATATACACGTATCCGGTTTGTGACTTAGAGTCATCCAGATCTGTGTCGAAGCTAGCGCCGACATAACCCTTTATGACGAGCTCTTCGTCACCTCCATAGACGAGAAACATGTCCTTTGTCCTTTTCAGGTACTTCAGGATATTCTTGACCGCTGTCCAGTGTTCCTTGACGGGATTACTTTGGTACCTTCCTACCAAACTTACGGCAAGGTTTACATCAGGTCTGGTACACAGCATGGCATACATAATAGATCCTATGGCTGAGGCATAGGGGATGACACTCATCTCTTCTTTATCTTCTGCCGTGGTCGGGCATTGAGCCGAGCTCAATCTCACACCTTGCAATACAGGAAAGAACCCTTTCTTGGACTAATCCATATTGAACCTCTTCAATATCTTATCAAGGTATGTGCTTTGTGAAAGACCTATGAGGCGTCTCGATCTATCCCTCTTGATGCCTAATATGTAAGCAGCTTCTCCAAGGTCCTTCATTGAAAAACACTTATTCAAGTAGGCCTTAATGCTGTCCAATAGTTCTATATCATTTCCCATCAAAAGTATGTCATCTACATATAATATGAGAAATGCTACAGAGCTCCCATTCACTTTCTTGTAAATGCAGGCTTCTCCATAAGTCTGCATAAACCCAAACGCTTTGATCATCTCATCAAAGCGAATGTTCCAACTCTGAGATGCTTGCACCAGCCCATAAATGGATCGCTGGAGCTTGCACACCTTGTTAGCATTCTTAGGATCGACAAAACCTTCCCGCTGCATCATATACAGTTCTTCCTTAAGATAGCCATTAAGGAATGCCGTTTTAACATCCATCTGCCATATCTCATAATCATAGTATGCGGCAATTGCTAACATGATTCAGACGGACTTCAGCTTTGCTACGGGAGAGAAAGTCTCATCGTAGTCAACCCCTTGAACTTGCCGATAACCCTTAGCAACAAGTCGAGCTTTATAGATGGTAACATTACCATCCGCGTCTGTCTTCTTCTTGAAGATCCATTTATTTTCTATCGCTCGCCGATCATCGGGCAAGTCTGTCAAAGTCCATACTTTGTTTTCATACATGGATTCTATCTCGGATTGCATGGCTTCAAGCCATTTGTTGGAATCTGGGCCTGCCATCGCTTCTTCATAGTTCGAAGGTTCACCGTTGTCTAACAACATGATTTCTAGGAGAGGGTTGCCATACCACTCTGGTGTGGAACGTGTCCTTGTGGACCTACGAAGTTCAGTAGCAACTTGATCTGAAGTACCTTGATCATCATCATTAATTTCCTCTCCAGTCGGTGTAGGCACCACAGGAACATTTTCCTGAGCTGCACTACTTTCCGGTTCAAGAGGTAGTACTTCATTGATTTCTACTTTCCTCCCACTTACTCCTTTCGAGAGAAACTCTTTTTCCAGAAAGGATCCGTTCTTGGCAACAAAGATCTTTCCTTAGGATCTAAGGTAGAAGGTATACCCAATGGTTTCCTTAGGATATCCTATGAAGACGCATTTTTTCGACTTGGGTTCGAGCTTTTCAGGTTGAAGTTTCTTGACATAAGCATCACATCCCCAAACTTTTAGAAACGACAGCTTAGGTTTCTTCCCAAACCATAATTCATACGGTGTCGTCTCAATGGATTTAGACGGAGCCCTATTTAAAGTGAATGTAGCTGTCTCTAGAGCGTATCCCCAAAATGATAGCGGTAAATCGGTAAGAGACATCATAGATCGCACCATATCCAATAGAGTGCGATTACGACGTTCAGACACACCGTTACGCTGAGGTGTTCCAGGCGGCGTGAGTTGTGAAACGATTCCACATTTCCTTAAGTGCGTACCAAATTCATGACTTGAATATTCTCCTCCACGATCTGATCGTAAGAACTTTATCTTTTGGTCATGTTGATTCTCTACCTCATTCTGAAGTTCCTTGAACTTTTCAAAGGTCTCAGACTTGTGTTTCATAAAGTAGACATAACCATATCTACTCAAGTCATTAGTGAGAGTGAGAACATAACGATATCCTCCGCGAGCCTCAACGCTCATTGGACCGCACACATCGGTATGTATGATTTCCAATAAGTTGGTTGCTCGCTCCATTGTTCCGGAGAACGGAGTCTTGGTCATTTTGCCCATGAGGCATGGTTCGCATGTGTCAAATGATTCATAATCGAGAGACTCTAAAAGTCCATCAGCATGGAGCTTCTTCATGCGCTTGACACCAATGTGACCAAGGCGATAGTGCCACAAGTATGTGGGACTATCGTTATCAGCTTTACATCTTTTGGTATTCACACTATGAATATGTGTAACATTACGTTCGAGATTCATTAAGAATAAACCATTGACCATCGGGGCATGATCACAAAACATATCTCTCATATAAATAGAACAACCATTATTCTCAGATTTAAATGAGTAGCCATCTCATATTAAACGAGATCTAGATACAATGTTCATGCTCAAACTTGGCACTAAATAACAATTATTGAGGTTTAAAACTAATCCCGTAGGTAAATGCAGAGGTAGCGTTCCGACGGCGATCACATCGACCTTGGAACCATTCCCGACGCGTATTGTCACCTCGTCCTTCGCCATTCTCCGCTTATTCCGCAGCTCCTGCTTTGAGTTACAAATATGAGCAACGGCACCGGTATCAAATACCCAGGAGCTACTACGAGCACTGGTAAGGTACACATCAATTACATGTATATCACATATACCTTTAGTGTTGCCGGCCTTCTTGTCCGCTAAGTATTTGGGGCAGTTCCGCTTCCAGTGACCCTTCCCTTTGCAATAAAAGCACTCAGTTTCAGGCTTGGGTCCATTCTTTGACTTCTTCCCGGCAACTGGCTTACCGGGCGCGGCAACATCCTTGCCGTCCTTCTTGAAGTTCTTCTTACCCTTGCCTTTCTTGAACTTGGTGGTTTTATTGACCATCAACACTTGATGTTCCTTTTTGATTTCTACCTCTGCTGACTTCAGCATTGAAAATACTTCAGGAATAGTTTTCACCATCCCCTGCATATTGTAGTTCATCACAAAGCTCTTGTAGCTCGGTGGGAGTGACTGAAGGATTCTATCAATGACCGCCTCGTCCGGGAGGTTAATGTCCAGCTGGAACAGGCGGTTGTGCAACCCAGACATTTTGAGTATGTGCTCACTGACAGAACTATTTTATTCCATCTTACAACTATAGAACTTGTCGGAGACTTCATATCTCTCGACCCGGGCGTGAGCTTGGAAAACCATTTTCAGCTCCTCGAACATCTCATATGCTCCGTGTTGCTCAAAACGCTTTTGGAGCCCCAGTTCTAAGCTGTAAAGCATGCCGCACTGAACGAGGGAGTAATCATCAGCACGTGTCTGCCAAACATTCAAATCGTCTTGCAGTGCTGGGAGAGCAGGTGGGTCACCTAACGGTGCTTCAAGGACATATGCTTTCTTGGCAGCTATGAGGATGATCCTCAGGTTCCAGACCCAGTCCGTATAGTTGCTGCCATCATCTTTCAGCTTGGTTTTCTCTAGGAACGCGTTGAAGTTCATGTTGACATGAGCGTTGGCCATTTGATCTACAAGACATTTTTGCAAAGATTTTAGACTAAGTTCATGATAATTAAGTTCATCTAATCAAATTATTTAATGAACTCCCACTCAGATTAGACATCCCTCTAGTCATCTAAATATTACATGATCCGAGTTGACTATGCCGTGTCCGATCATCACGTGAGACGGACCAGTCATCATCGGTGAACATCTCCATGTTGATCGTATCTTCCATACGACTGATGTTCGACCTTTCAGTCTCTTGTGTTCCGAGGCCATGTCTGTACATGCTAGGCTCGTCAAGTTAACCTAAGTGTTTTGCATGTGTAAATCTGTCTTACACCCGTTGTATGTGAACGTTAGAATCTATCACACCCGATAATCACGTGGTGCTTCGAAACAACGAACTGTCGCAACGGCGCACAGTTAGGGGGAACACTTTCTTGAAATTATTATGAGGGATCATCTTATTTACTACCGTCGTTCTAAGTAAACAAGATGCAAAAACATGATAAACATCACATGCAATCAAATAGTAGTGACATGATATGACCAATATCATATAGCTCCTTTGATCTCCATCTTCGGGGCTCCATGATCATCTTCGTCACCGGCATGACACCATGATCTCCATCATCATGATCTCCATCATCGTGTCTCCATGAAGTTGCTCGCCAACTATTACTTCTACTACTATAGCTAACAGTTTAGCAGTAAAGTAAAGTAATTACATGGCGTTAAATCATTGACACGCAGGTCATACAATAATTAAGACAACTCCTATGGCTCCTGCCGGTTGTCATACTCATCGACATGCAAGTCGTGATTCCTATTACAAGAATATGATCTCATACATCACAATATATCATTCATCATTCATCACAGCTTTTGGCCATATCACATCACAAAGCAATTGTTGTAAAAACAAGTTAGACGTCCTCTAATTGTTGTTGCATCTTTTACGTGGCTGCAATAGGGTTCTAGCAAGAACGTTTTCTTACCTACGAAAAAGCCACAACGTGATTTGTCAACTTCTATTTACCCTTCATAAGGACCCTTTTCATCGAATCCGCTCCAACTAAAGTGGGAGAGACAGACACCCGCTAGCCACCTTATGCAACTAGTGCATGTTAGTCGGTGGAACCTGTCCCACGTAAGCGTATGTGTAAGGTCGGTCCGGGCCGCTTCATCCCACAATACCATTGAAGCAAAATAAGACTAGTAGTGGCAAGAAAGTTGACAACATCTACGCCCACAACAGATTTGTGTTCTACTCGTGCAAAGAGAACTACGCATAGACCTAGCTCATGATGCCACTGTTGGGGAACGTTGCATAAAATAAAAAAATTCCTACGTTCACCAAGATCAATCTATGAGTTCATCGAGCAACGAGAGAGGGGAGTGCATCTACATACCCTTGTAGATCGCGAGCAGAAGCGTTCAAGAGAACAAGGTTGAGGGAGTCGTACTCGTCGTGATCCAAATCACCGGAGATTCTAGCGCCAAACGGACGGCACCTCCGCGTTCAACACACGTACGGTCAGCATGGCGTCTCCTCCTTCTTGATCCAGCAAGGGGAAAGGAGAGGTTGATGAAGATTCAGCAGCACGACGGTGTGGTGGTGGATGCAGCAGGGATCCCGACAGGGCTTCGCCAAGCGTCTGCGGGAGAGAGAGGTGTAGCAAGGGGGAAGGGAGGCGCCAAGTGCAAGGGTGCGGCTGCCCTCCCTCCTCCCCTCTTTAGATAGGGTCCCCAGGGGGGGCCTAGGAGATGGGATCTCCTAGGGGGGCGGCGGCCAAGGGGGGTGCCTTGCCCCCCAAGGCAAGTGGAGGCGCCCCCTCCCCTAGGGTTCCCAACCCTAGGCGCAGGAGGGGCCCAAGAGGGGGCACACCAGCCCACCAGGGGCTGGTTCCCCTCCCACTTCAGCCCATGGGGCCCTCCGGGATAGGTGGCCCCACCCGGTGGACCCCCGGGACCCTTCCGATGGTCCCGGTACAATACCGGTGACCCCCGAAACTTTCCTGATGGCCGAAACTCGACTTCCCATATATAATTCTTTACCTCCGGACCATTCCGGAACTCCTCGTGACGTCCGGGATCTCATCCGGGACTCCGAACAACTTTCGGTTTGCTGCGTACTAATATCTCTACAACCCTAGCGTCACCGAACCTTAAGTGTGTAGACCCTACGGGTTCAGGAGACACGTAGACATGACCGAGACGGCTCTCCGGTCAATAACCAACAGCGGGATCTAGATACCCATGTTGGCTTCCACATGCTCCTCGATGATCTCATCGGATGAACCACGATGTCGAGGATTCAAGCAACCCCGTATACAATTCCCTTTGTCAATCGGTATGTTACCTGCCCAAGATTCGATCGTCGGTATCCCAATACCTCGTTCAATCTCGTTACCGGCAAGTCACTTTACTCGTACCGCAATGCATGATCCCGTGACCAGACACTTGGTCACTTTGAGCTCGTTATGATGATGCATTACCGAGTGGGCCCAGAGATACCTCTCCGTCATACGGAGTGACAAATCCCAGTCTCGATCCGTGTCAACCCAACAGACACTTTTGGAGATACCCGTAGTATACCTTTATAGTCACCCAGTTACGTTGTGACGTTTGGTACACCCAAAGCACTCCTACGGTATCCGGGAGTTACACGATCTCATGGTCCAAGGAAAAGATACTTGACATTGGAAAAGCTCTAGCAAACGAACTACACGATCTTGTGCTATGCTTAGGATTGGGTCTTGTCCATCACATTATTCTCCTAATGATGTTACTCGTTATCAATGACATCCAATGTCCATAGTTAGGAAACCATGACTATCTGTTGATTAATGAGCTAGTCAACTAGAGGCTCACTAGGGACATGTTGTGGTCTATGTATTCACACGTGTATTACGATTTCCGGATAATACAATTATAGTATGAATAAAAGACAATTATCATGAACAAGGAAATATAATAATAATCCTTTTATTATTGCCTCTAGGGCATATTTCCAACACTATCCACTAAATATAACTCTTCTTTCAGCGGATTGTTCCCGTAAAAGTTCTATAGATAGAAAGAGAATATTTTAGAATAAATATACTTCTATTCATGTATTCATCAAATTACATACACAATATTTATATTACAATCTTAAATATAAATTCACTACAACATTATGTCTGATTCACATAATATAATATACATAGTCTGAAAGACTTTATTCTACTTAATACGATATATAACATCTAATAGTATTTAAATAGCTAAGTGACATCAACTTGTTTATGGAGATCAACTAAGGTCTCCAAAAACATCTCTGGTGTAATCCACAGGCATGTCTTCATCAAGGATGATATCATCCTTTGCTTGTATACTTGAATAGCGCTTTGAGAAGGACCGGCTTGAGGGTTATCTTGAATGGCATTGAAGTGAGCTTCAGCTTTATTTACATGAACTTGTTTGCCCTTTCCACCATACTTCATGTACAGATCCACAAGGTGCTTGGGAATTCGACATTGATTAGTACAATGATTCATGCATCCACACCTTTGACAAGTTTGAGAGTTGTCATTTTGATCATTTTCTTGAAATGACCTTTCCCCTTAGTTTGACCGTTGGTCTTTTGACCATTGTTCTTTTTCCATTTTCCCTTGAATTTCTGGAAGTTCCTTTTACGGTTTCCAAATTTACTAGTAGAATGAGCATTAGCATGTGCTTCACGGATAAGCATGGCACCCGTTGGGCGAGCATTGTAATTCTTCATGAGAAGTTCATCATGCTTCTTGGCCTCAAGTAATGTGTATATGAGCTCAGAATACTTTGTGTATTTCTGTTGACGATACTGCTGTTGCAATATCCTCATCGAGGGATGGAAAGTGCATAAAGTTTTCTCTATTAAGTCCGCATCTGAAACTTGTTGATTGCAAAATCTTAGTTTGGAGTTAATTTTATGCACAGCAGAATTGTATGCACCAACGGACTTAAAGTCCTGAAACCTTCTAAGAGACCATTTTCTTTGGGCTTCCGGCAACATTACTGCTCTTTGTTGGTCATATCTCTCCTTGAGGGAGTCCCATAAAGCTAAGGGATCCTCCTACATCAAATATTCAGTTTTTAAATCAAGATGGAGATGGTGCCTTATGTAGTGCAATGCTGCATACTTTACCACTTGCGGTATTTCTGGAGCAATTTCAGGGGGTGCAACAATGCAAGGACCGAGGCCACGTCCACTTAAGAATACTTTCATATACATGGCCCATGATATATAGTTACTTCCATCTATTTGTAGTTCTTGGACCTCTTTCTTATTGATGTCAGCCATATTCCTGCATGTATGATCATGCATTTGATTAATTTTACTTGATAGTAAAATTTATTTTTGGTAAACAACAAATATTTTCTAGAGGAACACTTATAATTTGTAAGCCATATATGTGTATATCATCGAATTTTGATATATTTGGAAGAGCACTATGGAGACTACATAGGCATAAAAAATGCCTCTGAGTAATAGGCAAACTGTAATGTACAGTAGAGATGCCATTACTGTGTGATTGCACAAATATAATTCAAGATAATCACATATTTTATTTGGCCTTTTATCTCGTATTAATGAGAGAATATTGCATGAAAAATTATTTTTCTAATGCAAAATAAAACTGTTGTACCAAATAACATGTTATAATATACTAAAACAAATATTAATAAACATGTCATACAGATATTAATGGATATAAGGGCTACGATATAGATTTACAACACCATATATGGTTAAAGGACAAACTAAGGGTCCTAAACATAAATTTATAGCACACATAATATTGCTAATAGGGTATATCTCCAGCTAGGAAATACAAACTGGGAGTATGTCTAATTAGTACGTCTAATACAAACTGGAGTATATTAGTACTACACATCACGAGTGATAGGAGACGTGGCATGTTTGATCTATTTTTCTGGCCCATGGCTTGTGTCGGCACCGCTTGGAGCATTGGACCTGGTCAAAAAGGGATTGAGGAGTGGGCGGATTGGGTATGACCCCAAATCAGACGCCTCCGCTTCCAAATCACTTGTGCGACTAGTCCCGCTCCTCGCCAGAGCCCACGGCCGGTTCCTACAGTGGCGGAGCGGCCTCTCCATAGAGGAGGAGGGGAGTTGGGGCGGCCTCGTGGGGGCGGAGATCCACGACACGGCGGTGAGGCCGAGTGCCTCGGGCGACCAAGTGCTAACGGGGGTTCCAGCGGGGCGGGCAGCCATAGCTGATGCCAAGCGGCGGTGGTGCACACGAGCTTCCGAGGAGGGTGTCGGGAGTGCGGACAGCGGTGCTGCTTCCTGGTTCTCCTCCTTCTCCACATCCAACGCTAGGAGGTTGAGGTCACGGCGCGCTGGGAGAGCGGGCGTCGGCGCAGCGGCCTCGATCTCCTCTGTCTTCACCTTTGGCAGGAGGTTGATGACGAGCCTAGGCTTGAGTGCGTCCAGGGGGACTGGAGCAAGAGGCGAGGAGAACTCCGGCAGTGGTTCGTAGCCCGGCGGGTTGAAGTGCCCCGGGTCTTCGTCAGATGGTGTCGGAGACGGGAGGCCCGACCCGTACCCGTAGCCTGGGCAAGAGTACATCAGCGGAGGCGGCGCCGCGAGTTCCTCATCGGAGACGTAGCGATCTGTGTCATCGACAAGCCATCCAGCGCTTGGTTCAGCAAGCATCCACTCCATAGGCGCGTACACCAACAGAGGAGGTGGCAGTTCTACCTCCATGGTGATGTTGGAGGCAGAGGACTCATGCTCTCGTCCTCGATCCCGACCTCTGCAACGACATTTGGCACTTCAGCAACCTGTTCATCGCCAGTGTTTGGTGCGGCAGCAACCTCTTGAGGCATGACCAGAACCTCTTCATTTCCTGGGCGCATCCGCCCTGGTACTCGGTCCTGGTGCTCCAAGGGAGTTGCTGCGGTGCACTCGGCCGTGACCACAATGGAGGCGCTGGCGATGGGCATGGTGGCGAAGGAGGCCACCACCAGGACCGTAGCGACGAGGAGGGGCCGAGGAGTGGGCGGATCGGGTATGACCCCAAATCAGACGCCTCCGCTCCCAAATCACTTGTGTGACTGGGCCTGCTCCTCGCCAGTGCCCACGGCCGATTCAATCAGTGATGGAGCGGCCCTTCCGTAGAGGAGGAAGGGAGTTGGGGGCGGCCTCGTGGGGGCGGAGATCCGCGACATGGACGGTGAGGCCGAGTGCCTCGAGCGACCAAGTGCCAGCGTGAGTTCCATCGGGGTGGGCAGCCATGGCTGATGCGAAGCAGTGGAGGAGCACACGGGCTTCCGGTGAGGGAGTCGGGAGTGCAGACGGCGACGCTGCTTCCTAGTGCTCCTCTCCTCCACTTCCAGTGCCAAGAGGTTGAGGTCTCTCCGCGCTGGGAGAGTGGGCATTGGCGCAACGGCCTTGATCTCCTCTGTCTTCACCTTCGGTAGGAGGTTGATGACGAGCCTGGGCTTGAGTGCATCCAGGGGACTGGAGCAAGTGGCGAGGAGAAATCCAGCAATGGGTTGTAGCGCGGTGGGTTGAAGTGCTCCGGGTCTTCGTTAGATGGCGTCGAAGATGGGAGGCCCGACCCGTACTCGTAGCCTGGGCAAGAGTACATCAGCGGAGGCCGCGTCGCAAGTTCCTGGTCGAAGAAGTAGCGATCAGGGTCATCGACGATCCATCCGACGCTTGGTCCGGCAAGCATCCACTCCATGGGCGCGTACACCAGTGGAGGGGGCGGTAGTTCCGCCTCCGTGGTGATGTTGGAGGTAGAGGCCTCATCCTCTCGTATTCGATCCCAACCTCTGCAGCGACATTCGACACTACAGCAACCTCTTCATCAATAGCATTTGGTGCGGCAGCAGCCTCTTGGGGCATGACCAGAACCTCTTCCCTGGGCGCATCCACCCTGGTACTCGGTCCTGGCAATCCAGGGGAGTTGCTGCGGTGCACCCGGTGGTAACCACAATGGAGGCGCTGGCGCTGGGCATTGCAGCGAAGAAGGCCACCACCAGGACGGTAGCGACGAAGAGGGGTCGAGGAGTGGGCGGATCGGGTATGACCCCAAATCAAACGCCTCTGCTCCCAAATCACTTGTGCGACTGGTCCTGCTCCTCGCTAGTGCCCACGGCCGGTTCTCTCAGTGGTGGAGCGGCCCCTCCGCAGAGGAGAAGAGAAGTTGGGCCGGCCTCATGGGGGCGGAGATCCGCGACACGGCCGGTGAGGCCGAGTGTCTCGGCCGACCAAGTGCCAGTGCGGGTTCCAGCGGGGCGAGGCAGCCATGGCTGATGCGAAGCGGCGGAGGAGCACACGGGCTTCCGGCGAGGGTGTCGGGAGTGCGAATGGTGCCTCTGCTGCCTGGTGTCCTCCTCCTCCACTTCCAGCGCCTGGAGGTTGAGGTCGCGGCACGTTGGGAGAGCGGCCGTTGGTGCAACAGCCTTAATCTCCTCTGTCTTCACCTTCAGCAGGAGGTTGATGACAAGCCTAGGCTTGAGTGCGTCCAGGGGGACTGGTCCAAGTGGCGAAGAGAACTCTGGCAGTGGATTGTAGCCCGGCGGGTTGAAGTGCTCCAGGTGTTCGTCACATGGTGTCGGAGATGGGAGGCCCGACCCGTACCCATAGCCTGAGCAAGAGTACATCCGGGGAGGCTGCGTCACGGGTTCCTTGTCGGAGAAGTAGCGATCTGGGTCATTGATGAGCCATCCAACGCTTGGTCCGGCAAGCATCAACTCCATGGGCACGTACACCGGCGGAGGAGGCGGCAGTTCCGCCTCCGTGGTGATGGTGGAGGTAGAGGCCTCATCCTATCGTACTCGATCCCGACCTTTGCAGTGACATTTGGCACTGCAACAACCTATTCGTCGACGGCGTTTGGTGCGGCAGCAGCCTCTTGGGGCATGACCATATCTCTTCCCTGGGCGCATCCGCCCTGGTACATGGTCCTGGCGCTGCAGGGGAGTTGCTGCGATGCACCCGGCGGTGACCACATTGGAGGCGCTGGCGATGGGCATGACAGCGAAGGAGGCCACCACCAGGACCGTAGCAATGAAGACGGGCCGAGGAGTGGGCGGATCGGGTATGACCCCAAATCAGACGCCTCCATTCCCAAATCACTTGTGCGACTGGTCCTGCTCCTCGCCAGTGCCAACGGCCGGTTCCTTCAGCAGCGGAGCGGCCCCTCCGCAGAGGAGGAGAGGAGTTGGGGGCGGCCTCGTGGGGGCAGAGATCCGCGACACGGCGGTGAGGTCGAGTGCCTTGGGCGACCAAGTGCCGGTGCGGGTTCAACGGGGCGGGGCGGTCATGGTTGATGTGAAGCGGCAGAGGAGCACATGGGCTTCCGGCGAGGGCGTCGGGAGTGCGGACGGCGGTGCTGCTTCCTGGTGCTCCTTCTCACATCCAGTTCCGGGAGGTTGAGGTCACGGCGCGCTGGGAGAGCGAGAGTTGGTACAACGGCCTTGATCTCCTCTGTCTTCACCTTTGGAAGGAAGTTGATGACGTGCCTGGGCATGAGTGCGTCCAGGGGGACTGGAGGAAGTAGAAAGGAGAACTCCGGCAGTGGATTGTAGCTCGGCGGGTTGAAGTGCTCTGGTTCTTCGTCAGATGGCGTCGAAGACGGGAGGCCCGACCCGTACCCGTAGCTTGAGCAATAGTACATCAGCGGAGGCGGCGCCGCGAGTTCCTCGTCGGAGAAGTGCGAGATCTGGGTCATCGACGAGCCATCCGGCTCTTGGTCCGGCAAGCATCCACTCCATGGGCGCGTACATCAGCGGAGGAGGCGACAGTTCTGCCTCCGTGGTGATGTTGGAGGTAGAGGCCTCATCCTCTCGTACTCGATCCCGACCTCTACAGCGACATTCGGCACTGCAGCAACCTGTTCATCAACAACGTTTGGTATGGCAGCAGCCTCTTGGGGTATCACCAGAACCTCTTCCCTGGGCGCATCCGCCCTGGTACTCGGTCCTGGTGCTCTAGTGGAGTTGTTGCGATGCACCTGGCGGTGACCACAATGGAGACGCTGGCGATGGGCATGGCGGCGAAGGAGGCCACCACCAGGACCGTAGCAAGGAAGAGGGGCCGAGGAGTGGGCGGATCGGGTATGACCCCAAATTAGTCGCCTCCGCTCCCAAATCACTTGTGCGAGTGCGCCTGCTACTCGCCAATGCCCACGGCCGGTTCCTTCAGTGGCATAGCAGAGTTGGGGGCGGCCTCGTTGGGGCGGAGATCTGCGACACGGCTGGTGAGGCCGAGTGCCTCGGGCGACCAAGTGTCGGCGCGGGTTCCAGCGGGGCGAGCAGCCATGGCTGATGCGAAGTGACCGAGGAGCACACGGGCTTCCTGCGAGGGCGTCGGGAGTGCGAACAGCGGCGCTGCTTCCTGGTGCTCCTCCTCCTCCACTTCTAGCGCCGGGAGGTTGAGACCGCAGTGCGCTGGGAGAGCGGGCGTCGACGCAACGGCCTCGATCTCCTCTGTCTTCACCTTCGGCAGGAGGTTGATGAAGAGCCTGGGCTTGAGTTCGTCCAGGGGGACTGGAGCAAGCGGCGAGGAGAACTTCGGCAATGGATCATACCCCGGTGGGTTGAAGTGCTCCGGGTCTTCGTCAGATGGCGTCGGAGACGGGAGGCCCGACCCGTACCCATAACCTGGGCAAGAGTACATCAGCCGAGGCTGCACCGCGAGTTCCTTGTCAGAGAAGTAGCGATCTGAGTCATTGACGATCCATTCAGTGCTTGGTCCGGCAAGCATCCACTCCATGGACGCGTACACCGGCAGAGGAGGTGGCAGTTCAACCTCTATGGTGATGTTGGAGGCAGAGTCCTCATCCTCTCGTACTCGATCCCGACCTCTGCAGCAACATTCGGCACTACAGCAACCTGTTTGTCAACGGTGTTTGGTATGGCAGCAGCCTCTTGGGGCATGACCAGAACCTCTTCCCTGGGTGCATCTGCCATGGTACTCGGTCCTGGCGCTCCGGGGGAGTTGTTGCGGTGCACCCGGCGGTGACCACAATAGAGGCGTTGGCAATGGGTATGGCGGCGAAGAAGGCCATCACCAGGACCGTAGCGACGAAGATGGGCCGAGGAGTGGGCGGATCGGGTATGACCCCAAATCAGACGCCTACACTTCCAAAATACTTTTGCGACAAGTCCTTCTCCTTGCTACTACCCACGACCGGTTCCTTCAGTTGCGAAGCGGCCCCTTCGCAGAGGAGGAGGGGAGTTGGGGTGGCCACGTGGGGGCGGAGATCCGCGACACGACTGGTGAGGCCGAGTGCCTGGGGCGACCAAGTGCCGGCGTGGGTTCCAGCGGTACGGGCATCCATGGCTGATGCGAAGCAGTGTAGGAGCACACGGGCTTATGGCGAGGGCGTCACGGGTGCAGACGACGGCACTGCTTCCTGGTGCTCCTCCTCCTCCATTTCCAGCACCGGGAGGTTGAGGTCGCAGCGCGCTAGGAGAGCGGGCATCGGCGCAACGGCCTCGATCTCCTCTGTCTTCACCTTCGGCAGGAGGTTGATGACGAGCCTGGGCTTGAGTGCGTCCAGGGGGACTGGAGCAAGCGGCCAAGAGAACTCCGGCAGTGGATCGTAGCCCAGCGGGTTGAAATGCTCCGGGTCTTCGTCAGATGGCGTCGGAGACGGGAGGCCCGACCCGTAAGCCTGGGCAAGAGTACATCAGCGGAGGCGGCGCCGCGAGTTCCTTGTCGGAGAATTAGCGATCTGGGTCATCGACGAGCCATCCAGGGCTTGGTCCGGCAAGCATCCACTCCATGGGCGCGTACACCAGCGGAGGAGGCGACAGTTCCGCCTCCGTGCCGATATTGGAGGCAGAGGCCTCATCCTCTTGTACTCGATCCCGACCTCTGCAGCGACATTCAACACTGCAGCAACCTGTTCATTGACAGTGTTTGGTGCGACAGCAGCCTCTTGGGGCATGACCAGAACCTCTTCCTTGGGCGCATCCGCCCTGGTACTCGGTCCTGGCGCTCCAGGGGGAGTTGCTGCGATGCACCCGGCGGTGACCACAATGAAGGCGCTGGTGATGCGCATGGCGGTGAAAGAGGCCACCACCAGAATCGTAGCGACGAAGAGGGACACGGTATGGTGCACTATGGCGGCGGAGGCCGCCATTCCTGTTCAGGTGACGTTGATGGTGGCATTCAAAGTTCCGGCGACGAACAACGGCCAGACCAAAAATCCGGCGAGCACTACTAGGAAAAGGCCTACTAATGGCGCACCAGTTTTGCCTACTAATGGTGCACTACTGGTGCACCATTAGTATCACGCCACTAGTATTTTTTACTAATGGCGCACCATGAAGTGCGCCATTAGTATGTAACACCATGCGCCATTAGTATGCCTCCTGGGGGGCCATACGTAACCATGTGCTTTGTCATACTAAGGGCGCACTCTGTAGTGATGCGCCATTAGTATCCTTTGGCATACTAATGGCGCACCTTGAGGTGATGCGCCATTAGTATGAATATTAGTTTTTTTTTTACTTTTCTGATTTTTGCACAGGTTACAAAATATATTATTGGACAGAATATAGACAGCAGCACAAAGCAACAGCAGATTCATCTAATACAATAGAAGATTAGTCTCCGAATACAATTCATCATGTTAGTCTCCGAATTCAAAAGACCGAACAAAGATAAAACATTACAAGTCTCAAGACCGCGAGTATCGAGTTTGTCTTCATATTACAAGTCGATATCGATCATCTAAACTACCATCACATAGAATAGAGCTGCGGTCATCACGATGAGCATCATCGCGATCAAACTGGTCTTCATCCGGTTCCTCCAACGCTCCCTCCTCTCTCCCGCTAGATAGCGGGCGTATCTAGATTCGGCCTCCGCCCTAGTGGTGTACCCTTTGTAACTGTTACCGCTGAAATGGTGAACCTGTCTCCGACACTCCTCCCAGTCGCCGTAGACTCCGGGAACCTTACCCTTGTACACGACATACGACGGCATCTCTATGCACAAGCCAAACAACAGACAATACATAAGCAATATGTAAGTATGCAACAAAAGGATCGGAAGAGAAAAGCAAGACATTAATAGCATGATTCATGGTCCTACTAATAAATTGCATCAATTACATCTAAGTTGAACGACTGTCCAAACCAAAGAGACATATGAATTCATTAAAGTTTAATTACAACATGAGCCAATCAATGTTTCAGAACTACACATCACTACTTTCGACTCGACTCATCGGACAGGAGCGTGGATGAAGCCGCCGTCTATCGTGATGGTCATGAAATCGCGGTCGTTGTCAGCCTGCATTTGTAGCGTTCCGTCTATCTCACTGTTGGACGGTTGATATCTGAGGAAGAACTGCCCCGAGGTATGAAGGACATCTTGATGGATGATGTCCACAAACTCCGACTGGATGCGAAAGAATTCTTGTCTGAGGTCCACGTCCTGGATTGCCGACAAGCTCGCGGCCTAATCTTTGAGATTATCTGGTAGCAGAAGGTGATGATGGTCCCTTATGATCGCCCGCATGTGATGGAGGGCTTAGTAGGCATCCTTCTGACCGCCAGGCGGCTGCTTGACGCAGCAGAACTTCGTATTGTGTGAGAACATGTGCTTGCCATACTTACAAACTGCCCTGGTGAAGGTGCCTCCAGATTTGGCGTAGCCGGGGAGAACATCATCAAGAACTTTCTTGACATTTGTGTAGTCTATCTTGGAGTTACGGTTCGGGTCGAAATACGTGGCCATGGTATATTTCAGGCTTAAGAGGATGAGTGTGCAATGTGTGTCACTGCACAGAACACGGAATGTTAGAAAAAAAAGAACGATCGAAATCTAAGAAATCATATGTTACGGGGCGGTTAAGGGATGACTTACTCGGGAAAGTAAGCCACAAGGAAGTTATCCTTATCTGGGTTTGCCAGAATGACGCCTTCGAGGTGTGAACTCGCAACTTGCCGGTCCCCAGCGCTGCTCAAGTGCTTGGCACGCATGTAGAAGGGGTCGACTATCACGATGTCTGAGGTCTTGTCTCTAATGATCCGCATCTCCATACTCAGCAAAAACAGCCGAACGAAGGTGTAGTGCAGCGGATGAAGGTTAAACATAGCAAAGATGTCATCAAACCGCAGGACGATCGTACCCCCGATGTCGACATCCACAAAGCCCTGGCCCTCTGGCACCTTGGCCACGAAAACCGGGTATGCCACATCATTCTCTCTGAGATGCCGCTTCTCCAAAGAAAGAACACTGTCGTGCAGACTCCGCATAGCACCGGTTGCAGCATTGAGCATATTTGTCGGTAGCATCGCCTACCCACCACATGAACCCTCCTCGAGATATCCTTAGGTGAAGGTGGCCCATCCTAAGCACGGATCGAACTCGGTGCCGGCTGGCTCGCACCGGCGCCCTTGTTAGTCTTTCGTTTCCGTCCCTTCTTCTTGATCTCCTGTAATGGGACCAAGTTCTGCTCACAGACCACCTTCTTGAGCGTGTTGGGGCTGATAATATTTCGCACCTCAGCTATCTGAGGCTCGGTGAAGGCGGGAGCTGGAGGCGTCTCCTCAGAACTGAATGCCAGACGACGCTTATTGCAATTCGATTTCTCCGTCGTACCAGCTAGATCGCGGTCGTCTTGGTTGGGTTCTTGAGAAAGAGGCCCGCATAACTCATCAGCGTACCCATGTTCGGCAAAGTACTTATCGACTTTGGTAAATGTACCATCGTCGTTGTCGTCGTCGTCCGGATCCTGTGCCATAGGGATGTCCGGATCCTATGCCATAGGGATGTCCGGCATAGGGATGTCCGGCAGGTCCGGTAGCGTTGCGGCGTTCTTGCCATGGCTTGGCGCCGGCACGACTGGCGGTCTTGTCTGTGGGGTGGTGTCCCCCGCCCCCAAACGAATCTGGCTCTTCGGCCAAAGCAGGGGCCAGTTTATGCAGGCATTGAGGGTCATCTCATCTTCTTCATCGGCCCCAGCGGGTCGAATCGGAGGTAACAACTCGTCGCAGCCTGGCAGCACCCGAACCACTTCAACCCTATACACTATGGGTGGCATCGGATTACCGTGGAACATGGGGTTGCCCGGTTGAACGATTCTACCCTTGGCGACATCAACCAACTCACCGCCCACGAAGTGCAGAAGAGTGCAAGGAACGTCGGCGGCGCCCTGCGAAAACATGTAGAGCGTCAGGGATGCCCAGTCAAAGGCAAGGAGATGAAGTCATCGGCCGAGAGGCTTAGTTACCGTGATGCCGTCGAGCTCGGCTAATGTCGAGGCACCGCCAACGGCGGGCGTGCAACTGACGGAGGGGCCGCTTGCTGGCGAGGTGTCAGCTGGCGTACACCCAGGTGCATTAAGCGCCAATGCCCGTGCCAGCGCCGAAGACACCAATGGCGCCGCCAGAGACACCAATGGCGCCGCCTGCGCGCTGTGCGAGTTGCTGGTCGTGAAGCTGGGAACCGGGGAGGCCCCTGTTGGCCGCCCGCAATCCACGACGTCATCCCATGAATCAACGTAGGCACCATGGCGTTGAGCTTCATTCCCAGTTGTTGTTCCACTTGCTCTTCGACAAGCTCCGGAATCCGCGCCACTTGTGCCTTGAGTGCTTCAACCTCACGCGACTGGCTTTCCAAGCTGGTCTTTTTCTCCTTTCGCCTACCAGCGATATAGTATGACGACCATTTTGTGGACAAGCCTTTGCCGGCCACACAACCAGCTGATGTCGGCTTACTGAGCTTATCCTTGTTTTTCATTACGATCAACGCCCTATTTAAAGGGGTGTCGAAAGGGGAGCTCTAAGACGACCCCGTGCTACTGCTTTCAGTGTCCTGCGGAAGGAACCTGAACCATTTAGAAATATTGGGGATTAATTAGAATGCAACCATGTGGAGCTAATTACGCGGGGGTGTATTCCTTACCAGAACAAGCTCGAGCGCCCTGATCTTCAGATCCATGGTAAGCTCCTTTGTTACCGGGTCCTCCTTGTACCGGGCCCTGAGAAAGTTCCTGGTCTGCTTGTCACGGTATTTCTCGAAGCGGGGCGGTAGGCCTTGCTCGGCATGCTCTGCGTCCTCCTTGTCCCATATAGGCTCCGCCACTCTGTAACCGTCGGGACCGAGTTGGTGGACCCCTAAGTTCAACTTCCGCATTTCTTTCCCCCACTGACTTGATTCGGAGGTTGCGGTGCTCTCGCACTTGATCTTGAACTCCTTGTACTCATCTTCGCTCATCAAAGGATATCTCGCGTTGATCTTGTCATAACTACCACCTTTGTCAATCATTGCCTTCACCGTGCTTGTCCAAGTAGACAGGGCCGTGCTCATCCTCGTGAGGGCGGTACTGTTCACTTTATTCCCTGAGAGGTGTGTGTTTGCAAACTCAGCGGGGAACTTGTATCGTTCGTGCAGCTTCGTGAAGAGGAGGGTGCGCAAATTCCCGTGGTCCTTATGCCTTAGGTTCTCGGTGTTGATCGAGACGGTGCTCCGGAGAATGCACCCGAGCTGAACCGAGTACCCCTTGACTACTTGTTTGGGTGCCGTCAGATTCCCGTCGGAGTCCACTTTAGTAAATTCCTCCCTGACGGTGCCGAGCACGTTCGGGCGCCGGTCCTTCCGTTGCCTCTTCGGTTGGCTGCCATCTGTGTGTGCGCCGCCATCATCAGTGGTGGCATCCTCGGCAGCGCCATCAGTGGTGTCATCCCCGATGCCACTAGGTGTTGTGTAGTCAGGATCGGTGTCTTTTGCGGCGTCCTCATAGCGGTGATGTTCTTTCTCCAACTCCTGGGATAGCTCCCAGAATTGCTTGCCGCCCGAACCGTCGGCCTCATCGTTGTGGGCCATGTTTTGCTCTAAATAGGAAAAAAGTTTGGTCAAAAGTTGGTTATTGTCAAGGAACAAGATCATGGTCTCATCATTTAGGGTTTGTCGATACCGAGGCATCCTAAAAGCTAAGCTTTTATCATTTAGGGTTTGTCGATGCCGAGGCACCCTAAAAGCCTAAGCGTACATCATTTAGGTTCTCATCGACACCGAGGCACCCTAAAAGCCAAGGTTTCATCATTTAGGGTTTGTCGATGCCGAGGCACCCTAAATGCTAAGTTAAGTTTTCATCATTTAGGGTTTATCGATGTCGAGGCACCCTAGGTTGGGCCTAATCACTTGGCACTAATCACTTGGCTCTATTGCCACCTATGTTGGGTTTATCATCTAGGGTTTATCGATGCTGAGGAGAATTCTAAGTTGGGCCTAATCACTTGGCTCTATTGCCACCTATGGTTTAATGTAGCAAGAATAAAGGGGCAGTTGATCCTACTTAATTAAGTACTAAGATACCCCGGCCCATTTATTAGTAGCAAGTACCCCATATGTCCGATTTTTAGCAAAGTCATGCTAAAATTCACGGAAAATTTCAGCATGACCTTTGCTGAAAATAGGACATATGGAGTACCCGAATTTGCCGGAAGGGAAGTTAATCGACATTCCGGCAAACTCAAGGGCCTCTCGGGGTACCTGGAAAATCATCACGACACGAAGGGCCTCTCAAGGGCCTCAAGCAGCAGCGGCGTCTCCCAGGACGCCATTTTTTTGCTAAATTTCTTTGAGCAACAATCAGAGCAGAAAGTTCAGCATATTTCTATACAACAGCACTTTAAAGATGAAGAACAGTTCTACAGCAGCCCATTTATATACAATAGCATCTTTGGTCATACCAATTTCTGAAACAATTCAAATCTGAATTGTGTCTCTGGTCATACAAATTTCTGAAACAATTCAAATCTGAATTGTATCTTTGGTCATACAAATCTCTGAAACTATACAAATCTGAAATATATATTTGGTCATACAAATTTATGGAACTAATCAAATCTGAACTGTATCTTTGGTTATACAAATTCTGAAACTATACAAATCTGTGGTCATACAAATTTACGGAACTAATCATATCTGAACTGTATCTTGCGTAGGCACCACTACTGCAAGTGCCATACTACTGCAGGAAAGGAGGATCATCATACACATATATATGTATAGAAATTGACAGGAGCTTCATCATTTTTAGTAATAACAATACATACATAGCAATTGGAAGCAAACAGATGTACACATAAGATAAAAATGTAGTGCTGAAAGTTTAATGCTTACAAAAGACTTGCTGAAATAGTGAAAAATATGGAGTCACCAAGCTGGCTAAGAAACTCCCAAAGTCCAGTAGCAAATCCAAGATCTAATCCTGTTACACACATCATAACAATTTAAGATAATTAGGATAAGGATAGTAGGAAATGAAAAAGAAAGAGCTCAAAAAACAATCACAACAGAAAAATAATAAAAACCTAGTCCTAGAAGAAAATAAATCCTAAAAGAAAAGAAATCCTAAAATCTGGAGCAAGTCCTAGCAGTAGTAGTCCAACTAGATGGCCACCACTACTACTCCTATCACTAGAGTAAACAACAGTTGTGTGTTCAACATCTTTACTAACAGTAAATTGGCAGTACTCCATTATCTACTCCTGCAACTTCAACTACAATAACATCCTACAACTACTACAACAACATAAAACTACTATGCATCATCTTCCTACAACTACTCATCTTCAGCAGCAACAACATAAAATTCCTATTTAGTTAAATTCATGTTAAACATCATTACCAGAGCCCAATCCTTTCTTCTGCTTGTCAGTAGAACTATTGTTTCTTCAACTTATGCAAAAATTGAACATCATATGAAGCATTAATCACAGGGGCGGCGCTACGGGAAGCAAACGACCAAGGGGAGGAGGGGAAACTGAAGAGCATCTCACAGCGGTCGCAGAGGAGTAGACGGCGTGGTCGGGGACGGTTCAACGGAGACGAATTTGATGACTACTCGACGGTGAGGCCATGGTGGCCGGAGGTGGAAGAAGGCACATATGTCTTAGACGGTGGAGGCGTCGGTGTCGTAGAGGCGCCGGAGACCTTGCCCTGCGAGACAGAGAAGGGGCCGTCAGCTGCGTAGGAGGGGGGCAAGGAGAGGAGGAGGAGGGGCAAGGGGAGGAGGAGTGTCGGGGGGCGTACGGTGATGC
>NC_041391.1:689533516-689549497 GCF_002162155.2 Triticum dicoccoides
GGTGCTCGTCGGCGGTGGTGGAGCGAGGGAGGGTTGCGGTGGGTCGTTGGCGGCGGTGGAGCTAGCGGGGGAGGGTGCGGGTGGGATCGAGATGGAGGGGGATCGAGATCGAGATGGAGGGGGAATCGAGATCGAGATGCAGAGGGATCGATATCGAGTGTCCTCATGAATTCAAAAAGTGCCCATGAAATTTAAAAATATTCATGATATCAAAAAGTGCCCATGAAATACAATCGAGAAATGAAGACTACGATTTAAATACAGTTGATCTTAGCTAGCTATCTGTTCACAATCTTCTTGCCCTTCTTTTTCGCAAATGGAGTTCTTCTTGTGGTGTGTGATGCTACTTCATCGTCGTCGTCATGTTCGATCTTCGGGTCGCCGTACTTGTCGAAGTCTTGCTCATTGGCTACTCCATCCATTCCGATGATCTTCCTTTTGCCTCTCCTCACGACAACATGACTGGGCTTTGACGGGTCGGTAATGAAGAAGTATTGGTCCACTTGGGAAGCCAGTACCCATGGCTCATTTTTCGCGGTGACGTTTGCGCCCGCGGTCTTGGATTTGGCTTCGGGTATAACCATGGTGGTGAAATACCGGTCTTCTTTTAGGACGATCTTGGCCCATCTGACACGGAACATCGGGACCTTCTCTCCAGCGTAGCTCAGCTCCCAGATCTCCTCGATCCTTCCGTAGTATCTGTCCTTGTCGTTACCGGTGTAGGATTCCATCGTTACCCCAGAGTTCTGATAACCATCGCTCTTCATGTCCTTGTTCTCGGTGTAGAATGTGTAGTCGTTGATATCGTACGCCTCATAGGTCATCAGGTTGTGCTCGGTGCCCTGTGACAAGGCGAATATGAGTTGTTCTTCCGTGGAAGAATCCTCATGTAAAGGGTACGACAGAAGCTTCTGCTTGAACCAACGCGTGAAACATGGGTTGTGCTCTTTGATTATATCTCCATCCGTCCTCTGTTGGCCTCGGTCATTGTACATCTTCTCAATAAAGGTTTTGTGCTCTACCACCCAAGGATCGACCACGTCTATGTGTTGTAGCGCGACTAGGTTTGCTCTTTCAAAGTCGGCGAGTCGACCCTCGAAGTCGACATGCATTTTGCGGCGACCGTCACGGTGACCCCATCCAGCGAGTCTGCCGAGGTGCCTGTTGATGGGCAGACCAACGGGGCTCTCGATGCCTTTAGGAGATGCACTCTTCGGTCAGAAAGCCCCTGGCTCTACTTCCCTCTAGACGTGACATGTTGCGAACATATCCTTTGATGACACCATTCATCCTTTCGAACGGCATCATGCTGTGCAGGAACGTCGGCCCTAGTTGGATGATATCCTCCATGATATGGACCACCAGATGCACCATAACGTCGAAGAATGCGGGCAGGAAGTACATCTCAAGCTCGCATAGTATCACCACGATTTCTTCATGTAGCCTTCTGAGTTGCCTCACGCCAATCGACTTCCGAGAGATGACGTCGAAAAAGTTGCATAGGCCAAATAGCGTTTCACGGACGTGCGCGTCCATGATCCCACGGATTGCAACTGGAAGTATCTGCGTCATCAGCACGTGACAGTCGTGAGACTTCATCCCGCTGAACTTCTGCTTTGCTGGGTCTAGGTATCTACTTATCTTCCCCGCGTAACCGTAAGGAAGTTTTACTCCTACGAGGCAGGTGAAAAACTGCTCGATCTCCTCCTGACTTAGAGTGAAGCACGCGGGAGGGTAGTCATTTCCGGTCTTCTTGGCCTTTTTGCCTTTGCAACGACTTTCTGTGTCCTGCTTTGCCTCATCATCATCATCATCATCATCATTAGCGTGAAGCTCCTGCCTGATGCCCATTGATTTCAAGTCTGCCCTTGCTTTCGGCCCATCTTTGGTCCTCTCTGGCATGTTGAGCATGGTACCAAGCAGACTCTCGCACACGTTCTTTGTGATATACATGGCATCAAGGATGTGAGGCACACGGTGGATCTTCCAGTACGGCAAGTCCCAGAAAACAGACCTCGTTTTACATACCTTCAGCAGCGGCTCTGGCGCCTTTCGCTTCTTTCCCGGCTCTGGCGCCTTTTGCTTCTTTCCCGGCAGTGGGCAATCTTTCCAATTTTTCAACAGCTCGTCTATTTCCTTGCCGCTCCTCGTACGCGGGCGTCTTCGGGGTTCGGTTTCACCATCGAACAGATCCTTGCGTTTCCTCCACGGGTCATCGTCGCGAAGCCACCTTCGATGTCCCATGAACACAGTTTTCGAAGACCCGGGATCTCTATCTAGCTGCGATACGTTGTGTCATCCATGCACCTTACGCATCCAGAAAATCCGTGGACTACCTGCCCCGCGAGATATCCATAACCGAGATAGTCATGCACCGTCGTGAGCAGTGCGGCTCTCATAGGGAAATATTCTTTCTCTGCGGCGTCCCACGTATTGGCTGGCGTTTTCCACAGCGTGTCTAGCTCCTCTTTCAGCAGCCCCAGATACAGATTGATGTCGTTCCCTGGTTGTTTCGGCCCTTCAATTAGCATACTCATGTGAATGTACTTCCTCTTCATGCACAACCAGGGGGGAAGGTTGTACATCCACACAAACACAGGCCAGGTGCTATGTGTGCTTCTCTGGCTGCCAAACGGATTGACTCCATCGGTGCTCGCGCCCAGCACGATGTTCCTTGGATCCTTCCCAAATTCTGGGTATTCGAAATTCAACACTTGCCACTGGCTCGCATCCTTAGGGTGACTCAGCATCTTGTCTTTTTTATTTATCTCTGGATCATTTTCTTCATCTTCCCGCTTCTTCTCCTCCCTATCCGCGTGCCAACGCAGGAGCTTTGCTACCTTAGGGTCCGCGAAATACCGCTGCAGACGAGGAGTGATGGGAAAGTACCACACCAATTTTCGAGGAGCCTTCTTCCTCTTCTTGTATCGAGTGACGCCACACACCGGACATATGGTAGACTCCGCGTGCTCGTACCGATAAATGATGCAATTGTTCATGCACATATGGTATTTCACGTGCGGTAAATCCAGAGGACACATGATTTTCTTCGCCTCCTCGAAACTGGTCGGGCACTTGTTCCCCTTGGGAAGACGTTCGTGCCAGAATGACATGTTCTCGTCGAAGCATGCGCCGGTCATTTTGTGTTTTACCTTCATCTCAGAGCCATGAGCGTTACTTTCAGGCGGGTATCCTCGGGCCTACATCCTTCATACAATGGAGTAACCGCGTCTATCTCCAGTTGATCCAGCTTGGCTTTCTCTCGGGCGGCAGCTCTTGCGTTATCCGTCTCCTTGAGAAGCAACTCTTGAATATGAGGGTCCTGCACCCAGCCTCCATCGTCGTCTGCTCCGGCATCTTCATCTTCATGATCATGCCCTTCGTCTTGATCTTCCTCATCATCATGTACGGCATCTTCTACATGATGACTGTGTACAACATCACCGTCGTGATCATGTCCTGGAGATTCTTCGTCTTCTTGCCCGCCCTCGCCGCGGTGGTTGTCTTGTTGCCCTTCCTCATTTCTTGCCCGACCCCCATGGACGACTTCATAGTCATCTTCATCACCTTGCCACCGATAGCCATTCATGAAACCACGCAAGAGCAGGTGGTCCCGCACCTGCCCGGAATCCGGGTCCGCAATAAGGCTCTTCAGCTTGCATCTTCGACACGGACATCTTATCTCCATCTCGTTCTTTTGAAGCATCTCGGCCTTCACGGAGCTCAAAAACCTATTCACGATGCCTTCAGTCATCGTGCGGACCATGGTTGATACACACATGGCACCATCGATTGTTGATGTTAAAGATGTTGAGCCCGTTAAGAAATCAAGTCATGGAAAAGTCGTGGAAAATAATATTGTGCATGCGGCTGAGTTTCATCGAGGAAAAGATGGTGTTTTACGTCAACTTTGTGGACCTAGAATTGCTCTTGTATTTGAAAGGCATAAAGTATGTGTATACAATCAAAGGCCCAGGTCGGATGCCGATTAGGAACCAGAACCAGAAGAGGTACAACCCACGTTTAGAACTCCACTCGGATGGGTCAAGATCGGTGCAATTTTAATTGCCATCAAACAAGGAGTGCATGATCACATGCAATCTGAAAAGAGGCATGCATGCGTGCATGATTGATAATTAGAATATTTTATTAGAAGGTTTCCCACATAGTAGCTCCCGCTTAATTAGTTAGTTAGGATCTTTGTTTTCTTTCGTAGTCAAGTCACGCACGACTTGTTCGGCAACATCTAGCGTTAGATATTTTTCTTGCGGAAGGGTCACGGGAGTTGGCTATTTAATCGTCAGGCTACGGCCATTGTATAGAGATTATTTTTGAGTTTTATTCCGGGTATGAGATATACAGAAAAACGTCCGAGTTACGGGCGACCATATCTTGTGTATTATCTATGATTTTTCCATCGTGAAAATTTACTAGCAACGGAGGGTTGATCATCACATCGACGCCTACGTGCTGATCCGAGGGGGTCATTATTTTCGTTTGTGTATTTTTGTACACAGGTGAAAATTGTTCTTGGAGGTTACGAGGAGGAACAGGGAGTCGAGGTGTTGATCGAGTATCGTCGTGAAAGATCGGGCCATCTACACGCACGAATTAGCATCTTGGTAGTCCGTGCCTCATCAAGTGGTATCAGAGCTAAGGTTAGTCACGGCGATTCAGTTTGATATATCATCTACAGTGGCAAGCATCAACATGTTGAGCAGGAACATATTGATGGAGGAGGAAGGCATCGGCGAGGTTGTTCTTTTTCACACTCGCTGCATGGTGAAGGAGCGGCGTGTCAATTTAACGATTGATGAAGGTTCTACGGTCAACATGGCGAGCATCGAGGTAGTGGAAAAGTTGGGGCTGAATATGGCGCCTCTTGAAAGACCGTATACACTGAAGTGGTTCAAAGGTGAAATCAAAATTACGCACCGGATTTTAGTAATTTTTGATTTGGGAAAATATTGTTGCGCGGAATTTTTTTCACGTTTGTCCAGTGCCCATGGTGTCTTGTCATCTGCTACTCGGGAACCCATGGTGCACGCGCGTCGGGGCTGTTCGAAACGTCAGGAAAAATACTTACTCTCTATCATGGAAGGGTCAACGGGTATGTTTTACTCCAATGCCAATGGATGTATTTGTTGCAGATTGGAGAAGTCGTTTAATGAAAAGAAGAGAAGATCAAGAAGAAATAAAGGAAGAAATCGATGCACCGATAGAGGGGCTGAATCTTTTGGTGGAGAAGTTGAAAGATGATTGCGGTGCAAAGGGACAGCGGTGGAGTGTTTTTAAAACACAGTGCAAGATCAAGGACCGTGCATGCAAGATGATAATTGATGGTGGAAGTTTTACCAATGCCATTAGCAAAGATCTTGTAAAATAATTGGGTTTGTCTATGTGGAAGCACCCTCAACCGCACCACGTGGAGTGGCTATACAACTCCGGTAAATTAAAGATTACACACAAGGTACGTGTAACTTTTGCGGTTGGAGATTATGTTGACAAGGTGGATTGTGATGTTGTGCCTATGGATGCGTGCCAGTTGCTATTAGGAAGACCATGGCAGTTTGATCATGATGCGGTCCATGCTGGAAGATCCAACACATACACGTTCATGCATGATGGAAGGAAGCATGTGCTGAAACCAATAGGAGACAACGCAATAACCATAGAGATGCAAGTTCCGGAGAGGAAGGCTGTACCAAAAATAGACTCGAAACCAAGGACGGTTTCGCTTGAAGGGAGGAAGGATGATACACACATGGCACCATCGATTGTTGACGTTAAAGATGTTGAGCCCGTTAAGAAATCAAGTCATGGAAAAGTCGTGGAAAATAATATTGTGCATGCGGCTGAGTTTCATCAAGGAAAAGATGGTGTTTTACGTCAACTTTGTGGACCTAGAATTGCTCTTGTATTTGAAAGGCATAAAGTATGTGTATACAATCAAAGGCCCAGGTCGGATGCCGATCAGGAACCAGAACCAGAAGAGGTACAACCCACGTTTAGAACTCCACTCGGATGGGTCAAGATCGGTGCAATTTTAATTGCCATCAAACAAGGAGTGCATGATCACATGCAATCTGAAAAGAGGCATGCATGCGTGCATGATTGATAATTAGAATATTTTATTAGAAGGTTTCCCACATAGTAGCTCCCGCTTAATTAGTTAGTTAGGATCTTTGTTTTCTTTCGTAGTCAAGTCACGCACGACTTGTTCGGCAACATCTAGCGTTAGATATTTTTCTTGCGGAAGGGTCACGGGAGTTGGCTATTTAATCGTCAGGCTATGGCCATTGTATAGAGATTAGTTTTGAGTTTTATTACGGGTATGAGATATACAGAAAAACGTCCGAGTTAGGGGCGACCATATCTTGTGTATTATCTGTGATTTTTCCATCGTGAAAATTTACTAGCAACGGAGGGTTGATCATCACATCGACGCATACGTGCTGATCCGAGGGGGTCATTATTTTCGTTTGTGTATTTTGTACACAGGTGAAAATTGTTCTTGGAGGTTACGAGGAGGAACAGGGAGTCGAGGTGTTGATCGAGTATCGTCGTGAAAGATCGGGCCATCTACACGCACGAATTAGCATCTTGGTAGTCCGTGCCTCATCAATGGTCGCATGCGGGGTAGAGCAAAACAATATTTTAGAACGAAGAAATTTTTTGGCATGACCTTCCCTAAAAATAGGACCAAAAAGAATGCATGGTGCCAAAATTCTCGGCGAAACGGAAATGAATCAACATTCCGGCAAAATATTGGCAACTATTGCATTTCAAATACCGGTACCTGCAAACACAAACATATATGCAACACCACAAACATATGCAACACCACAAACATACATAGATCTAGCTAGGCCACAAAAAGTGCATGTGCATGTTGTTGGAGCGAGCTAGGGAGAAAAAAAGTAGATCTACAACATGAAGATAGCTTTCCCCTTACTTACCTATCAAAAAAAGGTAATTTCACCACTTAATTTTGATGAATCTATGGTGCAAATGAGGTGAGGAGGAGGAGGCAGCCGACAAGCTTGGAGAAGGAGGTGGAGGGAATGAAGTGGGGAAAGTGAGTGGGTAGGTGTGTTTGTCCAAAATATCTTGTTGGGGTCCCAGGTTACTAATGGCGCACCTGCAGGTGGTGCGCCATTAGTAGTTTTGCAAAAAAGTAAAAAAAATTATACTAATGGCGGACCGTGTCATAGTGCGCCATTACTAATTTAAACTAGTAATGGCGCAATGTGACACGGTGTGCCATTAGTAGTTTTGCAAAAAAAAGAATAAAAAAAAGAATACAGTACTGGCGCACTCTGTGGCTGGTGCGCCATTACTAGTTAGAACTAGTAATGACGCACTTCACTCGGATGCGCCATTAGTATGTATGGAAAAATGAAAAAAAAATATTACTAGTGACGCACCTTATGTCTGGTGCGCCATTAGTGTCTTCCACACTAATGGCGTATCACCAAATGGTGCGCCATTAGTATATAGTAGTGGCGCACTACTTCTCTGGTGCACCATTAGTGTCCATCCCATCTATAGCCCTTTTCCTGGTAGTGGAGGAAGACGGAAACGGGGTTGTTCCCTGGCCACGAACCTAGCAAAGGCAAAAGCAAGGCCCAACAAGAATGCCATTGTTCTCACCTTTCTTCTTCTTAGCCTATTCTCTTTGTACTAGAGCCACTACCGGACTCGTGGGCTATGCCTATGGCCAAGGGCCGTCGGCATAGGTCCTATGCCGTCGGCATAGATCTATGCCTACGGCTGCCGTCAGCATAGCCCCGTCAGTGTAGATCATGTCAGCGTACTTCTGTCAGACCGTCGGCGTAGTATAGCCGTCGGCATAGGGGGGTATGCCGACGGCCGTGGGGCAGCCGTCGGCATAGTTTAGCTGTCGGCGTAGTTTTCCGTCTGACGGCAACGGACGGCGCCGTCAAAACTGTTGGCGACTCAGGAGAAGACACGTGGCAAAGATATGCCTACGGCTAAGCCGTCGGCATAGATTCAATCTATGCCGACGGCTTAGCCGTAGGCATATCTTTGCCACGTGTCGCCCCCTGGTTTGACCTAGCGACAGGGCTTTGCCGTAGGCATAGCCCTGCCACGTGTCGCCTCCTGGTGGCTCCTGGGCGTATATATGCCAACGGCTTTGCCGTAGGCATAGTTTTTTTTCCCTGTTTTTTTCTTTTTCAATTCATTTGACAGCATTTCAAATCAGAATAATATGAAATATGACAGCTCATCATCATCATTTAAACATAGTCAAGTTCATCATCTAAAGATCATCACCGGCGAAAGTTCACGAACATAAGAGTAGTGCAAGACATGAAACATCATAAAAGTTGAAACATGAAAGACATGGCACAACGGCTGCATACACAGAATCATCATCGACATCAAGCACCATCGAGTCCACCTCCGCCAAAACCACCACCACCACCGAGTCCACCTCCGCCAAAACCACCACCTCCGCCAAAACCACCACCACCACCAAGTCCACCTCCGCCAAAACCGCCACCGCCAAGTCCACCTCCGCCAAAACTGCCACCGCGACCACCATCACTCTGCCAGATCGGAGTGACTGGGGTCGACGGAGCAGGAGTCGAGCCACCGGTCCCCTACATGTTTGAAAGAAGATTCTAACGGTAAATATGACATGATAGTGTTGAATGAACGAGAACTGGTTTGTCATTAGTTAGGCAAATTTACTAACCGGAGTATCACCGCCTAGTGCCAGCCATTCCTCGAACGTGGGAATGTGTGGGGCGTCTCCCGCAGGTGGTGGTGGGGGTCCAACTTGTGGTGGCTCCGTGCGGTTAGTCCAAGACGCCAACATAGCCTGGATGTTAGTTAAACAAGTCCACTTAGAAACAAGCCGTGATCAACAAAGTCAGAAGGAATGAAAGTGCAAATTTGAGCTTGGTTTAAGAGGGCAAAACTAACCGCCATCACTTGATGGCTGTAATCATCGTTTGCCTTCACTCGTTGCAAGTACTCCCTCACCTCAATATGCCTATGCTCGAGAAAGGCCTGATATGCCTACAAAATTGACGTTGTTTCTAAGTGGGCAGTGATGAAAATAAACTAAGAAAGATAGAGACAAAGAAGATAAGGGGAAGTACTTACAGCACGTTGGCGGACTAAGGGAGGCTGCGAACGCCCCGTACTCTCTAACGGGCTCGGGTTGGTAGCTCGAAGCCGTGTGTACGAGATCGACGGAGTGATCAAGCCATCAAAACACGGATACCGGCCATGGGACTTACCCTGGATGACCACCACCGCCGTGTCGTCGATCTGAGACTGGGCGACCTCAGGAACGGGAACATCCGGATGCAACTTCTGATAGTTCTGAGTGTAAGACTCCGGGTGTTGCTCGGTGTTGCCGTAGTACTGGCTCTCGCCCTCCTTGCGATCACTCCGCTCGCGGGCCAGCTTCCACGACTCCATGTCTGAGAGCGGCCTTTGCAACTTGTCCTCCTGCAATGTCAAATAGAAGTTAGCCATACATAAGAACATGACGGTAAAGAAGAACCAAAATGCATCTTTCATATAGATATACCTTCATGGCCTTGAAGCCCCAGTGGTTCCTGTTTCCTTGGCCGTGTGTCCCATCTTTTCCGCGGTTAGCCCGGGCCTTGATGCTCTTGGTAGCAAACTCTGGATTGTCACCGACCGACCTATCCACCAAACACGCCCATCCGTCATGCCTTCCATAGCACCAACGAGGAACAACCTATGCAAATTTTGGAAGCATGACATGTGAGCACGAAACATATAGTTGACTCCTTGAAACAATGAAAAGTCAGTAATAGTTACCATCATGAACTGCTCCCTGCTCATGGTAATTTTTTGCCTCTGTGCTTGAGTTTTGGTCATCTTTTGTTGCAGGTAGATGTGGTAGTATTGTGAGACGGCAACCCAACGCACCTCGTACTGCAACTGACGAGCTCTCTTCTTTGCAGACGCAAGTAAGACCACGTCGGCTCTGGCCTTGTGCTCGTCAAGAACTCTATAGAGTTGCTACAATCATGCATAAACCAGAAGCAAACAAGGCATGAGTTGAGTGATTCAATGATAAACTATGAACGAAACTGAAGACAAGTGATTCAAAAGGGAACTTACCCAAAATTTGGTGATCACGGCCTTAGCGGCCGTCCCGTACTCCGCGTTGCTGCAAGCCTCGTAGTGGGCCCAGCTTGTGGCCAAAACACGCAGCTACGGGTCCCTGTCTGGACGCGGGAAGAATAGGCCAGGCCAAAACTGCTTCAACAGGATAGTGAGAAGGCCGTTCGGTTTACGGCCCTTTCCGCGAAGGATCCAGTTACTGCAAAAGAATCAAAGGGTTGCCATGTGTACAATAAAAAAATGTTGTCATGTGTTGAAAATATGATTGAGATGCACTTACTCTGTCCCCGCAGGTTCAATGAGCCACTTGTGTGCCTCGATAGAAGGTGGTGTAGGTACTCTGGCATTACCACGTAGCCACCCCTGCGAAGCACCCGGTGGCAAGTCACCCTACAACTCGGGGTCAACCTCCCCTCCACCCTCCTCACCCTCCTCCTCACCCTCCTCCTCGGCCTCCTCCTCCTCACCCTCCTCCTCCTCGACATCAGGAACATACTCCTCCTCCTCAGACTCAGAAGCTGCATCAGCATAGGAGGCCATCGAAGAAGACCCTCCTATTTCGGACACAGCTCGGAGTTCTTTGGCCCGGTTGCCTCTCCCCCCATCTCCTCGTCCTCTAGGGGCTCTCCCCCCACCCCCTCCTCCTCTAGGGTCTCCTCCCCCTACCCCTCCACCTCCCTGTGAGGTGCCATCCTCGCATAGTTGGGAGGTAACCTTGTGGGCATGTCCACTCCGAGTAAGTCCTCCTTTGAGTTTACTGAGGAAACTGGCACCGCTGGACTTGCCCATGATTAGCAAACCTGCATTAAGAAGAGAATAAACAATTGTAATGATCATTAAAAGACATTAATAACGGAAGAGCACATTAAGCATACTATTGTAATGATCATTAAAAGAACATACATTTTCTAGAACCCATATGAATCATCACTATTGTAATCTATTTTTCAACCGGTCTCATCATCACTATCCCGCATATCTTCTTCGTTGTCTGACGGAGGTGGAGGCTCTTCCTCATCATTAGCGTCAGCGTCTTCATTTAACTTTTCAAGCATAATTATGTCTCTTTGATTCACAACTGCCTCGCCATCAATCCGTGCACTGTCGTCGTTTGGGTCCAGGTCAACATAACCCAAGTCATCATCCTCCTTGTTTCGGACCACGTCATCATGTTCCTCTTGAAAGAACACTCCCTCGTATGGCATGGGGTTTATGTTGTAGTAACCATCATTGTTCGGGTCCGGTAGCTTACCATGTGGCGACACCTTGAACACAACTTCCCAACCCTTTAGGTACTCTTTCTGGCATGGATAAGGCAGATAATATACTTGTGTGGCCTGGGTAGCGGCGATAAAGAGATCAGCTCTGGCATAGACGGTTGATGGTTTAACTTCAACTAAACCAACAGAAGGCGTATGTCTCAGACCCTTTTTGGGGTCGAACCATCGGCATTTGAACACAGTGAGACTTAGGTGTTTACGGCCACGTTTGAATGTAAGCTTGTATATTTTTCCTACCCTTCCGTAGTAATCTACTTTATTATCTCCTTCGGTGAAGACTCCGGTATTTATGGTTTTGGGATCAGGCCGACTGTTCTGGTGCTCCTCTGTATGGAAGCGATACCCATTCACATCATACTTTTGGCATGTCATACTTTTGGCATGGTCAAAACCCATGGAAACCCATCTCAATTCTTCATCCATTGATTCGTTCGGATCATTTCCCTACAAGTTTAATTGAAATTATAGGGTGCATGAGTTTAATTGGAAGTGTGAAATGGGTAATAGGGAAGTGTGAAATATTACTTTCTCCATGAACCACGCAACGAAATTTTTCCTTCCATCAGCACCCTTTCGGAGAAGAGCAAGTGCCTCCGCTTCAGTAGGAGGCAGCATTCCCATCCACTCTTCCTCAACGAATCGACTACAATAAGAAAAGCGGTATAAGAACTAGGCAAAGTGAACATAATGAATTGACTAAAAGAATGGTGCAAAGGTATTACCTCATCCACTCATCCTCAACTTCCTTGATGTTGTGCAAGAAATAGAACATGACATCCTCCCACTCATCTCGTGGCATGACATAAGATGTCGAGCATCCAGCCCTGCCACCTTGCCCGATGAATAGAGGCAACTTGGGTTTATACTTGGGTTCTTCTGTATTGTATCGAGACACCTTATTGTGCAACGTGGGAACATGGTCCGGATAGTAGGCTGTCCTGAGGTCTGCCACCTCCTCTAGGATAACTGCCTCAGCTATGGAAGCTTCAATCTTAGCTTTGTTTCCACATTTCTGTCTCAGATGCTTGTTCTGTCTCTCAGGGCCGTACTGCCAACGATACTGCACAAGGCCCCCCAACAATACCTCGTTCGCAAGGTGCAAAATGAGATGTGTCATCGGAGTAAAGAAGCCTGGCGGGAAGATCTTCTCTAGCTTGCATATCAACTCTGGCGCCTTCTTATGCATTTCCTTTATCTTCTCAGGACATACTTCTTTAGCACAAAGCGTTCAGAAGAAATGGCTTAACTCCGCAAGCACACGCCAGACACGCTCGGGAACATAGCCCCGAACCATCATCGGCATAATCCGCTCAATCCATACATGATAGTCATGACTCTTGAGCCCAGTCACTTTGCCCGTTGAAAGATTGACCCCCTTACTTATATTCGACACATAACCATCAGTGAACTTTACGACGTGTTTCAGCCACTTGAATGCCTCCATCTTATGATCCTTTTTAAGTACGAAGTCAGCATCTGGCTTGAACCAAGATTTTCGACTGCCTGTGGGAGGTTGCATGTGAAGACGTGGTCTATCACAAATATTCTGTTGATCGACTCTGGCATTAACATTATCCTTTGTCTTATTAGGAATGTTGAGGATCGTGTTAAAAAGGGACTCTGCGTCATTCTTTTTGGTGTGCATCACGTCGATGTTGTATGGAAGTTTGTGGTCCTTAAAATAGGGAAGCTGCGTGAAGGGGGTAATGTGAGTCCAGTTGTGCGTCTCACCATATCCTTCAAAACATTTTTCCCTTTGCCTTTGCCTTTGCCTTTGCCTTTGCCTTTCCCTTCACCGGCAGGCCTAAGAGCTTTGAGCTGAGCAAGCACATCCGCACCAGAAAACGTTGGAATCTCGTTTACTTCATGGACAACTTTGCCTTTTGTGAAGTTCTTCTTGTCTTCCCTATCAGGATGGTCTGGAGGGAGGAACTGTCGATGCAGGTCAAAGGCAACATACTTGCCACCCTTCTTCAGCCAAATGAAAATCAAGGCCTGCATGCACACTGGGCAAGGCATTTTTCCACTTGTACACCATCCGCAGAATAGGGCATAGCTGGGAAAGTCATGCATGTAATACTGTAGCCAAAATTTCATCAAGAAATTTTTCTGCAGATGCCGGTCGTATGTCAACCTCGGGAAGTACCAAGAATGGTGCAAATCATCCACCAACGGCTGCATAAACACACTCAAATTCTTCCCTGGATATTCAGGCCCCAGAATTATAAGCGACAGGAACATGATCTTGCGTTGCATTATGGCGCCGGGAGGGAGATTGAGCGGAATAACAAATACGGGCCAGCAGCTGTATGGATTAGACGACATACCATATGGATTGAACCCATCACCTGTTATAGCAATTCTGACATTCCCAGCCTCGGCTGCTTCCTCCGGGTACTTTATATTGAATAACTTCCATGCTTCACCTTCTGATGTATGTACAATTTTTTTTGGATTGTACCTTTTCCCTTCCTTGTGTCACTTCATCATTTTTGCAGACTCCTCGGTGATGAAAATGCGTTACAGTCTTTTTATAAAATCAAGATACTGAAGAACCTTCATAGGGATTTTTAGCTGCTGCTTCTAACCATGCTTATCGACCACCTCAATATACCGAGAGGAACCGCACTTCCTACAGTAGTTGTCATCCGCATACTCATGCCTAAACAAAAGGCAATTCTTTGGACAAACATGTATTTTCTCATAGTCCATGGAGAGCGCCTTCATGATTTTCTTCGTACCGTACATGGTTTTTGGCAGTTCATGGCCCTCGGGCAGGCTGTTAGCCCATACTCCCAGAAATGCTTCGAAGCAACCTCGGCTACAGCCATACTCAGCCTTGACTGCCATCAGTTGCGAGATGGCATCCAACACAGATAGCTTGGCACCCTCATAGAGAGGTTTCTTTGACGAGGCCAAGATTTCCAGGAAGGCCTTTGCGGTTTCCTCCGGCTCCTCCTGTTCATTCACTAAATGTGACGGAGGTGTCGGCTGTGCAGCAAAGGCATCATCTAGCATGTCTCTAACCCCATCGTCCTCATAACCAGCGACGCGTTGTCGTATCACATCCTCTCTACCACGGTCCCACTGGGCAAAGTTTATCGGCATATTAAAGTTGGGCATAAATCCATTCGTGCGAAGGTGCTTAGTCATCTCACTCTTATCTCTGCGGATACGTCTCTTACATTTGGCACACGGGCATTCTGGTACAATCCTCATTGGACTACGGAATATCTCTTTCAAAAACACATCAGTTTTCTCGACCCACTCTGTTGTTACTTGATTCCGACGGAAAAAACATCCACTGTTATCTGTCATCTCTGCTTTATTGGAAGCCACACAACAAAATTAAGGATTCATTTAAATTACCCACATCAATATTTTATTTTTTACAAGGTTGACGAGAAACAACATTTAATCCACCTACATCTCTAATAGGTAAAGATGGGTCCTAATCCCACTCGAGAATGTGTAGATTGAGTACGGTCCATGCTCTACCCCATTCCGAGACAAAATTTTGGCAGCACCTCCCCGCTGTTCTCCAAATACACGTCTCGGCAAAATGCCGAGAGAATGTGCATCCGGAGAACAACAGGGAGGCGTCGCCGAAATCCTGTCTCAGAACGGGGTAGAGCATGAACAACGTACCCAATCTACACATCCTCGGGCTGTCCGTGGAAAGCGCTGGACAATCCGAAAGAGCTGCAGTGATAAATATGCAATTGAATGCATATTTATCGATGCAACCCTTTCGGACAGGAGACCTAGGTTACGCGACTTGATGTGAAAATTCAATCTAGTGACATGGAAAAAAGTGGACGAGGTCATGGAATTGTTGCTCACCCTCCGATGTAGAGGATGTAGTCGATCAAAGGAGGGACGATCATGGACAAACACCTCCAACGTGGATGATCACTCCACGAAGATGGAACACCACAAATCCTGTTAATTCCACCGAGTGATAAAAATTTAGGTCATCACCTCACATTAAGCATTGGCACAACATTATGAATGAACATGAAACAACATGTCAAATTGTAAAAAAACAAACTCTAAACCCGTTCCTACTCCATTCCCTCTCTCCCCCATTCTTTCTCTCTTATAAAAAACAAACGGAGCTCGTTCATACTCCATCATCTTCCCTCGCTCATCTCTTTACATGCACATATTGAAAAACTTGACCAATATCATCTATCCATATTGAGCAATATCTAAGTGTCCAAATTCACAAAATTGAGCAATATCCATCAATGCATCCATCTATCACAAACTTCACCATCAATATGTACATGCATGCATATATCCATTCATCACATATCCATCTATGCAAAAAAAACAGTAACAAAATGCAAAAAAAATAAAAAAAATCTCACCTTGGCCGCGCCGGTGCAGCGGGCAGCAGGGAGGCCGGGGGGCAACCGCTGGGAAGGGTGGACGGGGCCGGCCGAGGCGCAGTAGGGCGTCGGCGGAGGGGCGCAGCAGGGCAGGGTGGACGGGGTCGGTCGGTGCAGCTGGACAGGGAGGGCGCGGGGTCGGGGACGGGTGTGGACGACGCTGGCAAGAGGTG
>NC_041391.1:689549878-689550772 GCF_002162155.2 Triticum dicoccoides
GCGGCGGCGGGCGGCCGGCGGGGAGCGACGCGGGCGACGGGGAGCGGCGGCGGCGGCGCGGGTCGAGTAGCGCGGGTCGGGGCGAATGAGTGGTTGACGGTCGACCGGCTGAGGATAAGGGCGAACTATGCTGACGGCTAAGCCGCCGGCATAGGTAGCGATGCCACGTGGCACCTATGCCGACGGCTTAGCCGTAGGCATAGTTATTTTTTTATGTTTTTAATAGCTTATATTTTTTGTTCTTTCTGTTTTTTTATTTCATATAAATTTTTGATGTTTTTATAGTCATAAGTTATATTTTTTATATTTTTTTATGTATTATTATTTCATATGCATTTTTAATGTTTTCTTAACGCTGCTCGGCCCTCTCCTCTCCCTGAACCACACAGAGGAGAGGTGAAGGCGCCACGTGGCATATTTTTTTTGCAACAACTTTTATACATGTTTAACATTTTTAAAAAAATATTATTAACTGTCTTCAAATATATTTTCAGTGTATATTATTTTCATACGCATTGAAAAGTTTCGTTTACATATAAAATGAGGGACCGACGCGTCGTTTCCCCCCTCCAGGTGCCGGCGGCGGCGCCGTCCGTGACGCGTGCCGCCTCTTCGGACATGCCACAACACCATCCCGCATGTATGAGGGCCCGGTACGACGCTCCGGTGGCATTGCTACCCCCCAGGGCCCCCGTCCCGGCTAACCCTGTAGCGTTTGACCACGGGATCTAGCCCTTTGACTTTGCACGAACGGGCTTTGACCAGTGGACCTCTCCACCCGGTTGTGTCGGGTCAGCCCAGAGGGACACCGGGGAGCAACATTCGGGCCAAACCCACAGCTACATCCACTCCGTGTAGACCCGACGCGATAGTTTCCTCCCTCCAGGTGCCGGC
>NC_041391.1:689552464-689598650 GCF_002162155.2 Triticum dicoccoides
TGACCAGTGGACCTCTCCACCCGGTTGGGTTACGTCAGCCCATACGAACACCTGGGAGCAACATCCGGGCCAAACCCACAGCAAGATCCCGTCCATGTAGACCTGACGCGTCTGTTTCCCCCCTCCAGGTGCCGCCGGCGGCGCCGTCCCTGAGTGGGGCCACACCCGGGAGACGTGTGCCACCTCTTCAACCGGTTGTGGTAGGTCATCCCATATATAGAAACAGTTGGGAGCAACGTCCCCTCCGTATAGACCCGGTGCGGCTGTTTCCCCCCTCCAGGTGTCGGCCGGCGTCGGTGCCGTACGTGAGGGGGGTCACACACCCCTTCGTATAGAATCGAAAAAAAATGTATGTATGCTTATATATATTAACAAATGCTACATGTAAGTAAGTCAAATAATAATACGTAAAAAAACATAAAAATATAGCTATGCAAAAAAATGAAAAAAATATTTATGCCGACGGCAAAGCGGTCGACATAGCTACGACCAGGGCGGATGGACGGCGCGGTGCGGATCGATGACGTGTCATCTATGCCGACGGCAGCCGTCGGCATGGGCCTTGGTCAGTGCGGTCTGGATCGATGACATGGCAACCTTATCTATGCCGACGGTCGGCCGGCCCGACCGTCGGCATAGATCCGGCGCTGTTAGCCGCCCGTCGCGGGCGTGGTCGCTGGGCCCACAGCTATGCCGACGGCCCGCATATGCCGACAGCTGCTTTAGGCGTAGATCTGGCTATGCCGACGGCCTTTCTTTGTTGACGGGGGCCGTCGGCGTATACCGGAATAGCCCGACGCCTTTGTACGCCGACGGCCTGGGGCCAGCTGTCGGCATAGTATGGAAGAGGCCGACGGTCGCCGTCGGCATACTTTTGGCCGTCGGCTTAGAGCCTTGTTCCGGTAGTGAGCGATGCGTGCATGATAACGTGAGAAAGAAAAGTAAGATTGAATTGAATGAAGTGCTTTCATTAATAATGACAGCAGGTTTTATATCTCCTGAACGGTCGCTAGTACAAGTCGGTTACATTGTTGTGTCGTTTCGGAAAAAAGCAGCGAGGTTCGCCAGGAACAGCGTCTGGCCAACGCACTATCATAACTGCCATGCGGAATATTCTAGGGAATAAATGACTGCCTAATTGGCCTAAAGTAATACTAATTTATTCCTAACAAGTTCTCCCACGACTACGCCGCGTTGCCCGATAGTAAGCCGAAGCGTATTTGAATTTGATCGTGTACTTTGACTGTGGCACGTAAAGGCTCTTTCCGAGAATCCTTTTTTTCGCAGCTTTTTTTCACAGCTATGCAGTGAGCTGAAGATTTCTTCATGGGCCTGGCCGCCGTGGAGCACGAGGGGGCTATGCCGGGAGCTCCTAACGGGCGCCTTCAGCGCCGGTTCCCGTTCTGGCGCCCACCCGCCCGCGAAATGGGCCGGCCCATCTTGCCTCGTGTTCCACTTCTGCTCGTTCGCTCCCCTCGCTCCCTTGTTCATTCTCCCTCGATCGCCTACTTCGCTCCCCTGGACCGGTCAAGTATTGACTTTTGACGAAAAAAAAACAAAAAATGAAAAATTTCGTGAATTCAAGAATTTTCATAAAACTTGAAAGAAAGTCCAGGAACTTATAAAAAAGTTCACGAATTTAAAAAAAAGTTCATCAATAAAGAAAAATCGATTTTGAAAAATGAAAATCTCAAATATGCGAACAAATGTTTCGAAAATCGTACGCAAATTTCAAATATTCCTTTTATTTTAAACGTGAACTATGTTTTTCAAAAACTGGAAAATTTTCGAAATTTGAATACTTTTTTTGTACTGTGAACAATTTTTAGAAAGCGAATTTAGAATACACATTGAACATTTTCTTAGTACAGGGTGAATATTATTCAAAGAAACACTGAACATTTTTTAAAATATGCTGAACTTTTTTTGAATACATGCTGAACAAAATTTCTCTGCACGATGAACATTTTTTATACACACTGAACATTTTTTCAATGTATGGTGAACAATATTCAAATACACATAGAACTTTTTTTAAAATACGATGAACTCCTTTTGAATGCATGCTGAACAAAATTTCTATACATGATGAACATTTTTTATACATAGTGAACATTTTTTTCAATGTATGGTGAAATTTTTTCTTCAATACGGTGAACAAAAATTTGGAATTCAGAACTATTTTTGAAACGTGAACAAAATTCGAAAACATGAACAAAATTTGTAATTTCGAAAAACATTTTCTGAAAATTCAAACGAATTTCGAAAAATCTGAACATATTTTGGATATTGAAAATAGTTCATCCAATTCGAAAATAGTTCATCCAATTTTAAAAAGTTCACTGGTTTTCAAAAAAAAGATCATTGAATTTGAAAAAAATTTAATCGATTTTGGAAAAGGTTCATGGAATTTGATGAGAAAAGTTCGTCGATTTTGCAAAAGAAGGAAAAGAACTGAACAAAATCGTTCATAGGAAAAAAAGAAACAATATAGAAACAAAAGGATGAAAAGGCTCTGAGAAAACACGAATACTAAGGTGGCGGACGGGCTATGGCAGAACGCTTGTACTCTGGAGGACTCCAGTTCGAATCTTGCCCCACGCAAGCAGTTTTTTGCGTTTTAGAAACAGCAAAAAAGAAGAAAGAATGGGCCGGCCCAGTGCGGCGGGAGGGTGTGCGTCCGAATGCATAAATAACTAAAACGGGCGCTTAAGGCGCCGTTTAGGAATTGCCGGCTATGCCTCGCTTGCGAGACCTACCCATGTCTCGCCTTTGGGGATCCGCTAATGGACCCATGTCTTGCGAGACCTACCCATGCCTCGCTTCCTGCTGCAGTGGTGTTAGAAAGATCCTGAGGACTGGTTTGGACCGGCTTTAGGACCTTTACTATGGTTTCTTTCTTTTTCTTCTGTGTTTCTATACTTTTTTTATTGATTTTTAAATATCTATGTTTTTATCTTTTTTATCACTTATCGTTATCGTCTCGGACAGCTATGGATTAAAGATTAATCGGAAATCGGTCGATTAATCGATTTTATCGGTCGACTATTAATCGGCTATTTTTTGCAATTCTCATGTTCCCAACACTAAAATATGTTATATTCAACACCAAAACAATATTGGACAGAAGTGATCCCTTGATTCCTAGCCTTTGAATCCTTGTATAATGACGAACAAAACAGGACAGCAGTATATATTATGAAACAAGGTCCACAAAACGCAAATAAACATAGTTTTTGCAATCATAGTACTATAAATAGGCCTGATTTATCAGTAGATTCGTGATAAATTGCTTGTCATAGCGATAAATCGGCCCAAACGATAAATGGTGAAGATAAGGCATAATTTTACCGGTCACCCCAAGAGTAGGGATAAATCGGACGATAAATCGTTGAATCGGAAGATTTCTTGAATAGTTTTAAATACATGACAACTTTTTCCAATGCACATTGTACATCTTTCGTATACGCGCGTAATATGCTTTTAGAAATACATGACGACCATTTTGTCATATATATTTTAATAATTTTGTTTTAGTAAATGTTAAAAAATAAACATAGAATATTTGTTTGAATTGTAAAAAATATTTTCCAAATTATGCAAACACTTCACAGATTGTATTAACATTTTCTAAAATTCCATACACATATTTGAAATGCATAAAAATTTCAAAAATTCCAAAAAAAAAAATTTGATGGTATGAATATTCTTAGAAGTACACAAACATTATATTACATTTCATAAACATTTCTTAATGCCATGAAAATATTTTTAAAAACGTGAATATATTTTTTAAAATTCAATGACATATTTAGTTGGCATGGAACATTTTTCATAAATTATGCCCCTATAGTCCTAATTAATTGATGCGGCCCATATACGTTGTAAACTGGATTGGTTGCATCAGTTAATTTGGACCAGAGGGAGTAAAAAACTTTATTTTGTGTAATATATAAAATAAATGTCGTCACAAACATAGTTTTGAAACATGTGAATATTTTAAAATGTCATAAAGATTTTTCTAAATGCTATTAATATATTTTCAAAGTTGTACAAACATTTTTATGTTGCATGAACATTTTTAAATCACCGATTGAATGTTTCTTAAAATTTAAGTAAAAAGTTTTCCATTTGAGAAACTTAAATAAAAGCAATAAAACCAAAAACAGCACAACAAATCAGGTCGGGCTTAGCAAGCCAGTGGTTCTCCCGCGTTCGGCCGACCCATTTAAGAAGCGCCACTGGCTAGCAATTTTTTCGTCTTGCTGTGGGCGAGACAAAGACACACTCATCATCGAGATCACCTCTCTACGTCTACATGGGTCGTGTTGAGATATTATATGTAAAGCTAAGTTGCCACGCGTCCTTATCTAGGGATTTTCGCCTAAAAATACTAGTGCGTCTGTAGCTCCTCAGGTTGGGCTTCCTGAAAAACAAAACATGAGATTGGGCATACACCTTGTTTTAGAAAGATGTCATTTCATTTTCAGAGGAAAAAGGCACCTAGCCATGAATTCAACAACCAAGCTTATACCGCACGCGGAGAACAATAGATTGCTTGTCTCGACAGAACTAAACATAAACTACAGGAATCTTGGGATTACAAATCCAACATGGAATATAAGAGCTTAAAGGAACACAACTCAACACCAGCAACATTCCTTTACATGCTTCCGCACCCCCTCCCTGAAATCAAAACTACATGTAGTTCAAGACTTCAGGGAATGCATGTGCCTCGGTTTTTCTAGCTGGTAATGAGGGTCACTCAACAACCTAGAGGGAAGGGCCGACGTTGGATGGGTATTGTTCCTCAGTTGTCACGTGCCCCAGAAATGAGTACAACTCTTAGGTAAGGTGAGGGATCGACCATTCAAGATGAATTAACCTGGGTCTAGACACAATATCTATGGTGGGGCATGAGCTAGTTTCTCTAGTTCCCACACATCTTTTCCCACATGGTCCCTTGCATTTCCTGATAAAATCACATCCCATTGAGCTAGATTTGCGGTGTTTTTTTTGTCAAAACCAGCTGCAACCCAGTCCTACTTGTGGTTTGGACTTTGATAGTTTTTGTCCCTTTTTCATCATTAATGATGTGTATTACTAAACTATCATTGTGTATGTTGGGGAACGCAGTAATTTCAAAAAAAAAATCCTATGATCACGCAAGATCTATCTAGGTGATGCATAGCAACGAGAGGGGAGAGTGTTGTCTACGTACCCTCGTAGACCGAAAGTGGAAGCGTTATGACAACGCGGTTGATGTAGTCATACGTCTTCACGGTCCGACCGATCTTACCACCGAAGGTACGGCACCTCCGCGATCTGCACACGTTCAGCTCGGTGACGTTCCACGAACTCTAGATCCAGCTGAGGTCGAGGGAGAGTTTCGTCAGCACGACGGCGTGATGACGGTGATGATGAAGTTACTGACGCAGGGCTTCGCCTAAGCACTACAATGATATGACCGAGGTGGAAATCTGTGGAGGGGGGCACCGCACACGGCTAAACAATCAACTTGTGTGTCTATGGGGTGCCCCCTCCCTCGTATATAAAGGAGTGGAGGAGGGGAGGGCCGGCCCTCTCTATGGCGCGCCCAAGGGGGGGGGAGTCCTACTCCCAGTAGGAGTAGGTTTCCCCCCTTCCCTAGTTGGAGTAGGAGAAGAAGGAAGAGGGAGAGGGAGAGAAGGAAAGGCGGGTTGGCCCCCTTCCCAATTCGGATTGGGCTTGGGAGGGCGCGCCCCCACCTTGGCCGCCTCCTCCTCTCTTCCAACATGGCCCATTAATGCCCATTAACTCCCCGGAGGGTTCCGGTAACCTCCTGGTCCTCCGAAAAAATGCCCGAACCACTCGGAACATTTCCGGTGTCCAAACATAGCCTTCCAATATATCAATCTTTATGTCTCGACCAATTCGAGACTCCTCATCATGTCTGTGATCACATCCAGGACTCCGAACAACCTTTGGTACATCAAAACACATAAACTCATAATACCGATCATCATCGAACGTTAAGCGTGCGGACCCTACGGGTTCGAGAACTATATAGACATGACTGAGACTCACTTCTGGTCAATAACCAATAGCGGAACCTAGATGCTCATATTGGTTCCTACATATTCTATGAAGATCTTTATTGGTCAAACCACATAACAACATACGGTGTTCCCTTTGTCATCGGTATGTTACTTGCCCGAGATTCGATCGTCGGTATCACCATACCTAGTTCAATCTCGTTACCGGCAAGTCTCTTTACTCGTTCCGTAGTGCATCATCCCATGACTAACTCATTAGTCACATTGCTTGCAAGGCTTATAGTGATGTGCATTCCTGAGAGGGCCCAGAGATACCTCTCCGATACACAGAGTGACAAATCCTAATCTTGATCTATGCCAACCCAACAAACACCATGGAGACACCTGTAGAGCATCTTATAATCATACAGTTACGTTGTGACGTTTGATAGCACACTAAGTGTTCCTCCGGTATTCGGGAGTTGCATAATCTCATAGTCATAGGAACATGTATAAGTTATGAAGAAAGCAATAGCAACAAACTAAACGATCATAGTGCTAAGCTAACGGATGGGTCATGTCAATCACATCATTCTCTAATGATGTGATCCCGTTCATCAAATGACAACTCATGTCAATGGCTAGGAAACTTTAACCATCTTTGATCAACGAGCTAGTCAAGTAGAGGCATACTAGTGACACTCTGTTTGTCTATGTATTCACACATGTACTAAGTTTCCGGCTAATACAATTCTAGCATGAATAATAAACATTTATCATGATATAAGGAAATATAAAAACAACTTTATTATTTCCTCTAGGGCATATTTCCTTCAGTGTATTTGAGTACTTGTAGGATGTCTGAGACAAATGCAACATCACCATTCCTGGAAGAGAATGTCCTTAAGAGAAAGTCATAGAATGTGGGATGGGAGTACGGGAGTCTAGGTGATGCTTACAACAAGTACAAAGTGAAGTGTATGTTCTATGGGTGTGAGCACTGTTGAGTTCTACGGTAGGCTGCGTCAACTGCAAATAAAAAATTCCTACGCGCAGAACAACCAATAACATGCTATGAAAGATGGATCACAGTTCACAGATCATTACCAGTAGACGCGCAGTGACGTGCAGCGAAAGAAGAGTTGGGGCAGCACGTCAACATGGATCGTCTCCTCCTCGTCCGATCTCCCTCGAACAGTCGGTCGTCCGATCCCACATACAAGTTCGCCGGAGCGGCGCAGGTGCAACGCCTCTAATGTTATCCGCACGTGCAGGAGGAACACTGTGTGGCGGACTGCTAGGTCCGATCACAGAGTCGGTAGCGAGTGGAGGTGGCTATGTGCAACACATGCAAACCGTAGTGACAGCGCCGAAGCGATCAATCGAATGAGTGTGCCACACCTTCACTTTATATAGGCATCCGTCGTGGGCTCAACATTTGGGCCTCACACGGATCCTAATGCCCAAAGTTTGTTCACATCTGACCCGTGGAGTCAGACCCAGCCTCACAGGTTCCTTCCCTTAAGCGCGCGACCCCTTAAGTTCGAGTCGGTTTAGTCGCAGGTCGGGTCACCTCCGACCTGCTCGGTTGGTAGCGACCTCTAGCAAGGCGTGCCGACCACCAAGCAGACAATGAAGTTGGTCAGGAGAACCTTTATATCACACTTCTGTTCCCTTTGCCACGCGATATATGTTGTCGGGGTCAAGGCGAGTCTGTCATCCTTGTGCTAGCCCGACCTCTTTCTCGTTCCAGTGATGGCGACCATAAACTGGATTATCTCATAATCCTTCTCGCATGGCCATGCTTATCCTGGTCGGAACACACGAGGGGCCCAGAGTATATCTCTCTTGATCGGAGGGGCAAATCCCATCTTGCTTGACCATGTCTCACAGCATGGGTCTGGACAAGCTTGAAACCTACCTTTGTAACTACCCAGTCACGGAGTAGCGTTTGGTCGGCCCAAAGCAGGTATGTCACCATCCCGAGTACATGCGCCAGCTCAGGTCTTATGACATAGAATGTATGTTGTTCTAGAGACTCACATATGACATATCGATGCGTCTCATAGTTGGGTCTGTCCGACTCGGACCTTATCTCGACTCGGGTCTGACTATGTCGAATCCGACCAGATACTTCCGAGTCCATATTATCTGGTTAGCATACAATGCTCCATGGCTAGTGAGACCAAGCCATCGACCGTGTCATATGCTACTCTAGTCGGCTGCGTGTCCACACAACCCTTTCGACTAGGGACCTTTTAGGACAGTAATCATACAATGCATAGTCCCACAAACAAGTCACGTACTTAATGATATACATCATTGAAAATGTCTAAGGAGTATCTTTATTCATAAACACATAGGAAATATCATCATACATGATTGCCTCTAGGGCATATCTCCAACAAGCACTAGAGGTGTTTATCATCACAAGGAGCATGTGGGTCATGTTGGCAATGTTGTTGTTAAAATGCAAGAGAAGCTCGTAGGAAGTTAAAGGCAGGTTCAAGAAATCTCTAAAGGGTGCATGTAAGAAGAGGGAAAAGACTGTCTGTGAGCTAGATCTCCGAGAAGGTGTGAATATTTCTCGCATTGGAGATGATGAAGTTACTTGTATCAAAAGCGCAAAGCCACACAAGATAGGTCCCAGTGACAAGTGGACACAACCAATTGATCCTAAATTAACACAAGCTGAAGCCTAGCAGCAATAGAAGATAAACAAGGAAGTTTGGAAAAAGAGAACACACGAAGGGCAACAATATGTGGCTAGATAAGTGTATAATCAAGGTAATTAACTATTTATTTTTACCCTCACGGGCATTTATTATTTATTCTACTTTGCAATGCTTGACCATTGCTTGCGTTGACACTTACTAATTTTTTTTGTATTGTATTTGTAGCTATACCATGCAGTGCTTGTGACAACGGTGATTTCAAGTAATGTGTGAAGTCATTGGGAGGTTTGACCCTAGATTTGAGCCGCCTTCTAAAAATGACATTCGAGAGATTTTTTTTCAGTGAGGAACATACAAGAGTGCAGAGTTTGTTGTAGGAACATTATGTTGAAAACATGAACAATGGTTGCTCCATTATGAGTGATGATTGGTCAAATAGGAAGAGGAGAAGTATGACAGAATAAAATTCTCTCTCTCTCTCTCTCTCTCTCTCTCTCTCTCTCTCTCTCTCTCTCTCTCTCTCTCTCTCTCTCTCTCTCTCTCTCTCCCAACCCAAGCGGCCTTCTAGGATTGCATCGTGTTTGTGGCTGTTCGGTGAGGTTTGAAACCGACATGAAAGTGGATTTCATGGCCTATAGGCTCGACTATACATATTGATGAAAACCAATCAATTTTGATAGTTGGGCATGTGTTCCAAAGGTTTTCCTTCGCCGCTGCTAACGAATGGCTTGATAAGAATGAGAAAAAGAGTTTGTTCATTGAGAAATATAGCCTAGCAAACTCACTTTACATATACCATAGTAAAAACATCTCTTCAAATGCCTAACACTTTATATATATTTTATATATAATTTGACACAACTTAGTGATAACATTATTCCGTTATCGGATAAGAGCTTTTCCTAGGCTGTTGTATAACATTTTAAGCTCTCCTGGTGTTTACGCAAATGAGATGCTTCTAAAGAAGTAGAACATGAAGGAGTTTTTATTAATCAGAGAGTGGTAGGTCAATAAGAAAAGGATGTGACAACAAGATATTCCATCTCGCCTTTCCTAGATTTTAAGTTTGTGTTTGTTTGGATAGAAGCAAATATAGTCAGAACATGTGTGTGAAATACTATCTTAGTTTGCCAAGTTCTGTAAACTATTTTGATTTTGATTCCTAGTTTATTTTATTGATCTTGATTGATTAGATATGCTCTCTTCTTTTGTATAAAGTGTCAAATGTATTTTGATTGAAATAATAATAGTAATAACAATGAATTCTTCTACATCATCACTTTTTCACTTCTTCCTTATATGTATGCCAAGAAGGAGGACTCTAAAGCGCAATAAAGCTGAAGAAGTGGCTGAACATTTGCAGTATATGGTTTGTTTCAAACTTATGCCTCCTTAATATTGCAATTAGTGTGCTAATTTAAAACATACTTATTAAATCCATATATTAGTGTGCTAATTTAAAAGGAGTTTTCCTTCGCCGCTGCTAACGAAAACACTTGAAGCTTTGCCTGAATGCCTTTGAGCCTTCGGTAAAAAATCCTTCGTTTGGTTGTCGGGGATGTCAAGCCATCTATGGGTTTAGTTTATGGTGAAATTGTTAAGGAAAATAAAGAGATCAATGAAGTCTATGGCAATGTGGAGTCCCTCTACAAAGATGTGATTGATATTGTTGACAAAAATGATGAAAGATTGACTTGATTTTCCATTGCATTTGGTTGGATACTTGTTAAATCCATATTATAGTTATGATGGTACTAATATCTTTGTTGATTGAAGAATAACCAAAAGGTTCATCAGCTGTGTGGAGACTTTTTCTCATGGTGATGATGACAAGCAAGATAAAGTCATCAACTTTGAATTGAGAAAATTCAATAATAGAGAAGGATCATGTGCAAAGAAGGTTGTGAGGACTAGTCATGGTAGGGATTATGATTTTTGTGAAGTTGATAACCCACAAGTGTAGGCGATCACAACATTCCCGAGAGAAGTATTACAACTTCAATTTTTAATTGAACACAAGGGGAGCCAAAGAATATGTATATGCTTTAGAAATTGAGTTGTCAATTCAACCACACATGTGACAAATACTTTGTTGCAAACATTATTAATAGCAATAACAATATGGTGAATGGACTAGTTTATGTGGCAAAACAGTTTAACAGCAGCAAAAGTAGTCCATTGCTACTAATAATGCGCAATGACCATTTTCTAGTGTGTATAGTTTTCAAACGTTTACATACTAGTATATGGCAAGTGCCATGCACGTGGTTTTAAAGATTATTGGTGAAAACAATGAAAAAACCTGGATCATATTTGTAAAACGAATTTATAAGAGAAAGTAATAGCTATTTAATTACAACACATATACTTTTTTGGGACATATTAACTTTTACTTTCCTTGTGTTTGTGATCTGATAACCAGGCAGACCTATGAATTGTATTTGTGCACGTGTATGAACTTTCTTACATGAAAAAAGAAGCTAATGAATAGGTAGTATTAAGCAGATTATTTACTAATTTATACCTTACTGAGGCATGCACTTTTTCCCCAATCTCTCAGCACGTGTAGCAGAAGTACTTGCCTGGTCCTGGTGAATAGCTTGCTAGTAATAGTACTGTAGCATGTAGGATCAGTGCAGCACTCTTAGGGGAGCTTACCAAAGATTTCTAGGTGGCAGTGGCCACTGGCTAGTGGGAGAATCATGAACTTTCATGTAGTCTCTGTCACGGTGGCAGTCTGGCAGCAATGGATGTGCAACACCATGAATCCATGCACCGTTAGCAGTTAGATTAGTCTATCCGACGGTCAATGCATGGCCACACAGCCCTTTATCTAAATCAATTGAGTGTGAGCCATCGGATTACAAAGATCCAACGGTTTATATCCCTCCCTATCCGTACACTATATAGGAGTATAGAAAATTATGTGTTAGAAAATGGTCATGCATTGAAAACTATACCTCATGTTCTAAAAAATGGCTCATCGTGTACTAAACAAATGTTTGCACGTTTTCAAAGTTCTCATCGTGTATGTGAAAAGAAATTCATCAAGAACATAAAAAATGTTTGCAGTGTAACAATAAAATACCAATCATATTATAAAAATTATTCACCATGTGTTAAGAAAATGTCCAACTCTTATTTGTAATATGTCCAAGTTATATGAAAAATGTTTACCATATATTTAAAACGTTCAATGTTTATTAAAAAATGTTTAAATTTATTAAAAATATTTAAAAATTCTGATCATGCATTTCAATTTCTTCAATGTAGTTTTAAAACATGTTTGCACTGTCTTTAAAAAATGGTTTTCATGTATTTGATTTTTTAGCATCTATTAAAAATTTGCAACATATATATATATATATATATATATATATATATATATATATATGGGAAAAATAATTCATCAAAAAGAAATTGAAAAGGGAAAAGGGAAATCAGGATAATAAAAAGGAAAAAATAAACAAGGAAAAGGAAGCCAAATACTACTAATAAAGAAAAAAAATAGTAAAAGGAACTCGGAAGTTCAATATAAATATAAGAAGAAATGTAACTTTAAATAAGATGTGAAAAAATAAACACAACGGAAAAAGGAAAACCTACGAATAAATAGGAAGAGCTAAAGAAAGTAGAAAACTGACAAAAAAACGGACACCATGCGAGCCTATCCATGTGCGAAAACGAACCTACTGAACGAACAAAGCCCACACGAGACTATCTGGTTGAGTTTTTTGTTTCTTGCTCAAAAACAAAATCTGGTTGGTTTAGCAACGTACGGTTTCGTATAAGGACAAAAACTAGTGAAACCGCTTCGTTAGTTTATACTCCCTCCTTCCCAAAATATAATGCAATTTTGACTTTGCATGGTCTTTTTTGTACATGACTTTGACCAATAATATATACCAAAATACTTGGATTGAATCTCGTAAAAAGAAAATACTTGGATTGAATCAATAAAACAATTCTATTTCATGTGTCTTTACAATAATTACAGGGATACAATAAGTGAAAATTATAGTCGAAGTTGTGCGATGAAGACCAAAAAAGTCAATACGCACATCATATTTTGGAAATGGGGGAGTATAACCCAGCAGCAGAAACCACTAGTCTTCGTGCAAACTAGGCCCGGGAAGAAAGATGGTCAGGCTGCTTTAATTTTTTTCCAAGTATGAACCGAAGGGTTTTGTGGGGAAAATAGAAACTTGAAACCCGAAAGTGATGTTCTAATCCCGAGCTCTTGAGATCGGGTGAACAGTTAAAAAAAATAAAAAAAAGTTCAAAAAATTCCAAAAAATTGATGTGAAACTTTGACAAATGTTTTTATAGCTTGCAAAATTTCATCATTAGATGACATTCGTGTAAAATGTAGCAAAGGATGCTCCAAAATGCGTTTGAAATTATGTTTTGGAGCATCAATTTTGTCTTTTTTTGCTACATTTTCCACGAATGTCATATGGTGATGAAATTTTGCAAGCTATGGAAACATTTGTCAAAGTTTAACACACAAAAAATTCAGAATTTTTTGAATTTCATTTTAAATTTTTATTTATTTTACTGTTTACCCGAACTCATGTGAGCTCATGGTCAGAATAGTTGCATCCCTTGAATCCTTTGTGCTATGTTGCCATCGCCATTGGAGATGGAGGCACTAGCCGCCAAGGTGATGGGGGTACCCGCCGTCACCTATAGTCTCTCTCTCTCTCTCTCTCTCTCTCTCTCTCTCTCTCTCTCTCTCCCCGACATGGAAGAAATATTTGGAGCACGCAAACATAAATTGTTAGGGATAACATTGAGAGAGAATGTATTGCGTACCATGTTTTTTTTTTGCCTTTTTTCGTAGATGACCGAGAAGAATAAACATAAGATAGTCCGATCAACCACCATACATGTCTTCACCCATTAGTATGTATGGAATATAACCCCTTCAACGACATTGCAAAAGGAATACAGCTCACCTGGCTAGTGAATTATTTAGATGTGGAAAACGCTAGTGAATTATCTCAAAGGCTGGTTACTGCCCTTCTAGTGGAATATTACATGTTTTGGCGGCATTCATAAGATGACCTGTACTCCCTCCGTTTCTAAATATAGGCCTTTTTAGAGGTTTCAATACAGACTTCATACAGATGTATATCGACGTATTTTAGAGTGTAGATTCACTCATTTTACTTCGTGTGTAGTCCATATTCGAATCTCTAAAAAGTCTTATATTTAGGAATTAGGAATGGAGGGAGTAGAAGATTGAAAAGGCAGATGGAGCTGCTTTTTGTGGTAGCTTTGTGGTCGCAGAAAGGTAGGCAGGGCAGGACCATGCCTTTGCTTTTCTGATCAAGCAACCAACCTATATAACGCCATAATTGCTCCCTTCGTTTCTTCTCCTTCGATCTTATAATCACAGGACCACCGATACACAAACACATGTGTATGATGTATATATGGATCACAGCTTCACGAGATGTCCCTTTTCCTTTATTTGTTTTAACTTTCTCAAACAGGAATCGGGCGTCGACCGATCCTTTACGGAATCTTAGGGCACATCATGAAACACTGGCCCCAATGTTGACTCGATCTGCATACAATACATGATCGCGAAATGATTCGATTTGCGATATGGGATGGAGATGATACGTACGATATACTACAGTACATTGTTTAGTAGACTGTACTACCAAACATGCACATATTCATCCATGCTAGTTTGCAGATTCGATCGTGATGTGCATGCCAACGCATGTATGCACGAATAGTGTACTACAGTTCTATATATAGTGGCATAGATATGCATGTACAGATGTTAACTGGAGACACCAAGCGGCCCGTGCAAATCAATGATGTTAAGCGTGTTGGAATAATCCAAACATGTCCAAATTGTGATAGGGATTAGTAGTGTGATCAGGCTCGCCCGTGATTAGTTTAGGCAAGGTTTAGTTCCTGTCGGTGTACAAAGGTTAAGTGCTAGTCTGTGTGCTATTCGGTTTCCAATAGAGTTGTGTTAGGCCGTGTCCTAGATAAAGTGGGTTTAGGATTGGTGTTTGGAGTCGGCTAGTCTAGCCTCGTCCGGCGTCCAGGTTGATATATATATATACATATATACATATATATATCCCTATCCCTACTAATAAACCACGGATCGCTTCTGGTCGTATGTCGTCGGCGCTTTTGCAGAAAAGTCCCTGTATTTTCAGGTATTCAACCCGCAGTCCTCTCATAAGTCAATCCGAACCGGTACCAAGGGAAAAAAACAGCACCGTCTCTGCCTCGCCGTGCTCCTTCCCACCTCTGCCTCTGTCTCGCCGCGCTCCGCGCCGCTTCCTGCTCCGCCCGCCTCACCGCGCTCCGCCGGCCGCCTCCTGCCCAGCCATGCCTCAACGCCCGCCGCCTCCTTCCCAGCCCCGCCTCAACACCCGCCGCCCGCCGCCTCCTGCCTCCCACCCCGAAGAACGGCGATAGGTGGCTTCCAACGGATCCAGGCGGAGGAGGGTCAGAGAGGCGCGTGCAAGGCCGACGAGGTTGGGGGGTGCCGGATACAGAGTTCGGGATGACGCCATGGTTGCTCGGTGAGCTCCTGCAAGGGAACATGGCGGGGTGAGATTTAAAAGGAGATGGGAGAAAGAAGGGAAAGGGAGCAGCGGTGAAGACTCTGCTGCTCACCGGCGAGGGCGAGGTATGGGGAATATCGAGTGCTTGAGCGCCATGCGCGGCTGCCTCTGCGGGCGGTTGAAGACGCGGCCTTAGGCGAGTTGCTGCTGCTTTCGCGTGCGAGCGCCGCTCCGTCGAGTCCGACGGACGAAGAATTGTGGGAGGTTGAAGACGCGGCCTTAGCCGAGCTGCTGCTGCTTTCGTGTGCGAGCGCTGCTCCGTCGAGTCCGATGGACGAAGAATTGGGGGAGGGGCGGGCTGTGGAGACTTCGGGGCGGCTGGTGGAGGCGCTGGCATTGTCGGAAGGACGAAGGAAGCAACCGGTGGTGGCTTCACTGGCTTGCCATGGCTGCACTGCACGGAAGCGGAGGCAGATGTTCGGTGGCCAGTCTGTGTGGATGCAGATGAGATCCAGCCGTGATGACATATAGCAGCAGACCGTGCTGCTCTTATCCTCCTATCTGAATTTTCTGCAAATGAGATCCAGCCATGATAAACAAACGGCAGCAAGCCGTGGCGTCGTGCTGCTCTTTTGTCTATCTGAATTTTCTGCAATTCAAATCCACCAAGGAAGAGATGGACGAGGTTGTGCTGCTCCTTTCATCTATCTAAATTGCTATATGAAAAGCTCTGACTTACCAATCTGGTGAATATCACCACCGACTCTCATTTTCAGGCATAGTATATGTGAGGTATTGTACCAGCTAACATGATTTGTTTTGCGTGCAGGAAGATTAAGGAGATGGCCAATAGATCAGTTTTGGAGGCAACGCTTCTTTGGTATCCCTGCTTCATAGCCTATGTTTTTCATTGCCTCCTCCACGTAGCTCTCTCAGTAACAGCGAAGATAATTTGGTGTGGGTTAGTTCTTAATTAATCTATGTCAACATGGTTTCAATAGCCAGATTCATGCGGGATGTGAAAACCAGGGGCTGATGAAAGGATGCTTGGTGGGGATGGCATGCTTTATTCGTTCTGCAAAATTCTCATGCATCTTCTCAACTTTCTACTTATTCTTTCTTTCCCTGACTAGCCGGTCAATGTGCTGTGGAAAGTTGATCTCATCTATGATGATACAAACCTTAAATATTAACTTTTCTTTACTAGATGTCCCGGAACACTAAAAAACTAACTAATAAGAGTTTGTGTTCTGTCGTTTTAATTATGTTTTCAAGGAACAATCGTGCTAACTATGCAAATCGACACTAGATTCATTGTTTTATTTTCCTCACCCTGCATTCATATATGTATGCTTCAAACTATTGTATTCTTTTCTGTTTTATAGTTTTTTGGACATGTTTCAACATTGCTCTACAAGTAATCACACTACAGTCAGCAGGTAAGGCGGATCACTTCAAAAGATCCCATATATCTTCGCAATTTGTATTTGATGATTATGTCCCCCCACCCGCCTTTTAATATAGATTTCCCTTTTACATTTATTACGAAATTGCAGCTAGGTGTTTCTGCGTCACAACAGGTCCCTCTAACATATTTTTACGTTCATTTTACTGAAGATGTAAGTGTACAGAAAGGTTAGCATGGATTACTCTTCTTTCAAGGGAGTAGCTGCGTAGCTTATGTAAATTCTTAATTGTCATTTCCTATTCATGTATTGGCTGAACTTTTATTTAGAAGGTAGTTCGAAATTTTGATGCATTGCCGTATATTTGCATTTTCTGATTAAAAATTCCCCTTATATTTTTTTCCTCTAAAAGGAGGATTGCCTTTTTGTGAAGACCTTTGTGTTGATATTTATGATAACCTGTCAAATCATCAGAGAACTTACATCAGTTTTTGCTGGTATAATTCTTCAATATCATTTATACTTCTATAAAAATCATCAGGTGGTGTAGACGATGATCATCAGGATGCTGGTGTGCCATAGTTGTCTTCTTAGCCTGGTTCGCCTTAATTATTGTCTTGCTTTTTAACAACAGGCCTTTTTAACAATATGTGAATCTTCTTTGGATGGTTAAGAAATGAAGAACTATCCTTTGACATGGGAGCCATTGCAATTCTCAACAATGTGACTCTTCTGTTCCATAGTAAACTTTTAGGTGATCTATAATGAAAACAAAACTACCGAGAAATTAGTGAAGATGGAGCCATCATAGTGCCTTTTAGGTTATATAAGTGTGTTCAGTATTCGGGGTTTTTCCCGGTTCATTTACTAGATGACATATGCATTATACTCCCTCCGTTCCTAAATATAAGTCTTTTTAGAGACTTCAATAAGGACCACATACGGATGTATATAGATTTATATTTAGGAACGGAGGGAGTATATAGATATAAGAAATATATTATCATGTTCTTTTTGGGCCTATTGTAAAGTTATGTACTCCACTACATATATGATATTTTTTTTCTCTGATCTAAGAAGGTTAATGCTTATGGTTTTTGCCTTAATGTGTTATTTATCTCCAAAAATGTCTGATCAAGTAAAAAGAACTATTTTCTTTTCTTTGCACAGTTCTTCATTGAGACCAAGACTATGCACACCAGCCTATGGAGGCTTCTTTGAATTTGACCTTCAAAAGGAAAAGAAGATATCTCTGAGAACTCTGTTGAATTTGGGAAGCTATTTCATTTCTCCCGGTGTTCACTTCACGCACTTCATGTGAGGGCTGAACATGAATGATGTGTCGTGCAGATTCATCCGTCAGCGGTGAAGAGCTTCGGCAGTGGTGGCAGGGTCTGCATCATGGCCAGAGTTTATCCCGTAGAGGTTGTTGATAGTGGGGCCCACATGTATGCCTTCAACAACGGCAGTACCACGATCAGAGCACATAAACAGGGAAAAAATAGCTGCTCATTTCCTTGACCTCTAGGATTCATATATTGTAGTTTAGTGTCAGCGTTAGTAGGGAACTGTCAGCGTTACCTCCTGCCGAGTATTGCATATTTAGTACGTGCAAGTCTGCTAAGGGCTCTCGAGTTATGCCTACTTATGGTGCTAAGTTTCTTTTTCCCGTTGCAACGCATATATATATATATATATATATATATATATATATATATATATATATATATATATATATGCAGCGTTGCGTGAGTTTTGTAACACCAGAGAGAAAAGGAGAAAAGGAAATAAAGAGGAAGAAAAGAGGGCACGATAAGGGCCCCTTGGCTATCAGTTTTTCGTGTGCGTGTTCACCGTAATTTGATGTGATCGATCATGTGGGAGAATTTCCAACAAAGCAGAGACACGTATGATTTGTGATGTATCCAATCCAATGAACAACTAGCGTGTAGAGGTATATCATTGGGATTAATAATCAGTTGAAGCATGCATGTCCTGTTGACCATCGGCTGTGTAGGAATATCTGTGGACCCTGCCTGTATAATGCATTTTTGGGAATCCCTTTTGTTTTTCCTACGCATGTGCTGCCTAACTTCTTCATAAGAAATATACGGTAGACTAAGCATTACAGACAGCTAGCTGGTGCATATAGTGATGTTCTAGTACTACAGAATTGACAACTAATAATCCCAGCGCCACTTGAAAAAAATGAAGAGGGAGAATGAGACGGCACTGGCATCTACTACCTCCGTTCGGAATTTTTGTGAGACAAACCGATAAATATGAATGTATCTTGAACTAAAATATATCTAGATACATCTATTTTTTCGACAAGTATTTTCAGACGGAGAAAGTATATATGTATGACTATATGGGTCATGATAGAGGGTTAATTAAACAATGTATTCTGTATCGATATACTCCAGCTATATACTTCCACTACAAGAAATGTGTTAATTCATGACGGATTTCTGGTGACGTTCTCAGAAACCGTCATGATCAATGACAGATTTGTCTGGTTTGTCATGAAATCTGTCATAGACTAATGAGATGAGAACAAGCGCTACGACAATGGCGCCCTTACAATGGACCGTCACAGATACTGTCACGAATCAACTAGATGTAGACCAAGCAGTCCGTCATGGATGGCTCATGCTGATGTGCCACATGTGTCCGACCCACATATGTCAGGCTTAGTTTTCCTTGTTTTTGTTCGAACCGTGACGAACGTCCTTCTGGTGCTTTTTTTAAGGAAAAATGGAATCCTACCGCTTCGTGTCCCAGCATTGCTTTTATTTAGGAAAAAAAAGGCCCGCATTTGCTGTGTCGTTCGAACGTTGGGCTGCTCGTCTAGGGCCTTCTGGTGCTTTTATTTAGGAAAACGGAATGCTGCTGCTGCGTGACCGATGTTGCTCTTTTTTTTAGAGAAAAATGGTATGGTTTATTTAAATTTGAAAAGGATAAGCAGCTAGGGGGATCGAACAACCGACCTTACACTGTATGTATATCTAGGTCGCTAGCGCAGGGGAATGTCTACGTTTCGGTTAATATATTTTTTAAGTTCTTAGATAAAACGAGCTAAGGTTTTTAGTTAAAAAAATGGAGGTTAAATGGGGATTCGGACCACGTAGCACTAACCTCTAGGTTCCAACGAGCCAAGTTTTTACATACAACTAGCCATGTTTTTTATAGTACTTTTCACGCGTAGGCAACAATATGTTTTTCTCTTTTGCAAAACGACAACAATATTTATGTACTGTACTACTTAACAACAATGTATAATAAACATTCATGAGATCTCCTAAAAAAATTTGTGCCCATCTTATGAATCAATAACATTGTTCCATGCCCAATTATAAGAATTGTCTACCATATTTGGATATTATTACCATTTTATCTAATAGGTTGCAAATAGAAGTTTGAGTTATCCCTAAGTATCTTTTGACATTTTCATCAATTTCTAGGATATGAGCTAAAATAAAACATAATTCCTTAAAAAATGAAATGTTTAAACCTTATTTGACTTGTATATACATCTGAATGGCATTACCTTCAGTAGGCACACATAAATTCATTTAAACTGTAAAAAAAATCATCTCTAAAATCATTGAAACTCCTACAAAACAAAATATATGTTTTTTGCGGAAAAATAAAATATATGTATTATAGTACATGTGAAATAGGGGTACGCCGCACGTTTTAATTGAAAAAAGAACAACACAATGGAACTCAACCCGAGACATGCATTTTAAGCGGTTAGCACCTTCCCACTTGGCAATTATATTGTTGTGATATGAATGAGACTTTTTTCATTAGTAAAGTATATACGTCAACACTTCAAAGGCTGCTGGTCGAACCAGGTACCTGTAGCTTGTAACAATCATATTTGTGTGAAAGAATATTTTGTACAATTAACAAAATTGTCCTACTTGTATTTTAAAAATGTTCTATATTTTTTCAAAAAATCTTCAAACATGTATTTTGAAAAAAAAATCATTAGTAAAGTATATACATCAACACTTCTAAGGCTGCTGGTCGAACCAGGTACCTGTAGCTTGTAACAATCATATTCGTGCGAAAGAATATTTTGTACAATTAACAAAATTGTCCTACTTGTATTTTAAAAATGTTCAATATTTTTTCGAAAAATCTTCAAACATGTATTTTGAAAAAAAACATGTTGAATGTGTATAAAGAACTGTTGCGTGTGCATACGAAAAATGTACAATATCTATTGGATAAAGTTGACATGTATTTAAAAAATGAAAATGAATAAAAAGTAAAATGAAAAATGAACAGGAAAAAACGAAAATCCAAAAAAGTGAAAATTGTAAAACACATAATACCAGTAATAGAAACACAAAGGAGATCATGAGCTTGGACTGGGAATTTCAGCCCAATTGAATGGGAAATCTTTTTTCAATAAATAAAGTGTATCAATTGATTTAAAGAAAAAAAGAAAAAAAAGTGTGATGGGATATATATGGTAAATGTGTTTTGGCAAATTACTTTACAAGGATGCCTTACTTAGTATTAGCAAAACAGAAAAAAAAACTAGTTCAAAAATTGGGCTGCCTTGCTCGCTGTTGGGCTGAGGTCAACAAAAGCCCATTAGATTTCTAGCTGAGTATGCATGTGTATCCTGGTTGAGGAAAACCGTGGCTTCTGATTGGTTCATTCTACCCTCACACGGATCACAAGTCACAACCGTTAGATCGTCTCTAATCCAACGGTAGCAGGATGGTTCCATCTCTCCTGTTTTTCCCCGCCCACGAGGAGTCGAGCATTTATTCTCCTCTTTCTTCGCCGAGCATCCCGCCTGTCGATCCTTCCAGAGCCTCCCAGTCCCAGCGCCTTCCTTTCTCCATCCCCTAATCCACATCTCCCTTCTCCCAGCAACTAACTTCCTCCATCCCCTCACCGAAGGCAAGCACATCCCCAACGAGTCCACGACGCCCAGGCCGCCATCGAACCGGTTGTGGTTGCCGCGCTGGGCCGCTGAGGTGTCTGCATCGACCGGTCGCCGGGGAGCAGCGTCGTGCCGGACGCTGCCACCGAAGGCCAAGCGATGCGACGGCGGACGGGGTCTACGACGCCAGCGGGATGGCTTCCCGTTCAGCCGCGACCAGTGCCCGTGTAGCTGCAGGGCGCTTGCCGCGTATGGCGCCTCGACGACGGCCTCATCCATATAGGCGGCGACGCCCCTGAAGGTCAATTTAGCGCCGGTGCCGGTGCCGTTGCTGTGTCCTGTGCCCAAATCGCTACACGGCGCGAGCGGCTCCCTCGTGGGCGTGCCGAACCGAGGGAACGACGAAGGGCTCGCGGACTAGGATGGGCTTGGCGCGACAGAATACCTGACGGGCATGCTCAAGGTCGCCAGGGTAATGGGTACTGCGGCGGCGATGTGCTGTTTGAGGAGCGTGAATCCAGGGGCACAATACGCGGCAAGATCCCATCCTAGCATCCTTCCGTGCTGGAAGATGATGGCTGGTAGTGGATCGGGTGGATATATATTTTTTGTCGCTAGAGGATCGAGTGGATCTTAGCCTGATAAGCTCGGCGCCTAGATATCATACTCTTTTTTTTTGCAAAAAACCGTGACACTGTACTCTGCTTGCATATGAATATGACTACACTTTATCAAAAAAAATATCAATGAGCTTGACTTGGCTGTAATTTGTGTTTGTTTAATTTTTTTAATTTAATGATATGAGCAGAAATCTTAAAAAATGTATTTGTTTCAAATGTTAACAAACAAAAAATAATAGGTATTGAACCTCAAAATAAAATAAAAATAGTAGGTATTGGTCTAGACTATAATTAGTGGGCTAAAGATTTCTAATGAAATTGATGGGGCAAAATATTAATTGGGCCACAACTACAACGAGTGGGCTAAGATTTTAGCTGGGCTGATGATCACATGGGCCAGAACTAAAAGAATGGGCTAGAATCCTTATTAGCACGTCTGTTAAGTGCCATCTGTGACGGTCAAGAGCCGTCATGGATCCATGACGGTATTGGAAGATCCGTCACCGAGCGCATGGTGGTCAAATTATGACGCGATATACATGACAAATTTTAAATCCGTCACGCATGGCCATCCATGATGGTTTTGTGCCCGTCCACGACAGTTGGAATCCGTCATGTATTAACAGATTTCTTGTAGTGTTCCTCCGTCTGGAAATACTTGTCCGGAGAATGGATGACTCTAGATGTATTTTAATTCTAGATACATCCATTTATATTCATTTCTTGGACAAATATTTTCGGATGGAGGGAGTATAGTATACAGCGCAGCTTTTGAAAATAAATGTTTGCAAAAGTGTTGCCCAGAAGCAACTTACATGGCCCCTTTCGGACACTCTGGATAGTCTATACTAGTATATATAATGAAGATGTATCCGTGATGCTTGTGACATTCCCATATTTGTCCGGTGATGTTTGCATAGACTAACGTGGACAGAATCTTCAGATATGGCAAAGCTAATTAATGCACATGTCATCGACTCAACCCTCTGTTGCTTATCTGTCATGCCTCTCTTACTAGTTTTGTTGATTTGTGCTATGATTTCCGGAGGCCTGGCAAGGTCGGTGCATCAGTATCAGCTCTGAAGATGGATTAATGAAAGACGGCGGCAATGACCTATGAGTGCGTCGGACCGGTTTGTGCCCCAGACCCAGTATGTGGCTTGGTCGGGGCCTCCGGCTTTAGATGTTAGGCTAGGTGAGAAGTCTGGGTATTCGACTCACACTTTTTGCACCCCTTTATCAATGGATACGAGTAGTGACAGATGTTGTCAAGATGGTGGCTTCACACGTATTGATGTATTACTTTGTAAGGTCTTTGTGAATAATTAATAGAGTGGCTGCATGCATATTTGAGATGCCGAGGCCGGGGGTCATCCTCCTTTTTTTAAAAAATATTACCATCCGTTCCCAAAATTTGGTCTCTCACAAAATGCAAGACGTATTTTAATTCACTAAGACAATATCTTTTTTAGTGACACTAAGACGAATCTCTGGTCGCTAATTAGTTTTTATGGGAATTATTTTGTTTGTTATCTGTTCCATGTGACATAAAGAATACGGCATTAAGTTCATCAAATAGAATCATACTTATAATCAATTATAATACATATTAAGTCGTTTAACACCTCTTATTACACCAGATTAGACCAGAACAATATGTGATTCATTCACCGCACACGGTCGACAAAAGGCGACCGTTTGTGATGAGCTATAGTAAAAAAACGCTTGTGTGTGACCTGATTCACATCGCACACGACGTATCATAGCCCTTCGTTGATATAATGATGCACAAATCTTTTGCGTGTTCCCAAAAAATTGTTGCTTACGATGTGGCCTATCACATCAAACACAATTTTATGCAATTGGGCATATGCCCACATGGTTGCCCGTACGCAAATGTCTCATGTGGATATGGTTGAGGTTGGGTACCATGCGACTTAATGCACATTCATTTGGAGTAGGGTGAGCAATCGATGACACCTAGCTAGTGAGAGAGGCGGCGATGGTGCCTAGTCGGAGCGGTGCAACTGTAGCGAAGCTTTTTGAGGGCCTACTCGATGAGTTCGTTTAATCTGTACTACCCCCCTCCCCTCGAAAAAAGTGCTAACCAATACCTTCTCCGTCCTTCAAGAAGTGTACTTTCAACTTTGTTGGAAAGTCAAACCCTTTTACATTTGACCGTCGATGTGCGCATAGCCGCGCCGCAGAGAAAGAAACTGGCTGCGAATATGTGGACGAGGTGGCGGCCAGCACATCCGCGCCCGCCGCCTTCATCGAGGAGAAATAGAACACGGGAGGCCACCGTCGCTTGGGTCCCAGGAAGGGCATTGCTGGTTACACAGTCGGTTCTCCTTTACCTTAGACCATCCTGGGCACCCGCCAATGCTCCACGGAAGCACACCCTTCCGCTCTGCTTGAAGCACCCTCTTAGTCGCTCCGATGAGCGGCACAACCCAATATAGAGAAGATACGGGGGAAGAATATGCCTCCGGGGCTCCCGACAATCCGGTTAGCGGACTGCCAAACATGGAAAAGACAAGCCGCGGCCGTCCGTAGACTAGTGTAGTGTATCCGTTTTGTAGGAGTGGAGCTCCGCGCGACCGTACATGCACATAGTTTTAGCTTTTTAACCGTTATCATCTGGTTTGTATGAAACCAGTCATGTTTGTATGAAATCCAGTCGTGTTTGCATGAACTTATCCGATTTGTTGAAAAAGAGTTTGGTATGTATGCGGCTACGGTTGAATGGCATCCTCCCGCATCCATGACCGAACCGTAACTACCGGCGCTTCTCGACCACGCCAACTTGCCAAGTCACTGTCCTGGTCAAAGCGCACGCACTGGATGGGCTGGTGGTCAAGCATACAGAAAGATTATCCGACCAAAATTTCTTTCTGAGAGAGAACCAGCTGGTGAAGCTGCAGGTATAGTGAACCAAACAAACAAAAATGCTTGCAACAAAAGGCAAGCAAGGCAACAATCAGCACCTACACGACACTGAATGCAGGACCGAGCGTTAGGGTATTTCCAACGGTAATCCGCAAATTTTCTCCCGCATCCATGACCGCGGTATTTTTGTTTGTTTGGTTCACTATACCTGCAGCTTCACCAGCTGGCTCTCTCTCAGAAAGAAATTTTGGTGGGATAATCTTTCTGTATGCTTGACCACCGGCCCATCCAGTGCGTGCAATTTGACCAGGACAGTGACTTGGCAGGTTGGCATGGTCGAGAAGCGCCGATAGTTATGGTTCACTGGGTTTTTACTTTTGCTCCAGTGGCCTCCACCGGACTCTACTCACGGTGGGTTGCCGGAGAGTAAAGCTACGGCGTGTTCGGCCGTGGGCTTTGACTGGCCCTTCTTTCTGTTCTGGCTGGATGTTGTTGTTTGCATTATAGAGTTGCGTCGGACATTCTTGAGCTCACAGAGCAGTGAGTTAAAATATATCTTCATGGGCATTGCTGGTTTGTAGATTATACTAACGACGAGTCTTCTTCTTCGGGCGGGGGCTATATTTCTCCTCCATCTTGCAGTGTTGCAGTAGGCGACCACATGAGCCGGTCCAATATGGCTGTGTGGAGGAGTGGTTTTTGGAAGCTTCTATGACCGGTTTGACCCGCTCTTTATCATTTTTCTATGTTTCTTTAATGGTTTTATTTTTCTTTTTTATTTCTTCTTTCTATTTTACAAAACATGTTCTATTTTTTTGTATACATCAGGAATATTTTTTAATTGTTAAACATTTTTCAAATACATGATGAATATTGTTTTTCAAATAATTTTTTAAATATGACTTGAACATATTTTTAAAACTATGTAATCATTTTTACATTGTATAAATAGTTTTTTAAAATTCCATCAACATATATTTGAAACGCTTTACCTTTTTATTATATGTCAAGTACAATTTTGAATGGTATAAAATGTTTTAAAATAAAATAATGGTTTTCTACATTGTATAAACCTTTTAAAATATAACGAACATTTTAGTGAAGCACAGGGAATTTTTAAAAATGTCACAAACATTTTTCTTGAATGCTACTAAAAGTTTTTAAAGGTCTTGCAAGATTTTTTGAACACTGCATGACCATTTGTTAATGAGTGGTGAACGTTTCCAAAAATTTAAATACTCATACAAAATTTTCCATTTCAGAAATGTAAGTAAAACTAATAAAATAAATAGGAAGGAAAACAAAGCGGAGGCTCCTCCTACGCTGGGCTGAACCACTAAGGTAGCCCTAGAGGTGACGACCTCTTTCTTCTCGCTTGAAGCGAGACAAAGCGAAGCAGTTAGTTGACGAGCGCTTCTTCAAAAGCCTCACAACAATCACTTGGGGGTGTGCTGAGAGCACGCCATTTGGCGCGCTCTTAGTCGCCGCCATGTGTCGCGCTCTGGTCGCTCTGTTCGAATTTTTTTATTTTTCCGTACATATTTTCGCCCTTTTAAACGGTTTTTTCTGGGTTTTTTTGTCTTTTTTGTTTTCTACCAGTCTTCCTTAGCTTTTGGAAAAATAATAAAAAAAATTCACGAGAAAAGACGTCTTTTTTCTTCCGATAGAGTCACGATTTTGCTTTCGCGAGGGCTCAGCTATGCCTCTCGAAACGAGAAAAAGTGTTTTCTATTATTATTTTCCTTCCGCGAGAGGCACGGCCGTGCCTCTCGGAAATGAAAAAAGAAGTGTTTTCTATTTTTTCCTTCCGCGGGAGGCATGGTTTGTCTTTCACGAGAGGCACGATTGTGCGTTCGCGAAAGGCACGAGCGTGCCTCTCGGAAACGAAAAAACGCATTTTTTTGTTTTTTTACTGTGAGAGGCACGATTTTGTTTCCGTGAGAGGCACGGTTGTGCTTTCAGGAGAGGCATGGCTGTGCCTCTCTAGGAAGGGAAAACGGTGTTCCCGGTTAGGTTTTTCCGTCAGTTTTTTTTGTGAAAAAGAAAGTTCGTCAAAATCTATCAATATGGGATCTAGTTTTGAAGATATCGCCGCGAGGAACCAATGGTGAAAACGGTTCGAGATAAACATTTTGATTAAATGGATGCATGGGAAAGAGGAAAACTCTCAGATTGTGATAAGTGGCATGAGGAGATGGGAGTGATCTTTAGGAGTACTCTTAATCAGTTTAATCCATGATTTCGAGACAAAGCGCTCCCAGTCTTCTTTAGCCACCTTTAGCTCACGTAGGCCGTGTTGGGCTTAATATTTAAACCAGGGCTTTGTACGGCGTGCGCCGGGTGCGCGTCAAAGTCTCGCCTGTAGCGAGATTAAAACGTGGCATTGACTAGGAAGTCCTTTCTGTGTTAAATTCAATAATATGTACATGTTGGCTCGTTCATTTTTTCCTTTATTTATATTTCGATATATTCTACACACACAGAGCCAGAGAAGCAGAGAGAAAGAGATGAAAATGTTCAACTCATACTAAAATATGTTGAATTATATAAAAAATTGTTCATGATATATAGAAATATATTCACACATTTTAAAAACATGTTCATCGAATTTTCACAACAAAACTAATGAAATGTGAAAAGGTGTTTACATAATTGTTGAAAAATGCTCGTAAAATTTTAAAAATGTTCACATGTTTAAAAATATGTAAATGCTATTATTAAAAATATATTGAAATGTAAAATTTTCTTTGTGTAATTTTTACAAAATGTCCTACCATTCAAAACATAATATGTGATATTTAAGAAAATGTATCAGGGTTACAAATAGGTTCATGAAATTTTAGTAAATATGCATGCAGTGTTAAATTTTGTTCGTATAGTTTTGAAAAAGTTCTTCATAACATATCAAATAAATTAATGACATTAAAAAGAATTTCAACACTACTAAGGAATGTTTGCATCATTAAAAAAATGATCACTAAATATTTGAAAAATAGTTCAATGTGCATTTGACAAATGTTCAACTTGTATTCGAAAAATATTGTCATGTATTTGAAAAATTCTCAACATGCATCTAAAAAATGTTCAGTGTGTATTAATAAAAATTTGAAAGGTACTTGAAAAAATAAAAAGGAAAAAAGGAAAAAAGCGAACAACCAAGAAAAGGAATGGCCCTGGTGACGGCAAATGTGTGTGGTGCGATCAGCATGACTCATGTGACCATATCATTTTTCAGTGCATCATCGCCCGGTTTACCTGGAGCGTATCGAGGGCGGCTACCGGTTGCTCCTGGAACCCAAGTAATTTCTCGGACGTGTATCACCTTATGAGGGACCGTAACGTGGCCTAGGTGGTTTTTGCGGCTCTTGCGTGGTCCCTATGGACTACTCGCAACAAAGCTGTAATGGAAGGAACGTTTTTTCGACAATTGGCAAGACCAAGGGAGCGAGGAAGGGTGGAGCTTCTGCCAGCAGCCTACGTGCAAGGTGTGCTGAACTTCGCCATGCCAGCACAAGTGCAGATGTTGGACAGGGACGTCCCTCATGGTTCGCGGGATCCTTCAATCTCCACCTTTGTTTAGCACACTGTGACGCGGCTATGGGTCTGGCCGACCTTGTATCGCTCGTTGAACTTCCTTTTTTCCTTTTCGTACTTCTGTCTCGTGTGCGTAAGGGCCTCAGTCTAAGGCCGGGTATGTGCCACCATTCTAAAAATCACACCATGGAAATTACTTGTTGAATGTAGCATGACAATTTTCTAAGTATTACATTTTAAATTGTGTCATGGTAACGTCCTCTCTGTTTTTCTATAGTTCTACTCATGTATATGAATTCTTGTAACACGACAATATACTTTTGGAAATGCTAAAAATCTGACATCAGAATTTTAAGCATGCAAAATCAGATGTTTTTCTTATGGAAAATTATATTGTCGCAAGATGGCAAATTTATTAAGTAAGCATGACAATTCCTGGCAAAAAACTGAGCATGACATGGATTTTCCGTTCTTGTTAAAGGAAATTGACATCCTTGCCACAACATAATTTGTCATCTCGGACGTTCAATTTGCCATGTCAAAAAAAATTCCAACGTTTGATTTGTTGTGAAATCCTTATATATTGTCATCTCAGACGTTCAGTTTGCCATGTCGAAATCATTATATATATATATATATATATATATATATATATATATATATATATATATATATATATTCCCCTTTATTCATTACAGTTATCTTTTAGATGACAATATATTGGGCCTGGTAAATTTATGATTTTGCTACTGCCCAAATTTCTGCATTTTATCAGCGAATTGGGTCTAACCTGTTTTCCTCACGTGCTCGTTATACTCTGGGCCAGCTTGTGTTGCGCTGAAAATCTTTCTTTTTTTTGAACATCAGTACAGATACAAAGCGCTCATATACATGTGCATACACTCATCCCTATGAACGCACACACGCACACCCTACCCCTATGAGCGCCTCTGAAAGACTGAGCCGACATATCATCTTGAGATTTACGAAGTCACCGTAAGCGCCTCGTCGTCGACAAGAACGTCTCCTCCCACTGAATGCGCATCGCTGGAAATACTGAAATAAATCCAGAAATAAATGCGAGCACTAGAATTTGAGTGCTGGTGGGCTGGGATATCACAGTCCCTCTAACCATCCAACCACGGGTTGGTTCACGCGCTGAAAATCTTTCTAGTAAACGTGTTTCAGGGGACTGCGACGACTATATATCTCTTATAGCGAGTCGTACGATATTTGCGCTACAATATTTGGGCCGGCCCATTTTCCTTACGTTTTTTTATTGCTCAGCCGCTCGATGGTTATGTTCGCTCTGGGTTTTTTTGGGTATTTTTTCATTTTTCTTCTGTATTCTTTGTTTGTTCACCGGATTTATTCAAATATCATTGCTTTTTCACTGGTTTTAGTTAGTATTTCTAATTTCCTTTGTTTTCTATCGGTTTTCATCTTTAGTTTCTCGGTTTTCACTGATCTTTTTTTTCTTCCTTTTATTCTTTTTTTTCTGTTTCGTTTTTCTTGTTTATTTTTTATTTTTGCAGTGTTTTTCCTCCAGTTTTCTTGTTTCCCTTTCCTTTTTCTCTTCAGTTTTATTTTTTCCCTTTTTTTCAACAATGTTCTATATTTTTATTACATATTGTACATTTTTTATATATGAAAAACTTTATATATATGTTTATAATTTTTCAAATACATCATTAACAGTTTTTAAAATATATATATTGGTGTCTATTGTTTTCATACACATGCATATTTTTGGTACACATGAAAAACATTTTTGATATGTGTTTAACATTTTTATTATACATGATTAACATTTTTTTAAAATATATGTTTTGATGTCTACTTTTTTCCGTACATATCACACATGTTTCCTATACACATGGAAAAAAATATACACATTTAACTTTTTTTGGAATTACACGAACGTTTTTACATTGTATAAATTTTGTGAAAGCTCCATGTACATGTTTTTGAAATGTATGAATACTTTTTAAATGTCACAAGCATTGTTTTGAAAGCTACCAACATTTTTTAAGTTACGGTAAATGTTTTTTGCACTGCGTTAATATTCTTAATAATCTTAATTTTATATTTTTAAAGTATAAATTACGTTTTGGAATGTATGTGTTTAAAACATATTCGAACATATAAACAAAAGTATAAAGCAAAAAAACGAAAGAGTGAAGAAACGTAAAAAAAAGGAACTAACCTGAAAGAGGGCGCGCTTCTTCGGTCTCGCTACGGACCCGCTCTCGGTCGTTGTTCGCTCCATCCCGTACCACCGCCGGAGTCGCCGAGATGACCGGCCTGCATGACGAGCGCGCGACGAGCGAACCCCGGAGATCCAAGCGGTCCAGGCCGGAGGCGAAGGCGGCGGAGCCTCCGGCACGCCGGGCCAAGCGCGCCGAGGGCCAGGTTCCTCTGCGCAAGCGCGAGTCTGCGAGGCTTGCGCGACCACCCCGCCCCCTGGACCTGGACCTGGACCTGGACTCGGAGGGTGCGGTCGCGTCGCCTCCTCCTCCTTCTCCTCCAGCACCCCGCGCCGAGACCCCGGCCCCTCCGCCCAAGCGTCCAGCGGCGAGGGTTGCGCGACCATCTTCGCCCCCTTACGGCCATCGGGATTCGGAGGATGTGATCATGGCTGCTCCTCCGCCCAAGCCCGAGCACTCCGTCCCTACTAATTGGCATCGCACTGCGTACAGACTCCGCAACCGCGTCGTCCGGGATACCAGCAACCGCAAGCCCGCCCCCAGTCGCTACGACAACGGGTAACCTCTCCACACCGGCAACGCAATCACTTCCTCTCCCTAATGTGCTGCATGCTTTGGATTAATTTTTTGATTGATTGATGGATGGATATAGTGAACTGAATCGATGCCATTGTCCGTGATTTTGCTATTATGCTCACCACATGAGCCAAGCTTCAGACCCCTGCCCTTGGCCCTTGCCACTAACTTTGTTGAATAGGCCAACATTAGCATTTTAGTGATAATAATTGGTATAAATGGGAGTTTATATAGTTTCAACTATGCGATCAAGTACTAGAAATATGATCTGTATATATCCCGGTGATAAATTATGTCTTCTACTATCTATCTGAACAGTTGGTTTAGTTGTGTTTCTGCATACCCTGCTTGCTAGGGGATTCTCTTTTAAAATGCAACAACTCTGACATTTGTACGTGGGAGTAAAATCTGCTTGGTGCCTAGGATATTCAAGCAACATGCGATCCTGTAACGCCTTCCTTTATCTCTTATCCATTATCTCACCATCAAGTCCTAATTGCATTAAAATACTTTTCTTATCATGTCTCCAGTTTTGAGGGCCATTGGTTATGAGTTATGACGCAGTTTAATGTTCTCCACTGCTCCCTGCCTGCTATTTACTTTATTTTTCCATCAACAAGTAGTATCTAGGTCCAAAATTGTCCGTCGTTGCAAGGTATCACCTGCTATTCAGTTCTCCGTCGAGAAGTATGAGCTGTAACCTCTCACTAGTGATAATTAACATCGAGATCCATAATCATTTGTCGATGTAAGTTATCGCCTTTTGACTTTATACTTGTTAAAGGTGGTTTAGTTCTTCTGTTCTATGTGATAGTACCATTCAGTGTTAACTCGTTAATTAGTACAGTACTAGTTTGATGGAAAACACACAAGCAAGATACGTGTATGATGTTGACACTTCTGCTCTTTCAGGATAGAAATTAAGCATGATCTAACATGGCAAACTCCGACGTGTGCACGTGTGGCTTTGGAACACTACAACAACATGAATCAGGTTTGCTCTATTCTACTCAAGTGTACAACTATTGCATAGTGCCATTTAGTGCCGGGGTAGTCATTCGACATTTAGTTCATCAGATTGGGACAACTTTTCAGCTTTCTTTACTTTGTCAGTGTGCCGTTTTCCGCCGGTGGTAAACAATCTTGCAAGTGGTCTAGAATGCGATTAAGCTCGAGACATGGGTGTGTATGACTATAAAGAAACTAACATGTGGTCTAGAATGCTTCTGCACTGTGTATGCTTTGCTGCCTGCATCTTTTGCATGAGGCTCAATAGGTCTGGTTTGGCCCTATGTAGATGAAAGTGTTGTTATTGAACAGCCTGCAAGTTGTCTAGACTCTGGTATCACAACGTTAAAATAGTCTTCTTGTCTTGATGTTCTGCAGAAGTTCCCCAACAATGTCCCTGTGAGTTGGATTTTGTAAACCGTGATCATACTCTTTAATTGCTTCCAACGGCGGTGAAGACGAGTGTGGTTTTGTGTAGCTGGAGCTACACGGTACCCCTTATCTTAGCCATTCATTTTGGCATCAAGATCCGTGCAGGCACATTTGTCATTTTTGTTTCTCTCAAACGAAACAACGTATAAACTTCACACTTTGCAGGACAACAAAACATTCTAATTACTACGTGGGAAAAAACTTTCAGATTTTTTCATGCATTTAAAATGCTAAAATTTATTTTTTTAATCAAAAAAATTCACATTTTGTATATTTATGTTGGTCCAAAAAATCTGAAAGTTTTTTCACACATTGAAGTTGTAAAGTTTGTTTGATCTGGAAAGTTTGAAGTCCATATGTTCTTTCATTTGAGAGAAACAAAAAAGAGAAATCTGCTTGTTGCAAGTTAGTTGAAGAGTACGAATCTCAAAGCAATGTTGAAGGGCTGAAGATAAGAGGTTCCATGTAGGACGAGCTACAAAGGAACTTTGTGCGGTGAAGACTATGTAACCAGTGTGCAATGTGTTTCGCCTCTTAACCTGCCCAAGTTCTCCTTTCTTCTTATCCTTTCCCAGTTTGTTTTTCATGATAAGATTAACTTCTTTCTCAGTTACATGGCAGTTCATTGCACCCTTGAGCTGCTCTCTTATGTTGGTGAATTCCACAGACTAAATCTAACAGTACATAGTGCAGTACCAAGTGCCTAGCTACTCATTAATTCGTGTATGCACCTTTGGACTGCCCTCTTATGTTTGTGAATTTGCTAGGGGGACGAGCATGAGATGGTTAAAGCAATGAGCAGTCATGTATTTGTCTTCAATGGTATCTGGTTCCATGCAAATTTCCTTGCTAAGCGAAAAGGAGCCACCACCTGTGTTGATCTCGTCCCCAAGTACTTCTTTGCTGAATTGAAAATCGTGGGGACGAAGAAACTATCTTGTGTTTCATGTGTTAAGCTTGACCCAGGTATATATGTTCAATAATCCAAGTTTCACTCTTTGTTCACACAAATTTTGTCTTGATGAATTCGGCATGCGGGTGTGTGGTTTTTTTTAATAAATGATTTTACACCCGCAGGTGATCCCAAAAACATTGGTGGTTGTAGCCTGTGCTATGAGAATATCATGCATCCTGCTGGCGGTGGATACCACGGTACCCAACCTCGATCTGTTCGACATGCTCCTGGTGGCCTACAGATTTCATTCAAGTTCTGAATGCTGGAAGTGGTAGAATCGTCCATCACCATGCTAATATAATATAGGCGGATGAAGAAGAAAATTGTGTTTAAATATGAGCGTCAAACCTGTTCTAGTAGAATCATGCATCATCTTGGCTGTAATGAAGGTTAAAACTCCACTTTGCTGTATGTCCAATGTTATTAATCTGTTTCATGTAGTGGAAGGACGTGTTTGTTACAGTTTGTTGTGAAGCAAGATGTTCGGAATGGATCTACCATCAAACATTTCAGATAGAAATTATAGAATATAATCATTAGCTCAATTATATATTTCATAACTACCAACACCGATCTAGTGCTATTGTTGCTGGCAGCAACTTGGGTTACGAGGTTTACTTTATGCACCGCAAAAAGGAGCCTCGGAATGGTCTTAAGTCTTAACAGAACATTTAGAAAGAAAAAAAAAGGAAAAGATACAATTGAGGCTATTACAAATTTGATTGAGTTTCCCTTGAAAATTTGAATTCTGTTATTTCAGCTATAGCAAATGATAATTCGAATTGGTAGACTACCCTCGAATTATCTTCATAAACTGGAGAGTCTCTTGACCATAGTACGAACAACTGGAGACCCTCGTTACGGGCAGAATGGTCGACCTGAGGATTGAATCTCCTCGGATATAGCTTATTATTTAAAACTACTGATCCGGTAGCCCCTGAGATTCAGGTCGGCTGAAAGACCGACCCGAGGATCGATATCCAAAACCCGGATTCTTTGTGTGCGCAAGTTCTGAGGGCAAAATATTACCCAGATGGCGACATATTGAAAGCTGGACCAAAAAAAGGCTCTTCTTATACTTGGCAGAGTATTGTCGCAGGTATTCAGACTTTTAAGCGGGGTTGCATTTGGCGTGTTGGAAGTGGATCTCAAATTGATATCTGGCATGATCCATGGATTCCATCAAGTGTCACAAGGAAAGTAATCACGAATAGGGGTGCAACAATGCTTTCAAAGGTTGATGAGTTAATAAACCCGTACACAGGCCAGTGGGATGAGGATCTAATTCGTGATGTGTTCTCTCCTGTTGATGTTTATAGGATATTGCAAATCCCCTTGAATTATCACTTGACGGAAGATTTTGTGGCTTGGAACTATACACGATCAGGCACGTTTTCCGTGCGATCGGCTTATCATAAGGAGTTTGAACATCAACATGGGGCACAGTGGGTGCGAGCTGATGGGCAAGGTATAGAAAATATAAACTCAGTTTGGAAGGATATGTGGAAGCTGAAAATACCAGGGAAGATAAAACATTTTGCATGGAAAGTTTTGCATGGCGCCCTCCCATGCTTTGGTGTATTAGCAAGCCGACACATCCCATGCTCAGCTCAATGTCCAGTTTGTTTAGTCGGAGCGGAAGACATTCAACACTGCTTATTTAGGTGCCGACGAGCGACGGATGTTTGGGAGCGGCTGGGCTTGCTACAAGTCATACGGAAAGCTGTCGCCGAGGACAGATCAGGATCTATTACGATGGAAATTTTATTAAAGCTTCAGGGCAATGATGCGGAGGTACCAACTGCGGAGCTCGCTGTTGTAGCAGCATGGTATATATGGTAGCAGCGCCGACAGATAGTAAAGGGAGTCAAAGTCCAAACGCCAGAAAAAAACTGCACTAGCCATCAAGGTTTTGGCGACAAATTACCTTAGGTCAACTATACCCAAAGGACCAATAAGGAAGAATGACCACATGTGGAGGAAACCAGGATATGGGATCGTGAAGATAAATGTTGATGCTTCCTTTCAGTATGAAACACTTTCAGGTGCTTGTGGTGCTGTGGCTCGGGATGACCGGGGTGATTTTATTGCTGCAGCAAGTTGGTTTGTTCCAAACATCAGTGGAGTTGACTCAGCTGAGCTAACTGCCATCAGAAACGGGATATACTTGGCAACTCACATTGGATGCAACAACATAGAAATTGAATCGGATTGTTCGTTCGCAGTGGACTCGCTGAACCAAGTTGATGATTATTTAGGCCCGGAGGTAGCTATCATCACAGAGTGTAAACAACTTATGATGGACTTTGCATCCATATCCTTCAGACATTTCTATAGAGAGGCCAATCAGGCGGCAGATGAATTAGCAAACGAGAAAAAACTCTTTTACTACTAGATCCTCGAGTTCTTGGGATGATGAGATCCCTGATTTTATTTCTCAGCTGCTTGTAAATGACATGTCTATTATTTGAGAAGTAAAGTCTATTTGCAGTAAAAAAAAAGAAGATATCCTCCTCGTTGACTTGAATTAATTCTGAACTTCCATCGAAGCCAAATCCTATTTAGCGCCTTTAGCTCCAACTACAGTAGTTTTTGGCAAATTGGGGAACAAACCCCCTCCACCTAGGGCTCGGCCCATTTAATGTTTTTTTCTCGTTTGTAACAGTTGTCACATGCGACAGGTTCCTGTTCGACCGATCCAAGTAGGGTTTCTTTTCTTACCGTTTTTTTCTGGAGTGGTTTTCCTTTGGTTTTTTCCAGGTCAAGGTCTGTATAGTTTTTTTTTCTTTTAGCTTTTTTTCTTTTCATTTTCTTTTTTCATTCTTCTTCCACATTCCTGAACTCTTCTTAAATATGTGAACATTTAAAAAATCAATCCACGATCATTTTTGAAATTTGTGAACATTTTTTCAAATTTGTGAACTTTTTCAAATCCGTGAACTTTTTCAAATATACAAACTTTTTTCAAAACCCACGAACCTATTTTAAACTCATGAACTTTCTCGAGTCTGCGAACTTTTTTTGAACTCACGAACGTTTTCAAGTTTAAGAACTTTTTTTCATGTTAGAGAACTTTGTTTGAACTCTTGAACTTTTTTTTGAGTTCATGAACTTTCTTCAAATCCCGCAAACTCTTTTGGAACTCATGAATGTTATCGAGTTCACGAACTTTTTTAAATCCATGAATTTTTTAAAACCCCCGGAAATTTGTTGAACTCGTGAATTTTCAAGTTCGCGTACTTTTTTCAAATCCCATGAACTATATTTGTACAAAGTTCACGAACTTTTCTCAAATCCACTGAAGTTATTTCTGAACTTGTGAATGTTTTCGATTTCGGGAACTTTTTTCAAATCTCGCAATCTTTTTTCTAACTCATGAACCCTTTTGAGTTTGTGAACTTTTTTTAAATCCCTGCAAACATTTTTTAAATCCAAAAAAATTGTGAACCTTTTTATAATTCACAAACTCTTTTAAATCAGTGAATATTTTTTTAAATCAGTACACTTTTTTTTCAAAAGCATTCTCTTTTTATTTTTTCAAAAAGAAATACAGCTGCAATGCAGCCGCAAAAGCTAGGAAAAAGGCCTACATATGTGAGAGTGAGAGCGGCAATTTCAGATAAAAAAGAAAAGACGTGCGAGAGCTGAGGGAACGAGTTGGGCGACCGAGCGACTGAGAAAGCACTATTGGACCACGGCCCGTGTATCCCGCGCGAGCGCCGGCGTGCATTTTTGGCTCCTGAAGAACTGAGGGACCGAGGGTGTCTCTCCATCGAACCGTGACGTTCAGCCAGCAGGACCTGCATTGGCCACCACTATGATGCTTCATTTTGAGCTATTGCACATTAAACGACATGGTGCCTGCAGCCCATCATACTCACAAGGTTTTCATTCCATTTTCACACTACAGTAGAAATCAGTTTTGGACGGGCAGTTACACGACAAACACATTCATAACAAAGCCCAGAATAATGCTACACGCAAACAGATGTGAACCTCAAACTGCCTTCACAACAACCGACAATGCTTCTGCTTACTATAGCAACAGAGAAACGGATTCTTCTTCTAAAGTCAGCTCTCGCAAAAGAAACTGAAAGATATGTCCAGACCACTGTGGGCAGGTCGATCACGGCGAGACTGGGCACCATTAAACACACCAACAGCAGGATGAAGGATTTTCTCTGGGCACACTCTGCAGACACCAAGCTTCTTTGACTCAACTACACATGTAAAGACATAAACGTAAGCACCACAAAGCCCCAAACAATAATCAAAATAAATTTGCAAGCTGTGAGTGAAAAACTTCTATCAAGGAGTGCACCTGAATCGATCTTGATGCATGAAGCACATGACAGGCCGGTTTCAATCAATCTTGACCTCAGTAAAGAAGTACTCCCTCCGTCCCATAATACGCCTGGTCAACACAGTTGTTGGACCTTTGCGCCTAGCAAGGAAGTTCCCATGGAGCCACATACGACGGAAGACAAATGGATGGACATCCACTGCTTTAACTAGCTCATGCTCACCCCCCTAGAAGATTAAAAAACATCACTCTGAAACTTGCAACTGCATATCAAAATTCAATCATATGGAATTTCTGACTCTAAAAGCTACTCCCTCCATCCCACAGTATAAGAGCGTTTTGCAAGCTAACATATGGAGTAAATGTGACAAGATGTCCAGATGTGATGATACAAATGCCGAATGATTACCTACCCACCCACTGAGTGACACTATGCACAATTTATAAACTTGAATTAGATCAAAACCTGATTCATCGTGTTGTAGTGTTTCAAGGCCTTGTGTGCACATGCTGGGGCTGCCAAAATTCATCTTCCTCAAGTTGCTTCCTAGAAGAGCATGACCGATCCTGCTTAATTTTTTCCATGAAAGAGCAGACCCCACTGGAAATTTCGTATACGCCGGGTGTCAGACTCTTCGCCGAGAGCCAAAACACGGGCACTCGGTAAAGTAAGAGACGCCGAGAGTGACTCTCGGTAAAAGGGGAATCTTGACAAACACATGATACTGCCGAGAGTAGACCTGGGCAAAAATGTGCCTTTGCCGAGAGCCAAGCAGTGCGCACGACAACGTTCTGCCACGTGGCACATCCGACGGCGGTTAACGGCACGGCCACGGTTTGACTTCTTTACCAAGAGCAACCCTCGAAAAATTAACGGTTGCCTAATTGATTCCACCTCGCCTACCTCTTTACATTGTATGATAGTCCAACAGTTGAATTAAACTTTGGTGTACATAATTAAGAATATGTATTAAATTTATGATCCAACGGACCCTACCTATACCGAGAGTGGCTCTCGGTAAGGCAACAGTTGCCAAAAGTTGCTCTCGTTAAAGATAAGGCTATCATCAAACTTTAGGCCCACCTCACCTAGAGACAAGCAACATAGCATGTTTAAATAGTGGGATAGTCCAGATGCAATAAGCTTCGGTATTCATTACACTCTTGTTAAGGAGATGGACCATCACTATGAATGTTCACCTGTTTCGGTCAGAGAAGATTCAAAGTGATAGGCCATCTTCTTAATGATGGATGCCACCTTTTTTATTAATTCAAGTACTAACTCCTTTCTGGTTTATAGGGCTCAATTCAAAAATCTCACCAATCAAGGTAGATGATGAGTGGTGGGATAATTTTTGTGGTTTGTAAAAGCACTCAATTAATGTTCTCGTTTTTTGAGAAATTATTTACCAAGAGTTGGCTGAGACATTCCGCATTTGTTGGACCCGCATGCAATACTTTTGTAAAAGCACTCCGCATTTTTCGGACCCGCGTGCAATATTCGAGACATTTATTGTACCGCTAGGGTTTCATTGCTGGAAATTGCAGATCTGCAAGGCGGCACATGAAATCATGCCCAAAAGCGGCATGGAAAATCCTATGTGATGCCATAGCTACATGTGCATGCCTTGCACAGACGAGGGAGGGGCATGCCCTGCCACCGGGTTAATGAAAGTACCTCAGTGTCATTCCTGATGCAACCGTTGAAACCTCGAAAAATCGTACGATGCCGGAATTCCTTGATACGTCCATTTTGCATCATGTTTTTATGTTGATATTTATTGCATTATGGGCTATTATTTCACTTTAAGATACAATTCTTATGCCTTTTCTCTCTTATTTTACAAGGTTTACATTAAGAGGGAGAATGACGACAGCTGAAATTCTGGACCGAAAAGGAGCAAATCTGAGATACCTATTCTGTACATCTCCAAATGTGCTGAAACTATACGGAGATTTTTTTGGAATATATAAATATATTGGGCGAAGAAACAACAGAAGGGGACCCACCAGGTGGCCGCAAGCCTGGGGGCGCGCCCTACCCCCTAGGGCGTGCATCCCGAGCTTGTGGGCCCCCTGGCCAGCCCCCGGTGTCCATCTTCTACTATATGGAGGGTTTTGACCTAGAAAAAATCATAAGGAAGCTTTCGGGACGAAGCGCCGCTGTCTCGAGGCGGAACCTGGGCAGAAGCAATCTAGGGCTCCGACAGAGCGATCCTACCGGGGAAACTTCCCTCCGGGAGGGAGAAACCTAAGCCATCATCATCACCAACGATCCTCTCGTAGTCGGAGGGTCAATCTTCATCAACATCTTCACCAGCACCATCTCCTCTCAAACCCTAGTTCATCCCTGGTATTCAATCTTTGCCTCAGAACCTCAGATTGGTACCTGTGGGTTGCTAGCTAGTAGTGTTGATTACTCCTTGTAGTTGATGCTAGTTGGTTTATTTGGTGGAAGATCATATATTCAGATCCTTAATGATATTTATTACCCCTCTGATCTTGAACATGAACATGCTTTGTGAGTAGTTACGCTTGTTCCTGAGAACATGGGAGAAGTCTTGTTATAAGTAATCATGTGAATTTGATATTCGTTCAATATTTTGATGAGATGTATGTTGTCTTTCCTCTAGTGGTGTTATGTGAATGTCGACTACATGACACTTCACCATGATTTGGGCCTAGGGGAAGGCATTGGGAAGTAGCAAGTAGATGATGGGTTGCTAGAGTGACAGAAGTTTAAACCCTATTTTATGTGTTGCTTCGTAAGGGGCTGACTTGGATCCATATGTCTCATGTTATGGTTAGATTTATTTTAATTCTTCTTTCGTAGTTGCAGATGCTTGCGAAAGAGGTTAATCATAAGTGTGAGTCTTTTCCAAGTAAGGACAACACCCAAGCACCGGTCCACCCACATATCAAATTATCAAAGTAACGAACGCGAATCATATGAGCATTATGAAAACTGGCTTGGCAATAATTCTCATGTGTCCTCGGGAGCTCTTTGCTTTATATAAGAGTTCGTCCAGGCTTATCCTTTGCTACAAAAAGGATTGGGCCACCTTGCTGCACCTTTGTTATACCCGTTATGAATTATCTTACTACCAAACAATCTGTTACCGATAATTTCACTGCCTGCAGAAAATACCTTGCTCAAAATTGCTTGTCATTTCCTTATGCTCCTTGTTGGGTTCGACACACTTACTTATCGAAAGGACTACGATTGATCCCCTATACTTGTGGGTCATCATTTCTTGGTGTAACACCCCGGTGTAATGATGCTACAGTAATCCCTGGGGTTAAGTTAATCCTTTTGCTAAATAAGTGTTTGTTCATCATTGTCTCTTGTCTCTTTCAAATTCCAGTTGAATTCAAATTCAAATTACGTGTGAACATTCAAAAATGCTCAAACATGAAAACTAAAATGTTCATCATGTAGAAAGTATTCTTCTGATAGTATTGGTGGTGAACCAACATTTTTGCAAGGTGTCTAATTGGCCTAAAATAGCTAAAACAGCACTTAAAACATTTGTTTAAATGCTTTTTAATTTGTAAAATTACTAAACTATTTTATTTAAATGCTAAACTAAATGTGGTTGTGGCTTAAACTGTTATTCTATTTTAGGAGCAAGTGTTGTATTTTTTTAAAGCCAAAATGTTTTGAAAAGAAATAGAAAACATAAAGTAATAAAGGAAACGAAAAAAACAAAACAAAGAGAAGGCGAGGCTGCACTGTGCACTTGGCCCAGCCGCGCAACAGTGCAGCCCAGCCCTTTTACCCTGGCCGTCCCTGACCTCTATTCACCAAGGGCTGGGTGGACGCGCGCCCGCTATCTGTGGCCGCTGATGGCCACGGGGCAGCCATCCGGCGGCCTCCCAGCACCTACTTGGTCGCCCCCGCCCCGGAAGAACCCTAGCGCCCCCATTCCCCTCGCTCTCCCCTCTCCCTCCCTGGTTCGCTCATCGCTCGAAGCTCCCTCGCCGTTGCTGCGTCGATCTCGCGGCCACCGCCTCCCGATCGCCTCGCCGATGCGCCCTACCGCTCCGCCTCACTCGGCTGCATCGACTACACCTTGTCATCGAGCTCGGAACGACCACACGCTCGGGATCGACCTCACCTCTCCTTCTCGGCCGCCGGCGCCCGTCGTTGTCTCAGCCCACTACTGCTGCTCCTAAGCTCGCACATGCCTTTTTTGGCCGCACGGTGAGCTCCTCCCTTCCTTCATTCCTCTCTTCGCGTCGTGCTTTTCGCCGTAGCTAGCTCACCCGCAAGTCGAGCTCCACCGTCCGCCATTGCCGTCATAGGGCTCGCCTCCAAGCTCCTCTGCTCGAGCCAGTAGCTCTGATGAGCTCCTGGAGCGCCGTAGACCTCGCCTAGCCCTTTACTTTGCTCGCGCGCGCTCTGTAGCGCCGATCCTTAACTCCGGCCGAACGCGCCGCCTGCCACCGCCGATGTAGCGGTCGACTGCAGCCATCTCCGTGCTTCTCACAACCACCATCGGACGTGGCACGTCGCGCCCGTCCCGTAGGACGATACCGCCAGCCGAATGGCCCCCTGTGCGATGTTTCCGCGCGTCGCCGCCGACTTCGGTGGTCGCCGGAATGCGCGCTGATGTTTAAACGCCGGCCGGGCAACGTGGAAAGGCCTGGCACACCTCTGTGTGGCTAACAGCAGGCCCCGCAGGCCCCCATTGAACCTTTGACCCAGTCAACTCACTAACACGTGGGTCGCACGCGGATAAATGAATTAAAATAACTAAATAATCAGTTGATTAGTTAGTTAAAACACTAGTCACTCACTGACAGTAGGCCCCACCTTGCTAAATAGGTTATTTAGTTAATATAAACTCTGTTTAATTAGTTGAGTAACTCACGAGTGGGTCCCACTGGACCTACAGGTCATGTTTGACTCTGGTCAGCTGACTGTTGACCGCTGATGTCACTTTTATCTCATGCTGACGTAATCTTACACTGTTCTGGATAATTTTGAATTAGATAAATAAAGTAAATTCCAGAAAATGTTTAAAACCTTTGAAAATTCATAGAAATTAAACCATAGCTCAGATAAAAAAACTTTATACATGAAAGTTGATCAGATCGATGAAACAAAGCTATCCATGCCATCTGTTTCCGTGTCGAGATCCTCTACGGGGGTGAACCCGTAACTTTTAGCCTGTTTTTGGTAGATGAATAGTGCATATATACCGGTTAGTAGATCCAACTTTAATCCTAAAATAACTAATATGACTTAAACCTGTTTTTAGGCAACCCCGCACTACACATTAGCATAGCATACTCTATGTTACGTGTGATTGTTGTGTATTTATTTGTTTCCTCCCCCTCTTCTCTCTCGGTAGATCCCAGTACCGACGTAGACCTCGAGGCCGACGCAGCTTCAGAGACCGACGACACCACTGATGACCTTGCCTTTGCCGCAGAGTAACTAGGCAAGCAAACCCCCCTTGTTCATTCTGATATCGCCCATTTCTTTCCCTCTCTTGCTTGCATTAGAACTGCTACAGGTTTTATATGATCCTATTTTGATGCATAGCCTGTTTTTGTTACCTGCTTTCATACCTTACCTGCTTATTCTAAACTGCTTAGTATAGGTTGGTTAGAGATCCATCAGTGACCCCCCTCCTTGTTCCGACTGCCCAGCTGGATATCAGAAGACCCGATCAACGGGATCGCGATCAACGGGATTGACGACCAGTCCTCGGCATCGCACATCACTTCCCCCTTAGTTGCTTGACACTACTGTGTTACTATCGAGTGCCGAGGGTGATACCTCGTCAGCACTTCTGATGTTAACCTTGTAGGTTAGTTCATCGGTTGTGGTCATCGAGGGTGATTCCTCCTTCACCACTCCCGATAATGACACCGTTGTTCAACTCCTCAAGAGTGGACCTCGAGGGTGATTCCTCCTTCGTTCACCTTGATGATAACATCAGGTGGAATTCCATTGAGGGTGATTCCTGAGGGTTCCCCCTTGGTGCTAGACACACGGTTACTATGATTACTATGACTTTACACTAAACAATGATACTAAAGATGGGTTGGCCCTGAGGGGTACCCGTGCGGGCATATTTGCGAGTGATGTGGAGTCGGGTTGACCTGGAAGGTGCCCGCGAGATAACCACATGGCGTAGCCGGGCATTCTTAGCCCTTGCCGCAAGTCCACGAGACAGGGCGACGGGGTCACATCGATCATGAGTCTCTGCTCGTTACAGCGTGCTCTTAATTCACTAACAGTTGGATATTTGATCCGAGTAGGCCTCTGGCCTTTTTCACACTAACCACCACGTGGGAATAAGTATGGGCACTCTATGTCATATCTATCAGCCAAAAGCTCAGCGGATGTCAGCGATGGAGCGGCGCGTGCCGGGTTGGACTGTGTAAGCACCTGCCTTTTTAAGGAGGTAGCTAGGTCTGCTCACCGGCCGCCCACGCAACATGTAGGAGTGCAAAGGGCGATGGGCCCAAGACCCCTACGCGCTTAGGATGTAGACAAGCGTGTTGGCCTCTCTGTTGAGCCTAGGTAGGACTGCGGTGTGTTGGTCGGCCGAGGCCGGTCATGACCTGATGGTGTGTCCGGCCGGAGTTGATCGAGCGTGTTGGGTAAGTTGGTGCACCCCTGTAGGGAAATATTATATATTTGAATAGCCGGGTCCACGGTAATGGGCGCTTGGAGTTGTATCCCGATCGATACAACTAGAACTCGATACTGAATGCTGAGGCATGTAACGGATATGTGGTTTCGAGATTGCTTTCCCGCAGGGAGTAGGGGAAGGATCTCTGGGCGTTATTTCTACAACATGTTTGTTAAATATAAACTGCTAGTCTATACTCTTCTGATTGCTGCAAGATGCTTGGAGCTGCTTGAAGATGCTAGTCTTCGATAGGCTAGGCTTTCCCCTTCTCTTCTGGCATTCTGCATTTCAGTCCACAGATAGTACCCATTTCATTGATACCGATGCATATGTAGTGTAGATCCTTGCTTGCGAGTACTTTGGATGAGTACTCACGGTTGCTTTGCTCCCCTTTTTCCACCTCTTTCCATTCTTCTCGGATGCTGCAACCAGATGGTGGATCCTAGGATCCATACACCACCTTCGACGACGACTACTACTACTACACCGAGGGTGCCTACTACTACGTGGAGGCCACCGATGACCAGGAGTAGTTAGGAGGCTCCCAGGCCGGAGGCCTTGCCTTTTCGATCGATGTTTCTTTTGTGCTAGCCTTCTTAAGGCAAACTTGTTTAACTCATTTCTGATAATGTTGCTTCCGCTGACTCGTTTGTTATCGAGCTTATGTATTCGAGCCCTCGAGTCCCCTATCTTGTAATATAAAGCTTGTATTATTTAATTTTTGTCTAGAGTTGTGTTGTGATATATATCTTCCCGTGAGTCCCTGATCTTGATCGTACACATTTGCATGTGTGATTAGTGTACGATTGAATCGGGGGCGTCACACTCGGTAGCTGGCACGATATCATCACATGGCCCCTGTAGGGTGTGGTAAAAGTTTGGGCATGTTTCGAATAAGCATCCCCTAAGGCCGCTTGTAAACTGCACCATTTTCGAACTAATCTGTGGGTACCGAGAGGGAGCATGTACGATTTGTCAATGAAGTGCGGGTCATGTTGCTCTGTTGGCCTCAAAACTTCTTGTGCTCTCAAAGGAGGCAATCGGATGACACATGCCAAGCCCCTGCATTTTCCGGACCCGCGTGCAATATTCGAGATGTTTATTGTACTGCTAGGGTTTCATCGCCGGAAATTGCAAATCTGCAAGGCGACACATGAAATCATGCCCGAAAGCGGCATGGAAAATTTGACGTGGTGCCTTTACAACATGCGTAGGCCATTTGTGGAGGGGGCTGTCATTTCCGAGAGCAGCTCTCGGTATTTGTGAATGTTCCGAGAGCTGCTCTCGGTTAAAGGGTAACCTAGATCTAAGGTATTATCCTTTACTGAGCGGTACTCTTGGAAAATTTATAAACCCTAGATCTACGATTTATACCTTTACCGAGAGCTGCACCGGCTGACGCTCGGTAAAGGTATGTGGGACAGTTCTCCCTGTGGTTTCTTTTTCTCACTTCGCTATCCTCCCAC
>NC_041391.1:689599194-689610243 GCF_002162155.2 Triticum dicoccoides
CTCCCCCCTCAGTGAGCTTCGTCTCCCCCCTCCCCGAGCTTGTATGGATGCAAGGATGTATGAATGTATACATGTATGTATTAATGCATGGATTGATACATATTTTTTTTGTATTAGTTTTTTTGTACTTTTTGTACGTATCAATAGATGGATGTATGAATGCATAGATGGATGCATAGAAGGAAAAATGAATGCATAGATGGGTGCATGGATGCATACATGGATGTATGTATTTCTTTTAGTAGTTTTTTGTTGTAGTTTCTTGTAGTAGTTTTTCTTGTATTAGTTTTGTGTAGATGAGAGGTGAGAGATGTTTTTAGGAGGAAGAGAAATCGACTTCTGAAGATGGCGGTCAATCTGGGCGAGTTCTTCCTGTGATATACCTTTGTCACGCACGATGGACTCGCCCAGCTTGACCATCATCGAAAGTCGAAATACCCGTGACAGAGTGTCCGTCATATATAAAACCACCAGAGAGTGTCCACCATATTTGACAGATGATAGATGTTACCGGCTGTTGTCGTAGGGGATCGCTCTTCCTTTGTTCCTCCTCTGTGGTCATTTTAAAGCAGGAGGAGCAAAGGAAGAGTGACCATCACCGACAGTCGATAAGAGTTGTTCATGGTGGAAGAGAAATCGACTTCTGACGATTGTAGTCAATCTGGGCAAGTTCTTCTTGTGATATACATTTGTCACGCACGATGGACTCGACTAGCTTGACCATCACCGAAAGTCAAAATACCCGTGAGAGTGTTCCACCATATATACAACCACCAGAAAGACTGTCCATCATATTTGACAGATGAGAGTTGTTCTTGGAGGAAAGAAATCGATTCTTATGTTATTTTTCATTGTGTGATGAAAGGTGTTAGCACCGATCAATTTTACGGTCATGGCTTCCTCCTATGACGCAGTTTCCTTTAGGGTCGACTCCGCGGTCGAGGAGAAGAGCCCCGATGACCTCTTGGCGGCGCTCATTGAGAAGAACCCGCAACTGATCCTAATTAAGTAATTTGAGGATCTGAAAAAGAAGAATCCGCCAACTAAGGAGAGCAAGGCCCAACCGCGTAGGGAGATAGAGACGACCCGGGGCCATTGACTCCACCGACCATCATTCCAGACAATGCTTGGTCTTCCATTGTGGGGGATGCCCCCACGTGCTCTAACTCCACAATCACTGGTTTCACCGACTACACATTGGAGTAGTCCACCTACATAGTTTGACATTAATTGATTTAGTGATTTAGTTATGTAGCTGCTGATATGGACTTGTATTGCCACTTGCGATGCTTTTGGGTGTATGGGTGATGAATGCTCCGTGGATTATGTATAATGTGCTATCTTAACCTTGCATTCCTTCTCTATATCTTTTTCTCTTTCTTTGTAGATAAAGTGGTATGCGGTGTACAGAGGTAGGTGTCCAGGAGTCTATGATTCATGGGCCGCATGCAATGACCAAGTGCTTTATTACCCAGGCACCTCCCATGACTCGTTCAATAGTAGGGAGAAGGCAGAGTATAGTTACAATCAGTATTTGCTTAAGCACAAGAGAAAAATTGAAGTAGGCAATGGTGCAAGCCAGAATCCACTTATCGGGTTTAGTGGATTGAAGAACTTCATAAATCTCTTTCAGTTTGTCATAATTGTGGTATTGCCTTTATCATGTGGTCGCATGTAAACATGCATTGACCACTTTGTTGTTTACTATGTAGCCACTTGTACTAGCGAACTACTTTGTGACTTCAAATGAAGGTTGTGTGCACTTTTTATATAATGCGTATGTGAGTTTGTTATTAATGTGTGAGACTTGAAGAACTACTTTATGTATTGTATATCTGGTTTCCTGCAGCGATACGATGGAGAAGAGGCCAAAGCAAAACCGTTGGGAGCTTCTGGAGCTACTATGCGGAGAGTGGCACTTGGCAAAGGTCTATGCGCTGGGAGCTGCTAGAGCTACTATGCCGAGAGTGGCACTCGGTAAAGACATGACAGAACCAGTCCGCCATGAACTCGCTTTATTTTGCCGAGTAGCACTGTTTGGCTCTCGGCAAAGAGTTTGCCGAATGTCCGACAGATGGCTCTTGGCAAAGTCTTGTTTGCCTGAGAGGTGTACGCGGGTGGCCTTTGCCGGGTGCACCTGGCGTATATGTCGATTTCAGTAGTGAGAAGTGTCAACATCACACACATTTATTGATTTACAAAATGTCCGCCAAACAATCAAGATTCAGTATTGAATGCTATTATCAAGTTGAGGAGAGGCTGACAGAAGGGAATATAAGAGCCAGGTCTTCCAAAAAAAAATCAAAACTCAAAAGGTGATAAGTTGCATCGACAAACAATTTTGGGCCTTAGCTGCTATCACTACTGGTGGGAGGCTATTTTCCTTGTGCTTCTTGACATCAACACTGGATATAAGACATGGAGGATAGCAAACTGTGTCATATAAACAGAAGACATGGGGCACATTAAACAATGTCATGATTAGTCACATCAAATATGGAGATATGAAGCGAAAATTATAGGGTGTGTTTGGATGGCTTCCACACCATAGTACGCCTGGCCTGGAACGAAAGGATGCCTGCCTGGCCTAGATGTCTCTGCCATGTGATTAGCCTAATCCAATTAGGAAAAAAATTTAGCCCAAGCAGCTTCATTAGCCTGGTCTAGGCGTTTCTTTTCATGCGCCTGGCATGCTACAAGGTGCAGTCTGGCAGTGATTAATCCCTAGTAGGTGTACAGATGTCCTGTGAAAATACTTTAAATAGTCAAACTGGCATCAGTTAGGCATGGACAAGAACCAAACACATGGACAACAGGCTAGCCTGGCCAAACAATTTTTTCCATCATCCCGGGCTCTTCCCAGGCACCTTATATTCTCAAGCAAACTGACCCATAGTAATGCAAGGGGTGCATAGTAAGATCATGGAGAAAAGAGACTAATGATCATATTTGACAATGATTCAAGAATTGCATGTGGCTCTACTCTAGATTACTTGCCTCAATAAGTTCAGACTTGTTGCAATTTAAAGGAGAATCTCCTAACCATGAGAGTGTATGAAGACAGTACAAATGGAGAAAAGTCAGTATCTATCTATGACCAACCTACTGATGTAGCAATGAGAGATGACTTAGCTGATTTCATCAAATGACAGGAAGTAATCTATTACCAGCATACTGAAGTAGCAAGAAGTGAAGTGATCCAGGCTCGCGTGCCGATTTAAAGGAGACACTGGTAGCGTCCAAGGCTCAATTGCTATCTCTCTTGGATCACACGAGTGAATGGTGTGACCAGGCAACCCCTACCAAGGAAATATTTGGCCTTGAACCCAAACCCACAAGGGCTAACCCAATATGTCGTTCCTACAAGATATGTTCCCACTTTTTCTCGAAGAGAAAATCTATTCCATGCTCGTGCAATTCAAATCCGAATTTTTCTGCTTTTCTTTATTTGTACTAAACTTTTGTATTTTTACATAACATTTTATGTCTAATATATATTATTATTTTAAAAAATAAGTTTCGTATTCACATGTAGTTCATTATATCGTCTAGTAATTTTCTTTCTGTTTTAACCATGTAAGTGTGTTCTGACATATTAAGATACCTTATATCTGTATATGATTCTTTCACGGTTATAAGTACATTTTTTATGATAAACTCTAACTATACCCTGTCATATCAATATTCTAGTTTTCTAATTTAGTTTGAAATAAAAATTGCGCTGAGTTTCACCATAAATATAGGAAAAGCAAGAAAAATCGCAATACCCCACAAATGAATATATGCCACTTAATGAATTGTGACATATTTATATATGGTTTTATTTGTAGTGTCCTTAACTACGTCGGGTGTGTTTGAAAACAAAAGAGTAACAAATACGTTGAGAGTGGTCTCTAGAGTGTTAGGCTGTCAACCGAGATACTATTAAACAAGGGTGTGTAAGGTGTCAAAAAGAGGTCTGACGAATGTGGAAGTGTTTGCTTCTTGGCTCTTTCATGGACAATTTTGTCGTTCCTCTCCACAGAGATATAACAACTGGCCAAGGAACCATCAATACAAATTTATTGAATGTAAATTTTTTTTTACCGATTTCTTATCAAGTTCACAATATTAATTAAAGCTCTTTACAAAAAAAGCTACCACAGTTAACAATAATGGTAATGATTGAACCTAGCGACCTTGAAAATGTATGTGGTCTTACTTCTTTTAGGATCTTTAAATCATATGCATATTAGACCGTCTCCAATCGCCCCAGTCATTTAGCTTGCATTAGATTTATTCCCAATCCAAAGGTTGGCATCCTATATTATTATATTATACCTAAATAGTTGATCCCCACTAACTTTAATTCTTTCAACATGCAACTATGCCACCTCAGCATGCTACCATGCATAACCTAAATAATTGATCTCCCACTATCTTTAATTGTTTTAACATGCTAATATGCCACATCACGCCATTATGCATGCATGAGAAAAGACCCACATTAAAATGCACCATGCATACTACTCATATTTAATACAACTATAGAATTAGCAAATAAACTACTATATGTTAGTAGTTTCACTTCACATCTTGTTAGTCTAAATACGAATGTTTCATACAAAATTTCTTGAGAGAAACACCCAAGGGCATCTTAGAGCCGAGAATTATCAAGGAAAACATAGTCAACATGATGGAAAGACAAATGGACGCAGAATGGCGAGTAAATAATAAAATTACATTAAAAATCATATTTGCCTTCTTCTTCCTCTGATTGTATGCCGTCCGCCGGAGATAGAAAATTGCACTGAACTAATAGTAAAGGAAAGGGACGCATGCAAGCGCTCTTGCCATACCATGCTTTAAAGAACGCAATAGACATTCATTTCTTGAAACCATATTTAGAAATCATTGAAGAAACATCGGCTAGAACATCATCCCACGCAACACAGGCTTGTCGTCCTTCACCACCAGTCTAGTGAGTAGGGAAAACCAAACCATGCCACATAACAACACAAAAGAAGATGTCAAAGTCGCCACACTAATAGCTCAAGAAAATAAACACTAGGAGTGTTAGGAGCGTGAGAGGTATTCACCGGATCAGTTCCCGGAACTTTGAAAATCTTTCAGTGAGAAAACCGATTTTTGCTAATATGCCACATCCCGCCATCATGCATGCATGAGAAAAGACCCACATTAAAATGCACCATGCATACTACTCATATTTAATACAACTACAGAATTAGAAAATAAAAATAATAAATATTAGTAGTTTCAATTCACAAATTGTTAGTCCAAATAGGAATGTTTCATACAAAATTTCTTGAGAAAAAACACCCAAGGGCATCTTAGAGCCGAGAAATATCAAGGAAAACATAGTCAACATGATGGAAAGACAAATGGATGCAGAATAGCGAGTAAATAATAAAATTACATTAGAAATCATATCTTCCTTCTTCTTCCTCTGATTGTATGCCGCCCGCCGGAGATTGAAAATTGCACTGAACTAATAGTAAAGGAAAGGGACGCATGCAAGCGCTCTTGCCATACTAGGCTTTAAAGAACGCAATAGCCACTCATTTCTTGAAACCATATTCAGAAATCATTGAAGAAACATCGGCTAGAGCATCACCCCACGCAACACAGGCTTGTTGTCCTTCACCACTAGTCTAGTGAGTAGGGAAAACCAAACCTTGCCACATAACAACACAAAAGAAGATGTTGAAGTCGCCACACTAATAGCTTAAGGAAATATGCACTAGGAGTGTTAGGAGCGTGACAGGTATTCACCAGATTAGTTCCCGGAAGTTTGAAAATCTTTCGGTGGGAAAACCAATTTTTTTTGGTAAACCGGGAAGGTCTCGGAGGACCCCCTAAAGCCACCGAAAGGCTTCCCGGGACCTTTCGGGATATTCAGGAGGGGCACCGTGGGCTGCCCACTTGGTTAAGTCCAAGTGGGGCAGCCGCATGGCCCCAATTGTGGGCCCCCTTTGCCTTGTGAGGCAAGTTGGAGGGGGGGCTAGGGTTTTTGTGGGGCGCCCACCTTTGGTCCGCCGGCACTAGGAGGAGGTGTCTCCTCTTCTAAGGCAGCCCTACCTCCCAAGCATCATATAAATATAAGAGGGACAGCCCCTCTAAACACATCTTATCTGGCGCAGAGGCTGTCCCATCTCTCTCTCTCTCTCTCTCTCTCTCACACACACACACACACACACACACACACACACGAAAAGTTCTTATGCGGTCAGGCCGCTCCACCTCCACCTCTAGTCCTTCGGCAGGCTCTTGTTCTAGACGGTGAAGTCCTGCTCCAGATTGGTGTTTTCATACTCATGGATACTGGCAGAGGGATCATCTATTTGATCCTAGTTCGAGGGGGGAAATTCCCACGGTTGGAAGGTTTAATCCTAGCTGGGGGAGTCGGTAACAATAGTCTTCACCAACTCTTCTCTCCACTACGTTAGTTGGTAAAGATAAGATCTAAACCTCTTGCATATCTTGATAGTGATTCTGGGCATGTACGTAGGCACGAGTAAAAAAATGTACTATGTTCCCTAACAATAGCTAGCCAATTGCTCTCCCTGATAGACACACCAACTGCCAAGATCTGAAGAGTGCCAACAGATCTGGCAACACAAACTTTCCTAGGCTCTTCGTCGACGCCGAATCAGACATCACCGAGGTAGGTAGATGTCGAAGAGACCTTATTCCAACACCTCATTGCTGTCACAACCTCGTTGATGCAGCTAGGGAAACAAAACATAAAGAAAAGAAAAAGGAGACAGAAGGGTCCCGCTCCTCTTGCCATCATTGAAGTCGCTGGGTGGAGGAGAGGAGGGGGACTGAGGCGGCGGCATGGAGAAGACCTTTGGTGCCAGCGGCTAGGTTTCGCAACTGGAGGTGGACAAAAAAGCTTTGCCCTTCTTACCTTTCGAGAAGTAAGAGTTTTAAACTTAAGTGAATTCTTAGTGCTTATTCTTTGCCCAAGTGTCCTTACAATGGTACCACCTCCGTCTGGAACTACTTGTGGCTCAAATGAATGTATCTAGCATTGAAATGCGTCTAGATACATCCATTTGAGCAACAAGTGCATTGGACGTGGCTTAAAGTTGTTTTCTTGCGGTATTGATTACCGACAAAGATAGTTTGATGGTACTATTTCGAAGACGAAATTAACAACCACAAGATACTATTTTCTTAGACTTATCTCCACCTGGTATAGCTGCTAGTACTACTTTGAAAATTGCTTCATTCTTATGGTTATTTGCATATTGTTCTACATCGACACATTAATGGACAGACAAGCAGTGATTTCAAATCCAGAGGTGACGATGCACCATAACCTCAATGCAACATCGTCTGGAAAAAAACGAGTCCAACAAAGGAACCCCGTACGCCCAGTGGCGGAGCTTCAGTAGCAAACATGGGCGGGCCAGTACGAAAGAAGACTCAGTATTTTTATTCCGATGGCTCAATTTACAGTTTGTCTCCACTGCATCTTCCTTTGGCTGGGCGGGCCACGGCCGTTTTTTCTAACACGTAGCTCCGCCAGTGCGTACGCCACTTGGGTCAGATAAAGAAAGAACAACGCTGTTCTTACAAAAAAAAAATCTTGGGGCACATCTCTGATAGTCATCCTACTGTACATGCTGATATGCTCAACCTCCTGCAGCCGTTCGTAAGCATTATCTCTTCAATCATCTGGAGCTCAGTCTTCATGATATGGGCTTTCTCCATGACCTTCGACTTGATCTCTTTCTCCTTAATTTGGAGCTGCACCCTGCTCTGCCCTTCTACCAGTCTGAACTTGTTGGCAGAGTAAACATAAAAGTGCTGTCTCAGCCTTCACTAGCTGACTCATCAAAGTCCAGTTTCACTGTTTCAGACTTCACTATCTGATTTAACAACTAACTTGCGTAAAGTAGAAAATCCTTCTGCTACCATAGTAACAGACGCAGATTTCTTAGAAACTAAATGATATCTGTAGACCACTGGGGGCAGGCTGAAGACGTCGTTCAGGCCGGGCACCAATGTACCCACCACCAGCGGGGTGGACAAATGTTGCCGGGCACACTCCACATCCGCCAAAGTTCTTCCAGTCAACTACAAGTGTGTATAAGGAAACAAATACAATAAGCACCACAAAACCACAAAGAATTCATCAAAATAAATTTTCAAGCTACACAAGCTAGCACACCTGAGTCGAACTTGAAGCATGAAACACACGACAGACCATCTGCATCGATTGTCAGCTCAGCAAAGAAGTACTTGGGAACAAGATCATCACAGCTGCTGGAAACTTTACGCCTAGCAAGAAAATTTGCATGCAAGCACGGACCACAGTAGGAAAAGCTTTTGACGCCCACTGCTTCAACCAGCTCATGCTCATCCCCCTAAAATATTATAACAAACAAACATAAGAGGGTGCTCACAAGATGCATGCATATATAGATGCTGAATGACCACCCAGTCACAAAGTGGCACTATGCACTGTTTATAAACTTCAGTAAGATCAGAACCTGATTCATGTCGTTGTAGCGCTCCAAACCCTTGCGCGCACATGCTGGGGCGTTCCAAAGTTCAGCTCGCTTAAGTTGCTTCTTGGATAAGCGTGGCTGATCCAGCTTAATTTCCCTGAAAGAGCACAAGTGTCAACATCACGCACATTTCTTGATTTCAAATGTCCATCCAACAACTAGTATGATTTAATACCGAACGCCATTGTCACACTGAACAGAATCTGACAGGAGGGAATACAAGCGCCAGGTCTTTGAAGAAAAAAAATCAAAACTCAAGGGTGGTAAGCTGCATGAAACAAACAATTTTGGACCTGAGCTGCTATCACTACTAGTAGGAGGCTATTTCTTGTGCTTCTTAACGGCAACGCTGAATATAAGAACTGGAGGACAACGAACTGTGTCATATATAGACAGAAGACACAGCGAGCACATGATTAAAGCATGCCATGGCCAGTCATATCATATCAAATATGGAGACATGAAGCGAAAATTATAGTTCCATGTTCAGACCATGGAGAAAAGAGATTTGTATCATATTCGAAAGCGGATGAAGGACTGCATGTGCCTTGAATGCTCTAGGGATCAACCAGATTTTGTTCACTCAATAAGTTGCCACTTGTAGCTCAGTGTGTGCATTCGGTTTTTTCTGTTTGATTCGGTTCGGTTTATATGGTTTTTATACTTCAGTTTATACGGTTTTATACATAGATACAGTTTGGTCTCGGTAATAACCATTTATTTTCAGTTCGGTTTCGGTAATAACCAAAGTTTACGCGAACTTTTGAATGACACATGATTTGTTGGTCACATGATTCGGTTTGTGTATGTAGGTTAGATGTTTCTTGTGATGTATGAGAACTGTGTATATATGTAAGGTTAGATCATTAGAATTTAGTTGGTCACAAGTTGTAGCAATTTAAAGAAGAATCTCCTAGCAATGTGAATGTATGCACAAACAACTAAACCAGCTGTTCAGAAGTATATGTAGATACTATATTAACTCCCCGGCATGGTTTAGTTGGTCACAACTAAGTCAGAAGGGGTTCAAGCTAGTTTCTGTCCTGGTTATCACAGTTGACACAGTACTATATTAACTCCCATTCACATCACTCTGCAGGAGTAATTGTTACTGGCTGCTAACAATGGGTATATTCAACAAAGCTAGTCGCAATTGGGTAGGGGTTTAAAAGCTTCATCATTTGGTCAGCATATATAATACTCCCTCTAGAATGTCAAAAAATGTCTTATATTTTGAGACAGATGGAGTAGTAAATCGATCTGGCCAAAATTCGCACAAGGAACGCACAAGGAAGACACAGGTAGCTACTGGAGGATTGTCCCAAAAAAAAAGGTAGCTACTGGAGTGGCGCAACCGTTAACAGCGCAGCAGAATATCGGCGGGTGGAATCAATTCAGCACATTGCGAAGATTAGGTAATAAATTGTTTGGGCTGCGGAGATTGAGAGTACTAGATTGGCATACCTTTTCTCGTAGCACGGAGGCGGGGTGGGCTTGTGGATGCCGGTATCCGGGACTCGGCGGTTGCGGAGCACGTAGGCGGTGCGAGGCGAGTCCCCGCGCTCGGGCGGAGGAACCGGGGCCTCCGCGCGGGGTGCGGGGGGAGGAGGCAACGCGACCACATCCACCAATTCCCGATCGCTGTAACGGGGCGAGCATGATCGCGCAGCCCTCGCGGCGGGAACGGAGGGCTTGGCCTCGCGCGGAGGAGCCGGGCGCTTGGTGCGCCTGGTCCGGCGTGCCGGAGGAGGCGTCGCCGCCTCGGGCATGGACCGCTGGAGACGCTTGGATCTCCGGGGTTCCCTGGCCGCGGGCTCGTCAGGGAGGCCAGTCATGTCGACGACGGCTTCCGGGCTCCTGTGGAACGGTATTGGCCGGTGAAGGTGGGGAGGAAGACGGAGGCGAGGCACGAGCACGACGACGGGGCCAACTCAATAGCGGACTCCTTTTTTAGGGAACACAACGGGACGGACTCTTTTACTTTTTTTTTTTGGGAAACGGACTCTTTTGCTTACATCGAACACGAAGGTAAAAGGTCGGCACCGAGGCTGCTGGCCAGATATGATATCCAACAACAAAGAACTGTATTCTTTTAACCGTTTGTCTAATTCACATGTAGATGTTTTCTAAGTATGTCACATCTAAACTCCCACAAATAAGAAAGCAAAAAAAAAGTTAAGACAAAAAAATATACCACAAATATAGTGGACATCAATTTAGATGTGACATAATTATGTCACATCTAGATGTGTCCTAGACAGAATTCTTAAAAAAGGACCCGACAAATTCTGAATTTTTGATTTTTAAGGATGTCATCCTAAAAGTTTTTTGGTGACAACTTTAGTTGACAGGAGGTGGCAAGTTTAGTTGTTAAAACATGGCAATTTTGTCCCAGTTTAACTTTTTCAAAAAATTGCGATGTTTGCCAAGAGTAATGCTATACGTACGTACTAATAGTTACGGAATTAATGTAATCAACATCGTGGTGATTTGTGATTGGACCTTAGGGGGCGAAGGGGCCCATCCCCCG
>NC_041391.1:689610545-689612859 GCF_002162155.2 Triticum dicoccoides
TCGTTAGTGCATGTAGATGTAGGATTTTCGGTTTGCCAATCTCGCGTCAACTAAAATTGCCATAGAAAAAACGTTCGGATTGACATGCTTAAAATCCAAATGTTCGGAATTTATCATTTCCGTGAAAATATATACACATATGTTCTTCTCAAAAATAAATAAAATCTATAAACATCTGTTTAGAAAATGTACACGCATCTCAACCAAAGTAAAAACTGAACATTTTTCTCAAACCGTACGCACTATGCGCTCAACTTTCACTACGGTGAAAAGTTTGTATGTCCATGTATTTCATGTGACACTCGGCAAATAAGGCAAACAAGGCCTTTACTCTTTCCAGAGACTACTTTTGTGCATTTTTGTGATCCGCCTAGGTAGGCTAGATAGACACATTGGCTTTATGTGATTATTCACATTATTTTATAACAATTCTTCCAACAACGTTTACCTAGGGGATGATGATCCACAGTGTCTTGACGCTCATTTTTTAGCAAGGCAAGCCACCACCGTCGTGGTTGTATGACATGATAAGGCTATGGTTGCAATATGCATTTTTGGTTATTTTTGCATTATTGCAATGTTGTTATTTTTGCATATATTTGCTAGGCTCATGTCCATATGATTTTGTCATGGCACTGCATACATTACATGAACAATAGAATGAGAACCTAAGCATGTTAAGTAGACAATAAAAATGCTCATGCATGGTTACATATAAAGGATGACATGAATAATGTTGTTGTTATGATCATGTGATATGTTCTTCAAATGGTAATATATAATACCTAAATAGTTCATCCCCACTATCCCATTTCTCTTAACATGCAGGCTATCCATATCAATGGCACTGCCATGTCAACGTTTAGTTAGAGACTTACAAGCGGGATCCTGCACAGTAGAAAACATACACATTAGCTTTAGTTACTGCTACGTTGGCTTCAGTTATTGTTATTTCGATCCACGACAGAGCCTTCCTATGGATGTAATCCAGCCCAACCCATCGTCCCTGAGGGAGTTTTGAATTAGGGGGTATCCGGACAGCCGGACTATATACTTTGGCCGGACTGTTGGACTGTGAAGATACAAGACTCAAGACTTTGTCCCGTGTCCGGATGGGACTCTCCTTTGCGTGAAAGACAAGCTTGGTGATTCGGATATTAGATCTCCTTCTTTGTAACCGACTCTGTGTAACCATAGTCTCCTCCGGTGTCTATATAAACCGGAGGGCTTAGTCCGTAGGACAAGAACAATCATAATCATCATAGGCTAGCTTCTAGGGTTTAGCCTCTACGATCTCGTGGTAGATCAACTCTTGTAATACTCATATCATCAAGATCAATCAAGCAGGAAGTAGGGTTTTACCTCCATCGAGAGGGCCCGAACCTGGGTAAAACATTGTGTCCCTTGCCTCCTGTTACCATTAGCCTTAGACGAACAGATCGGAACCTCCTACCCGAGATCCGCCGATTTTGACACCGACATTGGTGCTTTCATTGAGAATTCCTCTGTGTCGTCGCTGCAAGGTTCGATGGCTCCTTCAATCATCAACAACAACGCGGTCCAGGGTGAGACTTTTCTCCTTGGACAGATCTTCGTGTTCGGCGGCTTCGCACTGCGGGCCAATTCGCTTGGCCATCTGGAGCAGATCGACAGCTACGCCCCTGGCCATGAGGTCAGGTTCAGAAACTTGAACTACACGGCCGATATCCACGGAGACTTGATCTTCGACGGATTCGGGCCTACGCCAGGAGCGCCGAACAGTCACGACGAGCACGGCTTAGACCTGCAGTCGGACAATATTCGGGATATCGCACCTGCAGGAGCTCCGGACCTAAATCCGGGGCAGATCGCGTCGTCCGAGGACGGGTGGATGGACCCTGCCCCGGAGGCCGCACACTCATCGGCGGTAGAGCTGAACACAGACTCCACCCCCAAGGAAGCCTGTGTCACCGGGCCCCCGGACTCGTGTCTGGCTGTAGGTGCCGGACCGTGCGCCCCCGAGCCCGTCGAATCTGGTTGGGCTCCGGTAATGGAGTTCACCCCTGCGGATATCTTCCAGCACTCGCCCTTTGGCGACATGCTGAACTCATTAGTGTCTCTCTCTCTGTCAGGAGACTCTTGGCCGAACTATGTCCGGCTCGAGTGGGAAGCAGGCGACGAGAAAATTCGTTGCCCACCCACCACCCACTTCATTGCCACTGTCGATGATTTGACCGGCGTGCTTGACTTCGACTCCGAAGACATCGACGGTGTGGATGGCAATGCAGGAGAAGAACGGGAACCACCGCCCACGGGGCGCTGGACAGCCTCCTCC
>NC_041391.1:689613055-689627453 GCF_002162155.2 Triticum dicoccoides
ATATATGTTGGACACGCCAAAAGAAACCAATGGCGATGAGGCAATGGAGGATAATCCCTCAAGTAAGAAGGCAAAGCATGGGCGTCATCGGCGCCGCGCCAAGCCCCGCCACAGCAATACCGGCACAGGAGACGAAAACAATCTGGATGGTGCCGAAGATGAATACAACCCCGATCAGCCTGCCTTTGAGCAGGCCGAACATGAAGACGGGCAGGTCAGCCCAGACGAACAGGCAACGGACGGATACCCAGAGGAGGACAACTACATGCCCCCCTCTGAAGATGAGGTGAGCCTCGATGACGATGAATTCGGCGTGCCTGAGGATCCCGTAGAGCAGGAGCACTTCAAGCGCCGGCTTATGGCCACTGCGAGGAGCTTGAAAAAGAAGCAGCAGCAGCTCCAAGCTGATCAAGATCTGCTCACAGACAGATGGACTGAAGTCCTGGCAGCCGAGGAATATGGACTCGAGCGCCACACCAAAGGTTACGCAAAGCACAAGTTGCTACCTCAACTCGAGGAGGAGCCTATACTACCAGCACATGATGAGGCTGACCGGCCACCTAGTGGCCGGGATAAAACGGCGTATCAGCCCGAATACCAGCCCGCACCCCCACACCAATACACTATGGCCCAGGGTAATAGGCATGACCTGCGAGACATACTCGAAAACAAGGCAGGACAGCCAAGATCGATCTACGGATCGCGGGGGTGCGCCCCAACATGTGACGAGGATCTTCATGCCGGATACACTATCAGCAAGTCCGGCCGGGCCGAACATAGCCGACTAGACTTATTCGAACTGCGTAGCAACATAGTCCGGCATAGAGGCGCCGCACACCCCCTCTGCTTCACAGACGAAGTAATGGATCACGAATTCCCAGAAGGGTTTAAAACTGTAAACATCGAATCATACGATGGCACAACAGACCCCGCAATATGGATCGAAGATTTCCTTCTCCACATTCACATGGCCCGCGGTGACGATCTACATGCCATCAAGTATCTTCCCCTTAAACTCAAAGGACCGGCCCGACACTGGCTGAATAGCCTGTCGGCAAATTCCATCAGCAGTTGGGAAAACCTGGAGGACGCGTTCCTAGACAACTTCCAAGGCACCTACGTGCGACCACCGGATGCTGACGACTTGAGTCACATTACCCAAAAGCCCGGAGAGTCAGCCAGGAAATTCTGGACTCGGTTCCTAACTAAAAAGAACCAAATTGTTGACTATCCGGACACCGAAGCCTTGGCGGCCTTTAAGCATAATATCCGCGAGGAGTGGCTCGCCCGACACCTCGGCCAAGAAAAACCGAAGTCCATGGCGGCCCTCACGACACTCATGACCCACTTCTGCGCGGGCGAGGACAACTGGTTGGCTCGCAGTAGCACCGCGCCTAGATCCTCTGGCACTTCAGACGTCCGCGATAGTAACGGCAAGCCACAGCGCAACAGACACAAGCGTCGGAACAATGGCGACAACACTGAAGACACGGCAGTGAACGCCGGATTTAGTGGCTCAAAATCCGGTCAGCGGAAAAAGCCGTTCAAAAGAAACAATCAGGGATCGTCCAGTCTGGACCACATACTTGATCGCTCGTGCCAAATTCACGGCACCCCTGATAAGCCAGCAAACCACACTAACAGAGATTGCTGGGTGTTCAAACAGGCCGGCAAAATAAATGCCGAGAACAAGGACAAGGGCAGTAGCCTGAACCTGCTTTATCAGGACACAATGCGCAAAATGGGCTTCGATCCTTCAAGGATCAAGCCCACCAAAATCACCTTCAAAGGTGTAATTCCAGGAGTAGAGGCCCGTTGTACGGGCTCCATAATACTGGAAGTGGTCTTCAGATCCCCGGATAACTTCCGAAGCGAGGAGTTAATCTTCGACATCGTCCCTTTTCGTAGTGGCTATCATGCACTGCTTGGACGAACCGCATTCGCTCGATTCAATGCGGTACCACACTACGCATACCTCAAGCTCAAGATGCCAGGACCTCGCGGGGTTATAAGAGTCAATGGAAACACAGACCGCTCTCTCCATACAGAAGAGCACACTGCGGCCCTCGCGGCAGAAGTACAAAGCAGCCTTCTCCGGCAAACCACCAATCCGGCGACAACAACCCCGAACACCGTCAAGCGAATCTGGAGTACCCTACAACAGGATCGCCAGGCACGCCAAGAGCGCAACTAGCAATCTGGCCTCCACCCTAGCCCCATTCAGGCAGCATTTGTGCCGCGCGTACACAATTACACACTCAAAATACCATGGGCATAGGCGGATGCGCAACGGTGACGCAGTCCACAGTGCGGTTCGACCGCCACATACTTTAAATAACCTTCTTTCTCTTTCAGGACCCTACTTTCAGGCAGCCCCCTCAGCAGACCAGATCATCGGGCTTATCACAGGAGAGAAAAACAAGGAGGCAAAAGGCTTTGCGCACACAGGGAATACCCAGGTGGTATCTATCAATAATCGTTATACCTGTTTTACATACCCGCATGCGACCCACCCTTGGATAGGACATGTCAAATAGTCCTATTTGCTTTTGCTTAATGCCTTAAATTGTACACATACGCTTGGACGTATTATTTATCAATGGGAAATAATATATAGCGCCAGCTTATTATTCCTATCTTCACATTTTCCCTAAAAATGTTTATTTAATATTGAATCCGTACATTTTTGGTACGTTCAGTTTGCTAGGGGCTTTTTACGGTGCCCCATAATACGTCAAGATAAGTCCGAACACTTTCAACAGTGCGGCACCCCGAACTTATAGCATTATATGCATCAGCTCCGAATCATGTTTGGGTCAATAGTTGGGTTTGCCCGGCTCCCTTGTTTTGGTACATTATGTTCCGTTATATCGGCTAAGGTAGCGCAGGGAGAACTACTGCGATTGTGTCCCGGTTCTTCCGGACGAGCACCTCATTAGAGAAAGCCGAAAATTGACTGTCATGATGTGGAGAGAGCTGGTCGCTATTTGAGAGGTCTTAAATCCTTAAAGATTTTTTCCGCTTCAGGCGAGGAATCGTCCTTGTCCGATTTAGGCGTGTATAGCGCCCCAATTCGGCTTTCTGAATTCTAGGGGCTTCGCCGAAATTTAAAATTGTAGACTTTTATGGCTAAGTGAGAGTTATAAAGCCGCATAGTCCGATTGCCTTGTTCGCTGCGCCAAACACCTCCTTCAAGGACCAAAATTTGGATAAAGAGTGTCTGGGTTTTCCATGAACACCCCGGTACTAGTTACGTGGGGGCGGAAGCCGACGACTGGCCTACTTTTAGAATTTTATAAACAGTCGCACATAAGGTAATATTTTAAATTAACAAAGCACCATATAGCGCAAACAAATTCGTTTTAATATTACAAAGACGACATGAGTACATTCACTCAAAGATTGTGTCCTTGGTACATTCATCGGCCACGAGGCGAGCGCCTTTCATAATGCCATCATAATATTTATCGGGGTAGCGATGCGCCTTGACATCAGGCGGTTCATCCTTCACCAGCTTCTCTACATCCAGCTTGGCCCAATGCATCTTCGCACGGGCAAAGGCCCGGCGGGCACCCTCAATGCAAACGGATCGCTTGATAACTTCAAGCCACAGACAGGCATTTACCATCCGCTTTATAAGGCCGAAGTAACTGGCGGGCAGGGGCTCACCAGGCCACATCCGGACTATGAAATCCTTCATGGCCACTTCGGTCGCCCTGTGGAGTTCAACCAATTGCTTCAGTTGGTCACTCAGAAGCATTGGGTGTTCGGCTCCAACATACTAGGACCAGAACAGCTTCTCCGTTGAGCTCCCCTCTTTGGCACGGTAGAACTCCATGGCATCCGATATGCTGCATGGCAGATCTGCGAATGCCCTTGGAGAGCTCCGAATTCGGGTAAGTAAAAGAAATGTTTCCTCCACATGCTTGCTTTGCATAATGAATGCCTTACCCGCCGCTATCTTCTTGGCCGCCTGGATTTCCTGCTGAGCCTTTTGGGTTTCGGCCTTGGCGTCTTTCGTGCTCAAAAGGGCCTTCGCAAGCTCATACTCTTTCGTCTTGAAGTCATGCTCCAAGGACTCGAACTTCTTCCGAGCTCCTAGAGCTCTTTCTGTACCTCGCCCACCCTAGCATCTTGCTTTTCACGCTCAATGCGCTCCGTGGCCGCCTTGTCTTCGGCCTCGGATACCGCTTTCTTCAGGGCCGCCACTTCGGTCGTGGCCCCTATTACAAAATCATGACGCTTTTTGTTAGCGTCACCAATTTTTTCTCCTCTATATGATATGTGAACATGGTATCACTCACCTTTGTTCTCTTCGAGCTGCCTCTTCGTGAGGCTGAGCTCCTCTTCGGCCTGCTCCAGGTCCCGTTTGAGTCCGATGACCTCTGATGTGCGGGCAGCAACGGCAAGCAGCACTGCCTGCTTATTCACATAGACACATACTGTTAGACTCCTGCGATTTAGAGTTGACCCTCCGTTTGGCTTTTCTTTCCGAACACCAAACAGAGTATCAGGGGCTACTATCTATTGGGTGATAATTTCTCACACTTTTGATTACTTACCTCAAAGCCTGTCAGGAGGCTGGTGCAGGCTTCGGTCAATCCGCTTTTGGCGGACCGAACCTTCTGAATCACCGCACTCATAAGAGTACGGTGCTCTTCATCCATGGAAGCGCCGCGAAGCACTTCCAGCAGACTATCCGATGCCTCTGGCACAACGGAAGTCATCGGCACGGCCGGCTCGCCCTCCTTAGCGAGGGGCTGCCTTCCCGAATCTGGAACCTTCGGAGGTTCTAGTACAGTGTCCGTCCGGGAGCCCAACTTGCTGCGGCTCTCATCAGCATAATTTGTGGGGATCTTACTCCCCATGTGCCCGACGTCTGGAATTTCGCCTTGGGGCATCTCCAGAGCCGCCTCCCCCTGCTCTGGTACCCTTTGGGACCACACCTCTATGTCATCCGCGGGCCGAGGGGAGGTGGCCGTTGGGAGCGAATTCGTCGCCGAATCACTCAGAGACCCATCCGAAGAGGATACCTCGGGATGAGCCCTGGCTAGACTGCATATACGTGTTCGGCATTATAACAAACTGTGAAGCTAAGTCGCACTAAAGTATTACAGAGTGCGGATACTTACGATCTCACCAGGGGCTTTCCCCTGGGCAGCCACTCCTCCTCGCTGTAAGCGGTCGTGGTGGAGTGATCCGGAAGGGACGCCTTTCCCTTCTTTGGCGTCCTAGCCTCCCCCTGCGGGGCAGCTTTCCTTTTCTTCTCCTCCCCAATGTGGGGAGGCGGAATCCCTTCGTGTTTCCCCCCGCCTCCGTGGGAGGAATCTGCCTCATCGTCCTCGGACGATGATTCTATGACGGCCTTGCGTCGGGGACCCTTCCTGGTCCCCAGGGCCGCCCTCTTAGACCCTTCGGCCTCCCCGGATGGGGCGGCCCTTTTCTTCTCCTCCTCCCCTTCGTGGGAGGAGCGTGCCTCATCGTCTTCGGACGAGGCGTCCGGTGTGACCTTACGCCGGAGACCCTTCCTGGTCCCCGTGGCCTTCTTTTTGGCCCTCTTTTCCGACACCTTGTAAGGCGTCGGGACTAGCATCTCCGTCAAGAGAGCGGTTGCTGGATCTTCCGGCAGTGGAGCCGGATAGTCAATCCGCTCCGCCGTCACCACATAATCCTGATTAAATACACACGATAACTTCAAATCCTCCCATGAGTATGCTGGGAAGGGTACATCTGGTGATGGTCAGAAAACTCACCGGATGGGGGAGCCGTGTGACGTGGAGTCTGCAGTCCTCGGATGTGGGAGGAGGTATTTCGGAGGCCTTGAACAGCACCTTCCATGCGTCCTTGTGTGTCATTCCGTAAAGCTCTTGAAGTGTCTGGTGTTCGGCCAGATCGAGCTCCCACAGATGAATGCCCGTCTTTGGCACAGAAGGATTTGGCGGAAGAGCATGACCTGGACCACGTTGACAAGTTTGATCTTCTTTTCCATCATATTTTTAATGCAGTTCTGAAGTCATGTCAGCTCCGCAGGTTCGCCCCAGGCCAGACCCTTCTTTTCCTAGGAAGTGAGCCGCATGGGAATTTCGGATCAGAATTCGGGGGCCGCCGCCCAGTTGGCGTCGCGTGGCTCGGTGATGTAGAACCACCCCGATTGCCACCCTTTCACGGTCTCCGTGAAGGAGCCGTCAAGCCAGGTAACATTGGGCATCCTACCCACCATGGCGCCTCCGCACTCCGCTTGCTAGCCGCTCACGATCTTCGGCTTCACGTAGAAGATTTGTAGCCACAGGCCGAAGTGGGGCTTGATGCGGAGGAAGGCCTCGCACATGACGATAAACGCCGAGATATTGAGGACGAAACTTGGGGCTAGACCATGGAAGTCCAGCCCATAGTAAAACATGAGCCCGCGGACAAAGGGATGAAGTGGAAATCCCAGTCCGCGGATGAAATGTGCGAGGAACACGACCCTCTCGTGGGGTCCCGGAGTCGGAATGATCTGCCCTGCGTCCGGGAGCCGGTGCGCAATGTCTGCGGCCAAGTATCCGGCTGCCCGGAGCTTTGCAATGTTCTCCTCCTTGACGGTGGAGGCCACCCACTTGCCTCCCGCTCCAGACATGTTTGGCTGTGCGGAGGAGGTATGAACTAGGGCGCTGGAGCTCGAGGGTGCGAGAATGGATAAGCAAAGGAGGAAGAAGGCGTGGGTAAAAAAATGGGTGATCCTTATCCCTTTATAGAGGCGACGAAAATGATGCGCCTCCCCACTTGCCCGTTGAAAATTGCTTATTTCCCAAGCGCCACGATTGATGGCGTGGTGGGGTTACCCGTACCCGTATTGATGAGAATCCCGTGATAAGGGGACATGATCTCTGCTTCGACAAGACGTGCCAAGGAAGCCGCCTCACAATATGTGCGGTGGCTGGTTGTGGGAAAACGGTTCGAATAATGACTCGACCATGGTGTGATGGCACATTATCTAAAGTTGTCAGCAGATTATATTTGTGGAATAATCGTTCTCTCTACAATGGCATGTGAAAATTGTCTTGCCGATCCGGACACGATTTAAGTGTTCGAGACTTACGTTGGAATATCCGGAGAAGGAACCCGCCTTGCAATGCCGAAGACAAACTGCACGCCGGACTCATCGTCAATGAAGCCTGGTTCAGGGGCTACTGAGGGAGTCCTGGATTAGGGGGTATCCGGACAGCTGGACTATATACTTTGTCCGGACTGTTGGACTGTGAAGATACAAGACTCAAGACTTTGTCTCGTGTCCAGATGGGACTCTCCTTTGCGTGGAATACAAGCTTGGCGATTCGGATATTAGATCTCCTTCTTTGTAACCAACTCTGTGTAACCCTAGCCTCCTCCGGTGTCTATATAAACCGGAGGGCTTAGTCCGTCGGACAAGAACAATGATAATCATCATAGGCTAGCTTCTAGGGTTTAGCCTCTACGATCTCGTGGAAGATCAACTCTTGTAATACTCATATCATCAAGATCAATCAAGCAGGAAGTAGGGTTTTACCTCCATCGAGAGGGCCCGAACCTGGGTAAAACATTGTGTCCCTTGCCTCCTGTTACCATTAGCCTTAGACGCACAGATCGGGACCCCCTACCCGAGATCCGCCGGTTTTGACACTGATAGTCCCCGCTTTCCCGTGTCTAAAGTCTGGTGGGCCGGCTTCCCCCGCGCATACGTAGGTCAGCCACTTCAGCAAATTAAAATTAGCAACAGATATTTTATTTTATTTCCACCGAGGCGTTATCAACTCAACGACACGCACGCCAGGTTTGTTCATCTGCTCCATTATTTCCCCCTCGTCGTCTCCTAGGTTCACTCATCCAAACAAATCCAAATGCATTGATGATTTTTCTTCTAGCTAGAAGCATCGCGTCTTCTTTCAATGATTTGGTTTGTCTTCCCTCAATCAGTTAAATGTTCGCCTCAACTATAACAAGCCACTCACAAAGATGATGGAACTGCCATTCCATACGGCGCCACTGCTAGCCAAGCCTTCGCAGGCCATCCACCGAAGACCCGCGTGCTGCTGATCGGGAGCCCAGTGATTGCCACCATTGCAAACCCCAGTAGATAACTGCGCTGCAACATCCACTCCCTGTGCACATCATGCCATGGATCCAGAGGCCGGAAACGCGAAGTGGTGTTGGGGTGCTCACCGATCTGGCCGGTGGCTGCATCACGGTGGATCGGCGGACCTCGCCAGCATTAAGTTGTAGGCTCCACAGGCCCAAGACTAGCGCCCCGACATCGAATCTGGTACCCAGCGAGGCACATTTGTCACCGCTGACATCCTCCTCCAACGTCACCTCAACCAGAGGTGGGGGGGGGGGGGTTCTCCTTCCTTTCTTCATCTCCTTAGATTTGAACCAGTTTTTGAGTTAGCTTGGTTGGAATCTCTAATTTATATGTTATAGGAAGCTTTGTTCATCTCCAGCCGTCTCCTCCATTGCAGCAAATTTGGTAGGCCTCTCTACCTGTCATATCAGTTTAGTACAAATAACACAATCATGTTCCATACTACCAACTATGCTCAACTACCATTCTGCATATTCGCCTCTCTCTCTCATGTTAGTTTAGTACAGATTGTATTGGTATTTTAATCCTTTTCCCTGGTTATTTTGTATGATCAGAGCATATTCAAGTTCATTTTCAGGTATGTTGTTCCCTGGTAGTACTCCCTCCATTTTTATTTACTCCGCATATTAGATTTGGTCACAGTCAAACATTATAAAGTTTGACAAATTTTATAGATAGAAATATTAACATATACAATAATAAATCAATACCTTTAGATTCATTATTGAATACACTTTCACATCATATAGATTTGTTATTCTAAATGTTTATATTTTTTCTATAGATTTGGTCAAATTTTATGAAGTTTGACTTCAGTCAAGCCTAATATGGAGAGTAAATAAAAACAGACGGAGTAGTATTCTACTGTGAACAACATGGGATCCATTTAACACCCGAATGATAAAAAAATTGATTGACATTTGTGTTCTTCCCCTACTACCGGGTTTTATTCATCTACTTGCATATAAATGAAACAAAATATGAAGGGACTCTCGTAAACATACTTGAATTCTCTCTGGGATTGAAGATAATTGTACATGCTCGCCTTGAGTTACATTGATGTCATATTGAAGTGGAGGAATGCAGCTTCTCTAGCATACTTCTCCCCTAGATGTGTTTGTGCAGCTAAATGCTCTTCGTGACGACAACTTGAGTTATCGGTGTCCTATTGCAGTGAAGAAAGAAGTTTCGATCTCGAGCATACTCCTCCCTTGGATATACTAATGTGATGACAAATCAGGGTGATGATGTGTTTCTGGTTTGTAGGTAGATGCTATCATTTTTTTATCTATACTAGAATAGGAACTGTTTAGTAAGCATGCATGTGTAGTTACAATAAAATAATCTTCTCTAAGCTAAGCACTTGGATATTATCTGTGTTAACCTAAAGCTTCACTTGATAAATGTAAGCATCTGATTAACTAGCGTCTTGCCAAATATTCAATCAAAATGTTTAATTTAGATCTTAGTAACGAATAGCCCTTTTTGTAGTTCGAATATCACTATTTGATTGTTCTGATGTAATTAATTACAACCTGAGCATAAATGTATGTCCTTCCTAAGAGGATCAAACATGACCCGTTCTGATTGTCCTTCTGTGTTATTGTTCTATGTCTGCCTGGCAACCTCTTAAACAAGAGGCAATAAAAATGGAGTTTGTGTGTTGTCATAGTAAGAATCAATGCCATTTCTCATACCTTTGTTTATTCTTCATGTCAAAAATGGATCAAACTGCGCAATGCAAGCTAATTACTATTTGGATGCATTAGCACCACAAAAGGATCTCAAATTATCCTGAAGTTCTTTGTTTTTGCTCAACTTATACTATCCAGACTTATTATGAGAAAAATTGATCAAACTATGGCGGTACACTTTTTTAAACTTTTAATATCATTCCACCAAAAGATCAAATAAATATATTTTTAATGATTTCATTATCTTTTGCTCTAGAAATCCTATCCATACACAATGCTATATATTACCGCAGCAAAACACGGGGTATTATCTAGTTATACATATGATGGCTATGATTTAGATCAGAAAGCATTTGATGAAATGAAAGAATGTTTATAACAGAAATAAACTTTGCTAATAAGCGACACCGGAGATCAAATAAAATTGTAACCAACCATGGTCACCCGGCCTCATCTCCTCGCACAATATTTTTGACTGGATTAATGGAGAAGGTCATGGTTTCCGGTAGCTGGTTGCTTTACATACTTTGATCCCGAACTTGCCAACTAAATGTAAATGAACTTGTTTAATAAACTCCTTCATTGGCTTGGTCAAGTCATAGTGCCACCAAACCAAACTCAATAAGTGTGACCGCCTTTGCTTTCTATGGGAAGGCCCTAGCTTATTCTATTCATGTACCCCTTATTGGTGTCAACATATTGGAAAGGTTAGGCGCGCGCGTGTGCTACTACAATCTAATCACGAGAGTCTGGGTCGATAAGTTTGAGCTTAGAATTTATTGTTAAATCCCGGGTGGGATAGTTGTGCAATGGGGTGGTCGTGCCATAGGGTGCCACGGACCCAGTTTATCTCCACCATGACATGACCCTAGGGGGATGTCGATGATACAGTAAAAGTGTCATATGGTAGATACTTTTTTTAGTTATGTCCATAGTGTGAGTAATCGATTTGAATAACCGTGTCCATGGTATTGGACACAGTTCATGCTAAGTCACACTATGTGGTCTATGTCAATGATAATGCAAACTCACATCTTAATAAGTTAACTAACATGCCACAAGAACTTGTGTTGAGCATGGGGTGATCAAGAAATGAAAGTATGAAGATCACATGGTGATAATGCCATGAAAGTATATTAATTGATCACGGCTTGATCCAATGGTAAGTTGAGACGATCACAGAGTGATCGGCTAGTAAGTTGAAATAGCTGGATATACATAATAACAACGATTCATGAGAAATTAAGTAAACATTCATACCATCACAATGAACTTTTGTTCGACTTTTTTTTCATGCCCCATGACTGTGGTGTCTGCGACAATGCCTGACTAGTCAGCTTCTTATTTTGGCACTTCTCCCATGGTCCGAGCTGTTTTTCAGTTGTCTGGGCAACAACTGTCTTTATTTTATCTCAAAGCTGCTCCCATGCCATGTGATATGAATTTTTGGCCGTCAGCTGCTACGTTCTTCTTTCCGCACTGCCCTCAGTTCTTGTGTTGAGTATTTCTGGTCATTTTAGGCAGCAATTAAGTTTATACGGTGTTGTCCCAGATCTGAGCTATGATGACCGTTCTACATATTTGTTGACCTTACTTTGTTGCCTTGCCTCATTGCAATGGTTTGGATACAAGTACAGTACGATCAAGATGCATTAACCTGTCATGATCATGTGCATGTGCATGTTGTATCTTTGTATTGTCGTCTTCTTTGGTTGTTGTGAGCTTGTGAGTAGATTCAAAGTATCACCTGGCTTGCCATGCCAGATGTAGGTGATACCGTGTATGCATATTTCAAATATCCCGAGTTCGCACTCTAGAATGTGTCCCGGTAGTGGCCCTTTAGATTGCAACTTCACAACTCTCATATTGTTCCTCTACTTATTTAGTTGTTTATTTCCGAGCTAGTATCTAAGTCCATGTTACATAAATAACATGCATATTATTGGCGCGCGAGTCGCGCTGCCTTCACCTTGATAATTGTTGTAATATTTAGAACCACCGAACCCTTTGTACCTGTAAGTGCATCTAGTGCCCCTTAGTGATTTTGGTCTATTGAAGACTTATAGGTTAAGGGACTGATGCGTTTGTGAGTGTACACAGGTCTATAAGTCTATGAGGAGTTTGATATTTACAGAGAAAGTCGACCCCTAAAAATGAAGTTCTTCGACTGAAGACTTTGGATTTCTAAAGACTTTCTGAAGACTTTGAAAGTGAAGAAATTGGTGTGACCTTGAAGACTTGGAATTCATTCGAGGAACATGAAGCGTGAAGACTTTTGTTCTCATAGTTTCATTTTCTCTTTCTTGAGCCATAGGAAACACCGTACTGTTAAAGGGGGTCGAGGAAATACTAAGGAAAAATTTCCATGTGATGCTCAACTCAAAATCCTACACCTACCAATCCCTTCGAGTGAAGCCATTGGAAATCTCATACAGTTCAGTCAATTTCTTCATGACAGAGACGAGTTCTTCTGGTCGCTGAGAAATTTGTTCTAACTGAGGAGTTAGGAATTTGCCAGTGCGGAATGCTTACACAGTGAGGAACATGATAGCCCTGAGGAATTTGATAGTCAAAATTCCGACCGTTGCTGTTCTACGCGCCAGCTGTCCCAAAATATCCTACCACCTAACAGTCATATCAGACAAGGGCATTTATGTCTTATCACGTCGGGCTACTCCCTAGGCTATAAATAGCCGCCCCCTACAACCACTAGCTGGTTGGCTGCTCCGAGAGAAACTGACACTTGTCATTTGAGAGCATCCCATCCTCCGAGGACTTTGAACGAAAATCATCAAGTGAGGAAAACCCAAAACCCAAACCCAAACACCTTCAAACCCAAAGTGATCGAGCATCACTGAAGAGATTTATCCTGCGTGGATCCGACGCTTGTTACCTTTGAAGATTGTGCTTCTTCCAAACGGTTAGGCGTCATGGTCTAGAGCATCCAAGAGGAATTGTGGATCGCCGAGTGACCTAGTCTGTGAAGGTTTGGAAGTCACCTGAAGACTTACCATGAGTGATTGGGCGAGGTCTGTGTGACCTTAGCTCTAGGAGAATACGGTGAGGACTGTGTGTCCGGGACTGTGTGTCCTCAGGTTTAAATACCTAGCCGCTCCAACCTGACGTACAACTGAGACAACAGTTGGAACTGGTCTACCAAATCATTGTCTTCACCAAGATTACTGGTTCTATTTCCTCAACTCTTCCATTTCCTCATAAATGTGTTGTTTGCTTGTTCATATCTGTTTGAAGACTTTGACTGAAGACTTTCTCAATTTCCTCAGTTCAATTTCTTCAGTCTGCCCGTCTTCATCCTGTGTTATCATGTGGTATCCTGTGTTTACGCTTTCTGTACTCTGTGCTTGTCTTCAATTCATCATGATGACTATGCTTGTGTTCTGTTATGTTTACTTCCGAGTACTTATTCCGCTGCAAGTAGTTCTTCATAAAGGAATTTCCTCACCAGCAAATTCCTCAGTAAAGAATTCATAAAAATCGCCTATTCACCCCCCTCTAGTCGATATAATGCACTTTCAATTGGTATCGGAGCAAGGTACTCCCTAGTTCTGTGTGATTTTGGTTTAAACGCCCGGAGTTTTAGTTATGTCGACCGCAGGTATGAAGAAAGCGTCATGCCCCATCTTTGACAGACATGATTATCCCAAGTGGAAGGCCATGATGAGGAAACGCCTCATGGCAATGAACAGCTGTCACGACCGGTTTTTCAATAAAAATATTTATTGAGAAAACCAATCTTTAAATCCCAGTATAGGAAAAGTCATCCTTCCTGGTAGACAAAGCTTGTTAAACAGAGAACCAGTAGCATCAAATATATTACAGGGTTGAGCTGAGGCTTCTCAACAATTTATTACAGACTCGCCAATATATTACATATGGGCGGTTATGACACAGGGATGGGGTGGCATGCTACTAGCTCGAGGGAAAGTGGTGTTGGATAACTTGACTTCTACTGGCAGTACATCGAGCGTCGAAGTGAGGCTCGATGAATTTATTCGGGGTTGCGGAAGCGGATAATACAATGACCAAGACAGGATCGCACGGGACTGACTGGGACTCCTCTCGGCGTCAGACTCGCTATCAAACTCTTCATCCAAGAGATCGCCTTCATCAGCATCTGGCCAAATCAACAAGCCAGGTGAGTACTTGAAAGTACTCGCAAGACAGTTCGGACAAAAGATATAATCAATGAATGCATGAATGCGTCATGAATAAAGGATGATGCTCATATAACAATGGTAAGATTTTTCAGGACTTGATAAATAAAATAAATAGCTAAAAAAACCGATCGGGTGTTTGGAGCGACGCCACGAAAGGTAAATAAATAAAAGCATGCCGCAGTCGGGCGTCTAAGCAACACCACATAAAGGGCTTAAAAGAAATGCCATTGTCGGACGTCTGGGCGACATCACATAAAGGGCTTAAAAAGAAATGCCACAGTCGGACGTCTGGGCGACATCACATAAAGGGCTTTAAAAGAAATGCCACAATCGGACGTTTGGGCGATATCACATAAAGGGCTTTAAAAGAAATACCACAGTCGGACGTCTGGGCGACATCACAGACAGGGCTTAAAAGGAATGCCACA
>NC_041391.1:689627856-689699309 GCF_002162155.2 Triticum dicoccoides
ACGTCTGGGCGACATCACATAAAGAGCTTTAAAAGAAATACCACAGTCGGACGTCTGGGCGACATCACAGACAGGGCTTATAACAAAAGTAAATAACAGGTATGCCACCGTCGGACGTGTGAGCGACATCACAGACAGGGCTTATAACAAAAGTAAATAACAGGTATGCCACCGTCGGACGTCTGAGCGACATCACAGACAGGGCTTATAACAAAAGTAAATAACAGGTATGCCACCGTCGAACGTCTGAGCGACATCACAGACAGGGCTTTGTAATAAATGTAAATAACGAGATTAGTCCATCCACAAGAATAATCTTTTAACCGGATTTATTTCACATAAATCCCATCGAAGTTTTTGTCACTGAGGCTGAATACCTGACAAGATAAGATAATTATAGTACCTGAACAAAGTACAACATAATTGAAAGATTGAGACTCTGCAGAGTTTGGAAGAACTGAACACAGCCAACGGATTTCGTTAGTCACGAAGGACTAGTTCCGTTTACGGTATTTCAGTAGAAACACATTTAACTAGTACACACCCATTTCACCTCACGTTGCCAGGAATCACCCTGGCCAACGTCCAAGAAAAACTTTGAGACGGGGAGGCCACAACCTCGAATAGCATGGGATCAAATTTCTATACGCGCGCTCTAAGGGGTGCCCCCCTCTCGGTCCCAACCGAAAACACCCATGCCCCCTGACCGGATGACGGGCTTTAATCCAGGGCCATGGAACCCTCATCCCGGCATCTCCACTTGGTGTGTACCAGGAAAACGGTTTGCAACTTACTATGCCATATTCCTTTCGGAAAACATGTGACAGTATAGGATGGAATGAATGGGGATGTGAATTGTGTCATGTCAACACGGAAGTCAAATAATCCGGCATAAGACTGGCATGTCACAACACTGCCATCTTACCCATCCTCATACCAACACATGGCTTTGCAAATATGTATCCAACAACATAATGCTTTCCGAAACTTACTTTCCGATTACGTGCATGAGATATATCATGCAAGGTGATGTTCATAAACATGCCATGACTATACAAAAATGCAAACATGCAACAACACTCATCATATCAAGAGTTCAAACATGCTTGCCTGGTTCGGAGTAGTCGGAGTCTAACTGTGCGAAGTTTGCGGCTCCGTCACCTCCTCCGGTATCTACGGTATAAGAAAAATACGTACGCAACATAAATACCGTGAGTGTACAGATAAGTGTTCCAAATATTTTTCAAATAAATATGATAAAAAACTAGACAAAAATCTAAAGAGAACAGAAAAGAATCACTCAAAAATTCCCTTCTGATAAAAAGTTATAGGAGTTTTAACCCAAGGACTCATCTGTAATGAAACAGATAACTTCCAGGGGGTTCAGCGGAAAAGTACAGATAACGTTTCGTTTAAACGAAACGACTGTGAGGCTGATAGGCGGGCCCCACCTGTCGGGTTTGAAAGTTCAAACAGAGAAACAGAGCGCGACGGCGCCCGAGAGGTGCGGTGGTCGCCGGCGGCGATCCACGGCGAGGCAAGGTGATCGGGGGTTACCTTCGGGATCAGTGCACCGTTCCGCGTCTGTGGGTGGTGGTGGTGGTCGCCGGTGAGTACCACGTCGGCGGCGATGCTTGCTCCGGCGGACGGTGATTCGGGTGGTCGTGGAGCTCGCCAGAGGGAGCTGCGGAGGTGGAATTGGTGAGGGGGTTAGACTCACGATAGTATGTGGAGGTATCCGACGAGGATAGGGCGCCGGAGACGGCCTTATCGGAGTGAATCAAGATGGAGGCCGAGGCGGAACGGGGCGGCCGGAGTCGGGGAAGAAGGGCCCCTCGGGGCTCTCCCAGTGGCTGGGTAGGGTCTAGTGGGGTAGTGGAGTCGTGCGGGGGCGAGAGCGGGCTCGGGGGTGCTATATATAGCCGGCCCGAGTCGGTTGCCGTGAACGGATAAGTCTGGCGAGTTGATTACGGCGGTGCTGTGGCCGGACGGTAGGCTTAGGGGCTTGAGCATCGCCTAGGTGAACTAGTGGTGCCATTTTAGGGTCCAGCTCAGCATGGGAGGGAGGTTTACGGCCTGCCCTCGACGGAACGGCAGCACGGCCCGTCGGCGGCAGAGAGCGCGCTCTGCGCGTGCCGCGCCACGGCGATGGTGCTGCATGCGTGCGCTGGCAAGGAGGTGGCCACGCGGAGCCACCTGGGCGCTTGGGCGGCGCCGAACGGTGTTGCGCCGCCGTTCTGCTTCCTGTCGGCCGCTACAGCGCTACGGCCACCGCGAGACACGCCGGCGCAGGCGGGCCAGGGCGCCAACGACGCCAGGAAGGTGCCAAGCGTGCGTGTGAGGCTCTGGACAAGCAAGCCTGGCCGTGAGCTACGTGCCAAGCGCACTGTGAGCTCGTACTGAAGTCACTGACGAAGATCGATTCTGAATGTCTGAATTTAACTGAATGTGACATGAACAGTGCATGCAAGGTGTTCGAGAGAATGATCCAGGCATGTAGGGATTTTTCCTTGAGCTGGTTTTTGGTGGAGGGACCTCTCATTGCACCTAGAGGCTGCCTGAGTATTTGTGGAAATTTTGGAGATGTGTAGATATGAATTTCACCAAATTTGGCAAATCTGGTCCAAACTTGCAGTGAGTGCAATTTGAAAAATTTGAACAGGAGAAGAGTGGGTCAAGATGGTTCTGGGTTTTGGGTACAAAGGACTATCCAGAGGTGTTGAGATGAGGTCAAAAATCAAAAGCATTAGAGCACTTGCTTTGCAAACCACCTAGGCTAAAAAGTATAGACAGAAATGTTTTGGGAGGAGAAATAGTTGGAATAAAATCCAAAAATGGATTTTATTGGTTTGGACAGAATGTTAGGGTTGAACTAAAGTGGGAGGAAAGGTTTTTGGGAAAATTTCACCATAGGAAGCATGGTGAATTTTTTTTGAAGGGATCAAAACCACAAAGAGCCCAAAACTAAAAGTGTTTTCATTTTAAAAGAAACCAAATCCAAGAAAAGGATTTTTGAGAGGGCAAACTTAGAAGATGGTTGTTAGGAAGGGTTTAAAAGACCTTCTTTCAAAACAAGCAAGGTTCTTTCTGAAAACAAAATCACAAAAAAATTTGGAGTGTCACAGCACCTACCCCCTTAGGAAAAATCTTATCCCCGAGATTTCAGCTGATCCTTAAACAGGTGTGGGTGCTCTGTCCGAAGAAAATCTTCGCTCCCCCAAGTTGCTTCATTCTCGGTGTGATTGCTCCATTGAACTCTGAAAAACTTAATGGTTTTCTGTCGGGTCCTCCTCTCAGATTCTCCCAATATTTTTATCGGGTGCTCCCGGTAAGTGAGGTCTGGTTGCACGTCAATATAATCGTGTGAAACTTGCTTCTCTGGGTTGCTTATGTATTTTCTCAACTGCGAGATGTGAAACACGTTGTGGATACCGGACAAGTCTCCGGGCAGGTCCAGCTGGTAGGCTACCTTGCCTTGTCGGGCCACTATATGAAATGGTCCGATGAATCTTGGTGCTAGTTTCCCCTTAATCTTGAATCGTTGCAGACCCTTCATAGGAGAAACTCTCAGGTATACCAATTCTCCGGGTTCAAAACTGATTTCCCGATGCTTTTGGTCGTAATAACTCTTTTGCCGACTTTGAGCTGTTTTGAGTCGTTCTCCAATCGTCTTAACTTTCTCCTCGGCCTCTTTGAGCATATCTGGGCCAAAGATATGGCTATCCCCGGTCTCTGACCAATTTAGCAGGGTACGACATCTTCTCCCATATAGTGCTTCAAATGGTGCCATTTGCAAGCTGGCTTGATAGCTGTTGTTGTATGCGAACTCTGCATATGGCAAACTTTCTTCCCAACTGTTCTCGTAGGTGAGGACACAGGCTCTTAGCATGTCTTCTAAGATTTGGTTTACGCGTTCCGTTTGTCCATCAGTCTGGGGATGGTATGCGGTACTGAAGGCGAGTTGGGTTCCCAGTGCCTGTTGTAGGTGATCCCAGAATGCAGAGACGAACTGTGTGCCTCTAACGGAGATAATAGTCTTAGGGACTCCATGTAGGCAGACGATACGGGCGAGATAAAGTCTGGCTAGTCTCTGAGTGGTGTAAGTTATTTTTTACCGGAATAAAATGTGCCACCTTGGTTAATCTGTCGGTTATGACCCATATGGCATTGTTTTCGTGTTGTGACCGTGGCAGTCCAACGATAAAGTCCATTCCAATCTCGTCCCATTTCCACTCGGGTATTTTATTTGGCTGTAACAGTCCGGCTGGTTTCTGGTGCTCGGCCTTGATACGTTGACAAGAGTCACAACATGCAATGAACGTGGCTATATCTCTCTTCATACCGTGCCACCAAAATTTTTCCTGAAGGTCTTTGTACATTTTTGTCCCTCCAGGGTGGATTGAATACGGAGCTGTGTGACTCTCAGTTAATATCTACTGTTTGAGGTCCTTGACATTTGGTACGCATAGCCTTTCTCCGTACCACAATATTCCTTGCTCATCTATGTTGAATTCTGAGGCTCTTCCCAAACTCACTTTTCTCTTTATGCCCTCAATGCTGGGGTGTCCGTGCTGGGCTTCCTTGATACTTTCCATCAGGGTAGGCTGTAGTTCGATATTTGATACACTGCCTTCGGTGACCATTATGAGATTGAGTCGGGCAAATTCCTGTTGAAATTCTGGCCTCAATCTTGGCATACTATCGTCTTCCGTGCTGGGATTGCGGCTGAGTGCATCTGCCACAACGTTTGCATTTCCAGGATGATAGTGGATTCCAACATCATAATCCTTCACCAATTCTAACCAGCGTCGTTGCCGTAGATTTAACTCTGGCTGTGTGAAAATATACTTAAGACTCTTATGGTTTGTGTATATCTCACAACGATTCCCAAGCAGGAAGTGTCTCCATTCCTTGAGCGCATGGATGACTGCTGCCAATTCCAAGTCATGAGTGGGATAATTTTCCTCATGCTTGCGTAATTGTATGGAAACATACGCAACTACCTTGCCTTCTTGCATCAATACGCATCCGAGGCCTTTCCGGGATGCGTCACAATATACCTCAAAGTTCTTGTGTATATCTGGCACAATTAGTACTGGTGCCGTCGTTAATTTTCTTTTTAGCTCTTGGAAGCTTTTCTCACATGCTTCGGTCCATTCAAATTTCTTGCCTTTCTTAAGCAATTGTGTCATGGGCTTTGCTATAGTGGAGAATCCTTCAATAAACCTCCGATAATAGCCTGCCATTCCCAAGAAACTCCGTATGTCCGTTATGTTAGCTGGCGGTTTCCAGCCAAGTACGGCCTTGACTTTTTCCGGATCTACTGCAATACCTTCTTGGGTTAGCACGTGGCCCAGAAAACCCACCTGCCTTAGCCAAAATTCACATTTGCTGAACTTGGCGTACAGTTGATGTTTCCTGAGTTCTCCGAGTACAATCCTGAGATGTTTGGCGTGCTCTTCTGGTGTTTTGGAATATATCAGAATATCGTCGATGAACACCACAACAAACTTGTCCATATACTTCATAAACACTTTGTTCATGAGGTGAACAAAATATGCGGGGGCGTTGGTTAGCCCAAATGGCATTACGGTGAACTCATACAACCCATATCTGGAGGTAAATGCGGTCTTGGGAATATCTTCTGTTCGTACTTTTAACTGGTGGTATCCTGATCTCAAATCAATTTTTGAGAAGACTTTGGCATGTGCGAGCTGATCGAATAAATCATTTATTCGTGGCATTGGGTATTTGTTCTTGATTGTGACCATGTTGAGAGCTCGATAATCAATACACAACCTCATTGTTCCATCCTTCTTCTTGGAAAATAAAATTGGAGAACCCCAAGGTGAGGAGCTGGCTCGTATGTATCCTTTCTCCAATAATTCTTTTATTTGCTTCTTCAATTCTACCAATTCGGATGGTGCCATTCTGTAAGGTTTCTTGTAAATGGGAGTGGTCCCGGGTGCTAGCTCAATGCTGAATTCTATCTCTCGGTCTGGTGGCATGCCTGGTAGTTCTTCTGGAAATACATCTGGAAATTCACATACCACTGGAACCTTATTCAGCTCAGAAACGTCCACCTTGTTTAATCTAGGTTGCCGAGGTATTTGTCTCTCTTTGGCAGAAACTTTTATTTTCTTCCCTTGATGGTGGGTGAGAATCACGGTACGGTTGAAGCAGTCAATAAAACCTTTGTTGGTGGTCAACCAATCCATTCCTAGGATGACATCCAATCCTTTGCTTTCCAGTACAATAAGGTTGGCGTAAAATTTCAATCCTTGAAATTCAATAACCACACCTTGATAGTAACTCTGGGTCACTTGCTTAATCCCAGGGGACTTGATGACCATTGATTTTTCCAAGGGAAGCATCAAAAAATTATTTTGCAAAGCAAAACTTTTCGAAACGAACGAGTGAGAAGCTCTAGAATCAAACAAAACCATGGCAGGTATTGTGTTGACGGGGTACGTACCGAGTACGATATCTGGGGCGTTCTGTGCTTCCTCTCGGGTCACGTGGTTCAAGTGACCTTTCCAGTGGTTGTTGTTGGGGTTGAAATTGCTTCGTTTTGGTGCTGAATTATTTCCACCATTATTGAGCTTCGGGTTTGAGTTCCTTGGCTTGGGACACTGCTTGGCATAGTGCCCTTCTTCTCCACAAGCATAACAGGTAACGCCTGGGCGATAGGTGAACTCTTTGTCTCTTGCATGGAAATTCTTGGTTGGACGTTAATTACTCTTCGGGGTTTTGTGTGAATCCCCCTTCTGAAATTCCTTCTTGCTTCTGTGATTGCGAGAAAAATTTGTCTGGTCCCTTTTCTGTTTGCGGATATCTTCCAGGCTACGCCGCTCATTTTCCAGGGAAATGGCCTTATCCACCAGTGTTTTAAAATCTGGGAATGTGTGCACAACTAGCTGGCACTTAAGGGCGGGTGCCAGGCCTTCCAAGAATTTTTCCATCTTCTTGCTCTCGGTCATGCGTTCTTCATTGGCGTAGCGAGACAGCAGTGTGAATTGGCTGTTGTATTCTGACACTGTCATGGTTCTTTGCTTGAGTTCATCAAATTCCTTCTTCTTGATTTTCATGACGCTCTTAGGAATATGTGCCCCATGAAAACCTTCTTGGAAAATTTCCCAGGTGATTTCATTTTCGTTGGGGTGCATGTGCAGGAAGTTCTCCCACCACGATGCAGCTGCACCTGTGAGGTAATGTGGTGCATACAGTACTTTTTCACGGTCTGAACACTGTGCGATAATTAATTTTCTCTCCATGTCTCGAAGCCAGTCCTCGGCCTCAAGAGGCTTGTCAGTATGAGAAAATGTTGGAGGACGCGTCTTTTGTAACTCAGATAATTTGGATTGCGGTTGATACTGACCACGGTTACTTCCCATATTGATGAATTGGTTCATCATTTCCTAGTGTTGCTGCTGACTCTGTTCATACAAACGACAAACTTGTGTAAAAGCTGTTTCACTGTCCTGTTGACTTGTCTGACCCTGAGTGAAATTCTGGTTCTGCGGTGTGCCATAATTTTCTTCTAGCTGAGTTGGCATGGAGCGCGTCCAAGGACGAGACATCTTTCACTCTGGGGATATATTTGTGAACTCGTAAGACAGGAAGGAGAGTTGCAAAAGTCAATAAAATCACACACAAAGAACATTTTTAAACTCCATAGTAGTTTTTTTTGGAAACACACGATCGCGCGCGGAGAAGGACTAGTGCATATCTTACACGCGGGCATAATTATACATTACATCACTCAGGATATGCGTACATAATCCTGACATGTTATTTAACTAGTGCACTCCTCCAGATCCTACATGGTGCGCAAACAGGCTACTTCTCACAACCTAAGTACATAAAAACATATTACACAAGTTGATACATCGCATGGCGTCTATGCGTACTTAGTCGGAGATGGTGAGGATCTCCCTTGGCCTGCCGAGGGTGAGACGCAGAGACGCTGGGGAATCAACCTCCTCCTCGCTAATGGGTTCCAGACGAGAAACGTTATGCTGAGCTGATGGAGCAGGTGCCTTAGGCGGAATAACACGAATACGAGTGGGTGGAATAGGTGGGGTAGCACGTATGGGAGTGGGTGCAACAAGTGGTGCAGAGCAGACGGGAGTGGGTGCAATAGCCTGGTTAAATGCCTCTGTGGTAGGCAGACGACGAGCAGTGGCGAGTATGGTAGGTGAGTGGGAGGCTTTGGATGACACAAAAGTCAGTGGTGGAGCGGTGTGCAGGAGTTCCCTCCTGTTAGCAGCACAACCATGAACTGAGTCCATGCGTGCAGCTACAAGGTCGTCCACCATGCAGTCGAATGCTGCCTCCAGGGCTCGGAGGTACTTCGTCTCGCTCTCCTCTGGGGCAAGAGAAAGAGTAGTGACAGGTGTAAGGCACATGGCATGGAAGGTAGCGGTAGCGACGGGTCTTCATTGCCGGAAGAACATCCCGAAGACGGGCTATCGTCTCGCGGGCAGCCATCTGCATAGCATGCCTTTCTGTAGGCATGGCTCTCCCCACAAATCGGAGACGGCTTACTTCAGCATGGCCTCCCCTGAATTGCACCGCGGCCTGGTGCATAGTCAGACTGTCGTTGATCTTGTGTGGATAAAGCATGAAGACTGGGCGCACGGATGGCCCCATCGCGACCTGAAAAATGAAGGAGAGGAGTTTGACGAACCCCTCAGGCACGTTGGCGAACATCTGAGACTCGCAGTCATTGCCGGCCATCTACAAAAGTAGGCAAAAATTCTGAGTGGTCAGATCATAAATTTTATGCTGACTATTAGAAAATGACTACATTTGTAAAAATATGGAAAACTCTATCATGCTAATAACCAATTAGCGATCGCACCTAGTGGCTTCCTATAGTCAGCCTAGCTCTGGTTACCAAGTCTGTCACGACCGGTTTTTCAATAAAAATATTTATTGAGAAAACCAATCTTTAAATCCCAGTATAGGAAAAGTCATCCTTCCAGGGTTGAGCTGAGGCTGCTCAACAATTTATTACAGACTCGCCAATATATTACATATGGGCGGTTATGACACAGGGATGGGGTGGCATGCTACTAGCTCGAGGGAAAAGTGGTGGTGGATAACTTGACTTCTACTGGCAGTACATCGAGCGTCGAAGTGAGGCTCGATGAATTTATTCGGGGTTGCGGAAGCGGATAATACAATGACCAAGACAGGATCGCATGGGACTGACTGGGACTCCCCTAGGCGTCGGACTCGCTATCAAACTCTTCATCCAAGAGATCGCCTTCATCAGCATCTGGCCAAATCAACAAGCCACGTGAGTACTTGAAAGTACTCGCAAGATAGTTCAGACAAAAGATATAATCAATGAATGCATGAATGCGTCATGAATAAAGGATGATGCTCATATAACAATGGTAAGATTTTTCAGGACTTGATAAATAAAATAAATAGCTAAAAAAACCGATCGGGTGTCTGGAGCGACGCCACGAAAGGTAAATAAATAAAAGCATGCCGCAGTTGGGCGTCTAAGCGACACCACATAAAGGGCTTAAAAGAAATACCACTGTCGGACGTCTGGGCGACATCACATAAAGGGCTTTAAAAGAAATGCCACAATCGGACGTCTGGGCGACATCACATAAAGGGCTTTAAAAGAAATACCACAGTCGAACGTCTGGGCGACATCACAGACAGGGCTTAAAAGGAATGCCACAATCGGACGTCTGGGCGACATCACATAAAGGGCTTTAAAAGAAATACCACAGTCGGACGTCTGGGCGACATCACAGACAGGGCTTAAAAGAAATGCCACAGTCGGACGTCTGGGCGACATCAGATAAAGGGCTTTAAAATAAATACCACAGTCGGACGTCTGGGCAACATCACAGACATGGCTTATAACAAAAGTAAATAACAGGTATGCCACCGTCAGACGTCTGAGCGACATCACAGACAGGGCTTTGTAATAAATGTAAATAACGAGATTAGTCCATCCACAAGAATAATCTTTTAACCGGATTTATTTCACATAAATCCCATCGGAGTTTTTGTTAGTAAGGCTGAATACCTGACAAGATAAGATAATTATAGTACCTGAACAAAGTACAAGATAATTGAAAGATTGAGACTCTGCAGAGTTTGGAAGAACTGAACACAGCCAACGGATTTCCTTAGTCATGAAGGACTAGTTCCGTTTACGGTATTTCAGTAGAAACACATTTAACTAGTACACACCCATTTCACCTCACGTTGCCAGGAATCACCCTGGCCAACGTCCAAGAAAAACTTTGAGACGGGGAGGCCACAACCTCGAATAGCATGTGATCAAATTTCTATACGCGCGCTCTAAGGGGTGCCCCCCTCTCGGTCCCAACCGGAAACACCCATCCCCCTGACCGGATGACGGGCTTTAATCCAGGGCCATGGAACCCTCATCCCGGCCTCTCCACTTGGTGTGTACCAGGAAAACGGTTTGCAACTTACTATGCCATATTCCTTTCGAAAAACATGTGACAGTATAGGATGGAATGAATGGGGATGTGAATTGTGTCATGTCGACACGGAAGTCAAATAATCCGGCATAAGACTGGCATGTCACAACACTGCCATCTTACCCGTCCTCATACCAACACATGGCTTTGCAAATATGTATCCAACAACATAATGCTTTCCGAAACTTACTTTCCGATTACGTGCATGAGATATATCATGCAAGGTGATGTTCATAAACATGCCATGACTATACAAAAATGCAAACATGCAACAACACTCATCATATCAAGAGTTCAAACATGCTTGCCTAGTTCGGAGTAGTCGGAGTCTAACTGTGCGAAGTTTGCGGCTCCGTCACCTCCTCCAGTATCTACGGTATAAGAAAAATACGTATGCAACGTAAATACCGTGAGTGTACATAAAAGTGTTCCAAATATTTTTAAAATAAATATGATAAAAAACTAGACAAAAATCTAAAGAGAACAGAAAAAGAATCACTCAAAAATTCCCTTCTGATAAAAAGTTATAGGAGTTTTAACCCAAGGACTCATCTGTAATGAAACAGATAACTTCCAGGGGGTTCAGCAGAAAAGTACAAATAATGTTTCGTTTAAACGAAACGACTGTGAGGCTGACAGGCGGGCCCCACCTATCGGGTTTGAAAGTTCAAACAGAGAAACAGAGCGCGACGGCGCCCGAGAGGTGCGGTGGTCGCCGGCGGCGATCCACAGCGAGGCAAGGTGATCGGGGGTTACCTTCGGGATCAGTGCACCGTTCCGCGTCTGTGGGTGGTGGTGGTGGTCGCCGGCGAGTACCACGTCGGCGGTGATGCTTGCTCCGGCGGACGGTGATTCGGGTGGTCGTGGAGCTCGCCGGAGAGAGCTGCGGAGGTGGAATTGGTGAGGGGGTTAGACTCACGATAGTATGTGGAGGTATCCGACGAGGATAGGGCGCCGGAGACGGCCTTACCGGAGTGAATCAAGATGGAGGCCGAGGCGGAACGGGGCGGCCGGAGTCGGGGAAGAAGGGCCCCTCGGGGCTCTCCCAGTGGCTGGGTAGGGTCTAGTGGGGTAGTGGAGTCGTGCGGGGGCGAGAGCGGGCTCGGGGGTGCTATATATAGCCGGCCCGAGTCGGTTGCCGTGAACGGATAAGTCCGGCGAGTTGATTACGGCGGTGCTGTGGCCGGACGGTAGGCTTAGGGGCTTGAGCATCGCCTAGGTGAACTAGTGGTGCCATTTTAGGGTCCAGCTCAGCACGGGAGGGAGGTTTACGGCCTGCCCTCGACGGAACGGCCGCACGGCCCGTCGGCGGCAGAGAGCGCGCTCTGCGCGTGCCGCGCCACGGCGACGGTGCTGCATGCGTGCGCTGGCAAGGAGGTGGCCACGCGGAGCCACCTGGGCGCTTGGGCGGCGCCGAACGGTGTTGCGCCGCCGTTCGGCTTCCTGTCGGCCGCTACGGCGCTATGGCCACCGCGAGACACGCCGGCGCAGGCGGGCCAGGGCGCCAACGACGCCAGGAAGGTGCCAAGCGTGCGTGTGAGGCTCTGGACAAGCAAGCCTGGCCGTGAGCTACGTGCCAAGCGCACTGTGAGCTCGTACTGAAGTCACTGACGAAGATCGATTCTGAATGTCTGAATTTAACTGAATGTGACATGAACAGTGCATGCAAGGTGTTCGACAGAATGATCCAGGCATGTAGGGATTTTTCCTTGAGCTGGTTTTTGGTGGAGGGACCTCTCATTGCACCTAGAGGCTGCCTGAGTATTTGTGGAAATTTTGGAGATGTGTAGATATGAATATCACCAAATTTGGCAAATCTGGTCCAAACTTGCAGTGAGTGCAATTTGAAAAATTTGAACAGGAGAAGAGTGGGTCAAGATGGTTCTGGGTTTTGGGTACAAAGGACTATCCAGAGGTGTTGAGATGAGGTCAAAAATCAAAAGCAATAGAGCACTTGCTTTGTAAACCACCTAGGCTCAAAAGTATAGACAGAAATGTTTTGGGAGGAGAAATAGTTGGAATAAAATCCAAAAATGGATTTTATTGGGTTTGGACAGAATGTTAGGGTTGAACTAAAGTGGGAGGAAAGGTTTTTGGGAAAATTTCACCATAGGAAGCATGGTGATTTTTTTTTGAAGGGATCAAAACCACAAAGAGCCCAAAACTAAAAGGGTTTTCATTTTAAAAGAAACCAAATCCAAGAAAAGGATTTTTGAGAGGGAAAACTTAGAAGATGGTTGTTAGGAAGGGTTTAAAATACCTTCTTTCAAACCAAGCAAGGTTCTTTCTGAAAACAAAATCACAAAAAAATTTGGAGTGTCACAGCACCTACCCCCTTAGGAAAAATTTTTGAGCGAGCTGTGGACCGTCACCAAGATTGGTCTTACTGATCTGTGCAAGATGGCGGAAGCTGATGACATTCGCAAGTACACTCTTCTCAACCTTACGGCGAAGGATGTCATCTGCTCCTCACTGTCTCGAAATCAGTTCAGGAACATCATACATCTCAACCATGCAAAGCTTATCTGGGACCGACTCTCTGTGGTCTATGAAGGTCATCGAACCCGTCATGATTCTTGGTTTGAGGATTACAAGGAATCTCTCAATGCGATGACATTCGAACCAGAATCATCATCTTCTACACCATGCCTTATGGCAAAAAGTGCTAAGGTAACTGAATGCTACCTATCCGAGTCCAGTGATGATGAATCTGGAGATGAATTTGGACCCAGCTATGTCAAACTTGCTTGCCTGGCCACTAAATAACAAAGAGCTTTGGAAAAAGTTCACTACATGCTAAATAAGAGCGATGATATGTTGGGTGAAGAAATGGATCGCACTAAAGCCCTGATTGAAAATCTTCAGAGACTTCAGTCTCGGTTTGACAACCTTCAAGGTCATCATAACACTCTCTTATCTGATCACGAGAAGCTTTCTTATGAATTTCTTCAAAGAAAGCAAGATCTTGAGAAGCTAAGAGTGAGTTATGAAGATCTTCAGAAGGAGCATGATTCATTACTTGCTCAACAAATCAGCGCTACTCAGGAAGAATTGGTTCCTCCATGCTTGAAGTGCATTGAACGTGAAACTGCTAATTCTTCACCTGAATGTTCAAATGCTTCTAATGATAAAAATTCTTCATCTGTCTCTGCTATCACTGATTCCTCATATGAGGACATTGCTAGTATCACTGATGATGCAGTGCTGAAGGAATTGTACATGACAGGCATGTACAAAAGTCTCAAATGGCATCAAACTCTTTGTGATGTGCTTAAAAAGCAGATCCTCAACAGGAACCCTAGGAAAGAGGGTGTTGCCTTTGAGAGGAAACTCAATGCTGATGGAACATATTGGAAGCCTGAGCAGTACCCCAAAACCTCATGGGTTGCTGCAAAGGGACCTCCAGTTGATCCATCCAATTTATCTGGCTTTACATGTGAATCTCCTCATTCTTCTGATGAGTCATTTGACTCCAACTATAAACTGTTCAAAAATCAGAATGGTGAAGTATTTGCTAGATATGTTGGCACTAACTGCAGGAACGTTTCCCCTATGAAGAAAATCTGGGTTTCCAAAAAGTGCCTTGAAAGTCTTTAGGTGAATGTCTTCATGACACCACCTGTGAAGAATAGGAACTCCAGATCAAATTCTTCATATGGACCAAATTCTTCATATGGATCCAAGTCCTCATACGGACCAAATTCCTCACATGGATCAAATTCCTCAAAAGGATCAAAGTCCTCATATGATTATCATCGTGCTAACCCCTCTGTTTCGCAGGGAAGAGCTAAGGGCTATGAATATGAGCATTATTCTTCTAACCATTATGTTCATAAGTCCTCAAAGAATTTCTCTGCTTATTCATATGCTTATCCTAACTCCTCTTATGTGAAACGAAGTGGACTGGCTTCTATGCCACCTTTTTCTTATGGAGCTCGCAGAGTGATGAATTCTTTGCCACCCCTTCAGATGTGGGTGGTGAAGAAAAAGAACTAATCTCTTATGCAGGGTCAGGTCTCCAGACGTGCTTAAAACGTCTGAAGAATTTGCTGGAGACCTGAAAATTGCCTGAAAGAACGCATGCTAATCATGAAGAAATGAATTTTCATTTCACATGCCCTCATACTGTTTTATCTTTTCTATTGCTTGATGAAATTGATCTGCTGATATTGATGTCATATTCTTCACTGATGAAGTATATGAGTTCGTAAGTTGCACTAATTCATCTGTAGGATGATCAACTCAAAGCCAATGAGTGGGTCCTCGATAGTGGATGTACGAATCGCATGACTAGTGACAAGACTCTATTAATGGATGCTCCTTTATCACCATCGCATCTGAAGCATATCATCTTCGCTGACAAAGGCAAAAGTTAGGTATTGGGTCTAGGTAAGGTTGCGATCTCAAAGGATCGACACATGGACAAAGTCATGCTTGTCGATTCCTTAGGATACAACCTCATGTCTGTCTCGATGCTTTGTGATCTTGATATGGTTGTTGTCTTTGGAAAATATCGTTGTGTTGTGATCATGGCAGCTGACAATTCCAAAGCCTTCGAAGGCTTTAGGAGAGGAGACTTGTACATTGTTGATTTCTCTACAGGACCACAACCAGCCGTATGCCTACTTGCAAAAGCTTCAGAAGGCTGGCTATGGCATCGACGACTTGGTCATGCTGGAATGAGGAATTTTCACACGCTTGCAAAGAAGAAGCATGTCATTGGCATTGAGAATGTCCAATTCCTCAAGGATCACCTATGCGGAGCCTGTGAAGCTGGAAAGATGACAAAGGCCAAGCATCCAGCGAAGACTATCATGACTACCACTCGACCGTTTGAATTGCTTCACATGGATCTCTTTGGTCCTAATCATTATTCTGCAGTTACTAATGATGCATCTCTATATGGCTTTGTTATTGTTGATGATTATTCTCGTTACACATGGGTGCACATTGTCACTTACACACATGAGGTGCAGGAAGTATTCAAACGATTTTCCTCGAGGGCTTCAACCAACTTAGGTGTGAAGATCAAGCACATCAGAAGTGACAATGGGACCGAGTTCAAGAATTCCGGTCTTGATGACTATCTTGATGAACTTGCTATTACTCATGAGTTATCTGCTCCTTATACTCCTCAGCAGAATGGCGTCGTGGAGCGCAAGAACAGAACTCTTGTTGAGAAGGCTCGCACTATGCTTGATGAATACAAGACGCCTCGTCACTTCTAGATTGAGGCAATTGATACTGCGTGCCACATCATCAATAGAGTATATCTTCACAAATTCTTCAAGAAGACTGCTTATGAACTCCTCGCTGACAAAAAGCCCAATGTGAGTTATTTCAAAGTCTTCGGTGCTAAATGTTGGATTAGAGATCCTCATCACAATTCTACATTTGCACCAAAAGCACATGAGGGTTTTATTCTTGGTTACGGAAAGGACTCGCACACCTACAAAGTCTTCAACAACGTTCTTCACAAAGTGTCGGGGAAACTGATCCACGAACACCTATGGGACCGGCGGACCGAGCCCCTTTCGGTTTGGCGGGGGGCGGAGGTCGCACAAAGAGCAGATCGAGGCGAGGCACACGAGTAGTTTACCCAGCTTCGGAGCTCTCCGGAGAGATAATACTCCTACTGCTGCTTGTCTGATTGTATTGTGTTCTTGCTCTAGAGAGCTAAGTGTTTTCTGGCTTCGAAATGATCCCAACCTTCCGAACCCCCTCTACGTTGCGCATGGGCCTCCTTTTATATGCTCAAGGGGTCACCGACAGGTGGCAATGCAGAGAAGGGTAAAAACGTCAAAAGAGAGGTGGTTGGTACAACTACTTGTACAGTGCTCTCTACGTAACCCTGACGGCAGGGGACAAGGGCATTAAATGCCCGTCTGGGTCGCCTAAACAGTGTAGAAAAGGACCGTCAGGGGCGCCACCGCCTGCCACGATGGCGATCTTGTCAGCATCGCATGCCACCGCTTACCGCTGGCTGCACAACCTTCCGCCACGCGTGCCTGGAAAGGCCCCCAGGGCGACACGTTGGTGGATGCGCTGGAGTGTGGTCACAGAGTGGCTGCTTGCCGTGGCAAGCGTCTTGCCGCGGTCGTGGTCTTGTCGCGCCCGGAAGCTTGTCACTCACCGGGCCTTGCCGGGACGCGTGGCGCGTCGCCGCAAGCTCCTTGAGATGCCTTGGTTGGCCTTCCCGGCAAGCTCCTCTTGCCGGGGCCTTGTCCTCTTGACTTGAATACTTTGTTCTTGAATGGCTCCAAAGGAGCCACGGAGTACCTTGGCGGTCACCCAGCAAGCCCTTGCCGCGGGGCGCTGCAACTGCCCGTGCACAAGTTCGGGGTACTAGGGTACCCCTACTCTAGTACACCGACAGGAGCCCCCGGGCCTGGGCCACACACGGTGCCGAGCGCTGTTGGGCCAGGCCCAAAACAGGGCACGGGCACGCGCGGCCCGGGTAACGCCGAATCTTGTTCCGTATCCACCGCGCCCTCCCCCAACGGCACGCGCTAAACGCGGCATCGTGGGAGAGATCGTGGGATGTTTCTTTATTCGGAAGGGCGAAACGTCCGCCCCCTCCCTCTTTATAAGCAGGGGAAACAGGGGCAGTTTCCCCACTTTGCCGGTTGTTACTCCTTCCTCGAAAATCTCCGTCGCTCCCCCTTTCTTCTCAAAGCCGAAAGAGACCAGCGCTCCGCCCCCCGTCACCACCAGCACCACCAACACCATCGATCTCCCCTGCCACTTCCGCCATGGCTCCGAAAGCCGGCAAGGGGAAGGGCGTGAAGTCGGCCGAGGCGCAGCGGCTCGCAGCGCTGCGGAAGGAGCGGGCCCTCTTCCCCCCTCAGCTCGGCGCCAAGGAGCTGAGGGAGTACTACTACCTCTTCTGGTCGACGGAGACGCGAGCGCACCCGCGCATGAGGGTACTCCCGGCCACCGCTTCGGAGCTGGCTCCAAACGGGTATCCCTTCTTCGCGCTGTTCTTCTATTGCGGGCTCTGCCCGCCCTTCTCGGAGTTCTTCTGCGACATTATGAACACATACGGGCTCCACCTCCTTGATTTCACCCCCAATGCCGTTCTGACCATGGCGGTTTTCGCACATCTGTGCGAAAACTTTATCGGAGTCCACCCAAACGTAGCCCTCTTCCGCCACTTCTTCATGCCCCGAGTCGAGAGAGGAGAGCCCCTTGCCGGAGGAATCGCCTGGATCTCGAGAGTCGGCAAGAAAGAAACCTATCTGGAGGGAGAGCTTCGCAGCAAATGGGAGGAGTGGAGAGCGGAGTGGTGCTAGATCGTCGAGGAGAACCCGCAGCCGTTCACTGCCGTGCGCCAAGCCCCAATAGTACGCGGCAACGATTGGAGCAACGTGGCCCCGGAAGACGATAGGCTGAAGAACGCAGTCACCCGAATCCTTCGCCTCAGGCTTGTCGGGCTCACTGTAGGCGCTGTCGGCGCAGATTTCCTTCGTCGCTGCATCGCCCCCTGCAGGAGAGAGGGAGACCTGCCTGGGAGTTCAAGAACTCGGCGAACATCATGAGGCTGCGCCCGGGCCTCAACTTCAATTTCACCGTCCTGGAGCTGGATGCGATGCTCCTGGAGCTGTTCAAACGCGATCCTCAGCATCCATTCTTGTTGCCGAGGAGCGTTGTTCCGTTGTGCAACAATTCTTCACTTGACCGGATCCGCGCGATGATGCCATTGTGCGATTCGCACGGAATCGCCCCAACTTGGCAAGAGCCTGCGGATGACGTCGTGCGGGCGTTCTTCGACAGCCTGGAGGAAGTGCCGATCCGCGCCGACGAGCAGAAGAGCCTCACCCGTGACACTACCGACGCGGAGCTGCAGCGCATCGCCACTAGCATGGAGGAGGCTGCGGCAGCAGCTGCCGAGGGCGAGTTCGGGTTCACCGAGGAGGAGGCAGACGCAGCAGAGGCGGCAAGCCTTGCCGAGCGCGAGGAGTTTGCCGGCGAGGAGGATCTTGCCGGCCCCGAAGCTGAGCCGAGCGAGCCCGGCGAGGAAGAGCCCGAACCTTCAGACAGCCTGCCGCAAGTGGAGTCCCCGGCTGCACCAAGAAGGCACCTCCGCAGGGCCGGGGACGTAGCGGGGTGGCAGACGGGTCAACAGCCGCCAAGCCGCGCGACACGCTCTACCGCGGCAAGCACCGTTGCCGCGGGAGCACCTCACGCCACTGCGACAACTGGAGCGGGACCTTCCCGGTCCACCGCTGCTGCTCCTGCCAAGCGGGCAAGGGAGCTTACTCCTCCGCCTCGTCGCACCGGAGGCGAGCCGGACTTCGATCTCTCCGCGCTCAGCTCCGATGATGAAGAAGAAGAGTAAGCTTTCTTGCTGTCCTCATAGTTCTTCAATCTTGTCGCTTTCATTCTATATCTGACTTGCTTCGATCTGAATCCATTCCTTTTCAGGACGCTGGCCCAGAGAGCGGCGAAGAGGGCCAAGGCCTCGGTGATTGTCATCGAAGATGATCCCACCATGTCAGCAGGGGGCGTGTCTGAGCCCACCTTGACGGACCTGGCAACTACTCCCCAAAGCAGCCCCCAACGCAGCCCCCAGCATAAGTTTATAATTTACTTCCCGCCGTCAGGTGCGCATGGGTGCTCTTTTCTCTTACTGATATCTTGATTGTTGGATTTGTGTAGGAGCAGTGCAGCCCCACCAGGAGGGCCCGGAAGCCGCCCCCGAAGTGCCATCTGCTTAGACTACACCGCCAAGGGAGGAATCCCCGGCAAGGGAGCGCTCTCCGGTAAGGGAGAACTCTCCGACAAGGGCCAATTCTCCGGCAAGGGACGACACCAGTGATCCTCCGGCGGCTGGGACCGCGACCGCAGATCCCAGCACAGGTAATCCACTTGCCTAAAAGCTTGCCCTCGGGCTTTTCTTCTTCTGACTTTCTTTTTGCATACTTGCTTGACTTCTCTCCCTTCTTCGTTCTTCACATCCATCCGCCACTGAGCCGATGGAAACCGAGGCCGCTGAAGGAGAGGCCGGCGCTGATGAGCCCGCCGGCGAAGGGGCCGCCAAGGCTGCCGCCGCAGAAGCTGGCGAGGGATCCAGCGATCGTACTGACGGCCCCGAGGCCGCAGGAGCACCAGGCGCTGCACCGATCGCCGATGCCTCCGCCGCTGCCGCAGAGCCAGGCTCCGAAGAGCCACAGCCCGGCGCCTACCTGAAGGCCGGCGATGGCGTCTTCATCAAGCTCCCCTGGGCTTCGAGCTCCAGGGCGCCGGTCGAGGGAGAAACCTTTGACGGAGAGGTGCTCGCTTCCGCCGGATTGGCGCTGGTTAACGCGCCAAGCAGCAGCGACGAGCCTGAAGAGGAGCGACTGCTGCAGAAGCTGACGTCGCTCTACCGTGCCCGACAAGCCAAGCTGGCTTCCCGAGAAGCGCTTGTCACGAGGGCGGGAGTCGACATTGAGAAGCGCGCGGAGGAGCTCCGGGGTCTCAGGCAGGAGACTCTCCGGAGCCTGGCAGAAGAGCGGGAGCAACTTCTCGAGGAGCGGAAAGCTTTCCTCCTCGAGAAGGCTGAAGCCGAAGAGAAGCAACGACTTGTCGCTGAAAGCTTGTTTGCGCAGGAAGGAGAGTTGGCGCAGCGCAAGGTGAACCTTGACAGCCACGAGGAGAAGCTCGCCGCATGGGAGCTAGCGATTGGTGGGGCTCTCAAGGAGTTAAAGGACGCTGCCGCAGCTGCCGAGGCTGCCAAGAAGGAGCTAGAGGCGAAAGTGGCGCAGCTGGAGGCCAATCTCAGGACGAGCGGCGAGGAGCTCGCCGCGCTCAAGCGCGAGCACGAGAAGGATGCTGCTGCCCACGGTGAGCTGCAAGGTCTTCTCGCGGAGAGGAGCAAGGAGCTCAGCGCCGCCAAGGACTCCAACGCGGATCTCGAGTTGAAGCTGGCTACGCTGACTCAGACGCTGGACGCCGCCAAGGAGCGAGAGGTGACCTTGTCGGAGAAGATCAAGGCCGATGAGGCGCTGCTGGCGAGCATTGCCATCACCCAGAACTCGTTCAGGGAGACAGTGGAGCACTGGACCGAGGGTCTGGTGAATATCGCCATAGTCATCGACGGGGAGCTGGCGCAGCTGGGGATGGAGGACTTCGGGTACTCTTCCGACGAGCATCTCCAACCCAGCGCCAAGCTCAGTTTGTTCTTCAAGGGCGTGGCGATATCCCTCCAGCGGCTTCGGGAGAAGATCCCAAAGCAGCTGGCCGACGAGTCGCACAAGATTTGCGCGGGAGTTTTTCAGAAGGTGCTAGTGAAGGTGGCCTTCCGCAATCCAGGCCTCAACCTCACCAACGTCCTCAGGTCCCTGCCGCCCGACGCCGACCTGGAAGCGCTCAAGGCCCTTGTCGCACCCATTGTGGACAAGGTGAGCGAGATCAGGAGGGTTGAGGGCGATCGCGTAGACTAGGCCGCCCATTTTATCTTTTTCCTTGTCGCTGCTAGTCATGTCATGGGAATAATGTGTTAGAGCTGCGACAAGTTATCTTGTAATATAACTTTATTTTGGATAATGATGGCTATGTTATTTCCTTTACTAGATTGCTCGCTTTGTATGTTTTTACCCTACGCTTTTAGGGAACTTGTCGGCGCAGGCACCCGAGCCGCGAGCGCTGAGTGCGGGACGTCAGCAGCCTGCTGGCGGTGCCGCTCCCGACAAGAAACCTTGTCGCGACTAGTTGCAGCACACTTAAGTTGTTGAGCGGACTCGAAACAAAGTAAAGGCGCAACTAGCTACGAGTTGGTTCCTCCGCGCACAGGTTTTCCATACAAAGCACGGTCGTTCGAGGAAGATAACTTAAAAATTAAAACTAATTGCTCAGACTTTGGCAACTTAGCTTTTCTGTCGTTTGCTTCCCGGCAAGGCGAACCTTCCTTAAACGACGCCTGGTCCACACCATTATCTTCTCCTTTCCCCCCGGCAAACTTGTGTGCGAGGGAACCTTTCTTTTCCTTTGTTTGAGAAAAAAGAAAGAAGAGAAAATAAAGATATGGGGCCTTTCGGCTCGTCATTGCTTACCGGGGGTGGGTGCTGCACAAAGTGTCAGATAAAGCATGCAAATGTAAAGTAAAAAGCATGAAATAGACAAGATGTGCGGAGCACATGAGCTTTACTTATGCACGGGATCTGCGCCCGGCTTTGCACAAAGGATTACATGCAACATCGGCAAGACTTGTACAAAAGGTGGTTGCCGGAACAGGTTCCGGCAACCGCGCCCTACGGGTAAAACTTACGAAGATGCTCAATTTTCCAGGAGTTGCTCACTGGAATGCCATCTTCGGTCTCAAGGCGGACAGCGCCAGGCCTAGTGACTTGTTTCACCCGGTAAGGGCCTTCCCACTTTGGCGTCAACTTGTTGGAATTCCTGGCGGACTGAACGCGCCGAAGAACAAGGTCGCCTTCCTCGAAGCTTCTGGCATTAACTTTGCGGCTATGGTAGCGGCGCAAAGCTTGCTGGTATCGAGCAGCTCATACAGCAGCCTGAAGACGGTTCTCCTCAAGGAGCAGCGCGTCATCTTGTCGCAGCTGCTCTTGCTCAAGCTCATCATAAGCGAGCACTCGAGGTGACCCGTATACGAGTTCCGTGGGGAGAACTGCCTCTGCTCCATAGACTAGAGTGAAAGGCGTCTGGCCAGTGGCTCGATTTGGCGTCGTCCTGATCGACCAAAGAACCACTGGCAGCTCCTCGATCCAGTTTCTTCCGCACCTGCGCAGCCTGTCGAAAGTTCTGGTCTTGAGCCCATGCAGCACTTCAGCATTCGCCCTCTCCGCTTGACCGTTGCTTCTCGGATGAGCAACAGAAGCGAAGCAGACCTTGGTGCCAAGATCTTGGACGTACTGCATGAAGGTGCGGCTCGTGAATTGCGTGCCGTTGTCGGTGATGATCCTGTTAGGGATCCCGAAATGGCAAACAATCGACCTGAAGAACTTGACTGCTGACTGTGCTGTCACCTTCCTCACTGGTTCCACTTCCGGCCACTTTGTGAACTTGTCGATTGCAACATACAAGTACTCAAAGCCCCCGACAGCTCGGGGAAAGGGGCCAAGGATATCGAGCCCCCAGACCGAAAATGGCTAGGATAAAGGGATCGTCTGGAGAGCTTGAGCTGGCTGGTGAATCTGCTTGGAATGGAACTGGCACGCTTCACACTTGGTTACTTGTGCAGTTGCATCCTGGAGGGCCGTCGGCCAAAAGAAACCTTGCCGGAAAGCTTTGCCGGCAAGTGCTCTTGCGCCAATGTGGTGACCACATATGCCTCCATGTATCTCTGCCAACAGCTTCTGTCCGTCTTCCCGGCAAATACACTTCAATTTCACACCGTTGAGTCTTCTTCTGTACAGTATGCTGTCGACAAACTGGTACATACTTGACTGCCGGGCTACTTTTTCCGCTTCTTCTTGCTCTTCGGGAAGTTCTCCTGTCTGGAGGAAACGGACAATTTGCTGTGCCCATGCTGGAGCTTGCGGCTCGACAACAGGGACTAAAGGCATACCTGCTGCTGCGGGAACATCCGCTTCTACGGTGAGAACCTGTGGCTCAGCCGGAGCTTGATGTTCCCCGGCAAGCTTGCCGGAACAAAGCTTGTCAGGAGCGTCTGCTTCGACGGAACAAACCATAAGGCTTGCCGGAGCAGACTGCTCCTCAGCACCCTTGGTGTTGATCTTGGGGACCTTCTTGGCGGCGGCTTCGGGGAGCTCTACCGGAAAATAGTCACCGGAAATCAACTTTCTCTTCTTGCTCTGTCCGGTTGACGGTGTCACGGATGGTTGAGTCAGCTTGAGCACAAAGATCCCTGGTTCCACAGGTAACTTAAGTGCGGCGCACTTTGACAGGCCATCGGCAATGTCATTCTGAGCTCTCGGAATATGTTCCATCTGTAGGCCGTCAAAGTGCTCTTCTAGCTTTCTCACTTCATCAACATAAGCTTCCATCAACGGACTCTGATAATTCTTGTTCACTTGGCGGACGACAAGCTGTGAGTCTCCCCTGACAATGAGTTTCTTAATCCCAAGGTCTGCCGCGATCCTGAGACCAGCAAGCAAGCCTTCATACTCTGCCGTGTTGTTCATTGCTTGCTCCTTGGGAAAGTGCATCTGGACTACGTACTTGAGGTGCTCTCCGGTGGGTGCGACAAGCAGCACGCCCGCACCGGCGCCTTGCAGCGAGAAGGCACCATCAAAGTACATCAACCACTCTTTACTTGCTTCCTTGACGGGGATGCTCGTCTCTGGAATCTCTTCATCTGGTGTTGGCGTCCACTCTGCTATGAACTCTGCCAATGCTCTGCTTTGGATAGTTGAAGTGCTTTCAAACTTGAGGCCAAAGCTTGACAGCTCCAGTGCCCATTCGACAATCCTGCCTGTTGCTTCTGGATTTTGCAGTATCCTCTTCAATGGAAAGCGAGTGACAACTGTGATCTCATGTGCTTGGAAGTAATGGCGCAGCTTTCTCGATGCCATGAGAAGGCCGAAAAGCAACTTCTGCACACCAGAGTACCTTGTCCTAGCCCCTTGCAAAAGGGAACTGACAAAGTAAACTGGGCACTGTACCATTCTCTTCTGCATCTCCTTATGCGTCTGCGCAGATCCATCTTTGTCGGGACCAGAGCTTGCCGGATCAGATCTTGCCGGTGAAGCCCCCTGCTCGTCGCTGGATGCATCTGCCGTGGTTGCTGGCTCATCATCTGCCTCCCTCTCCGCCACTAACGCAGCACTAACCACTTGATTGGTTGTCGTTATATACAGCAGCAACTTCTCTTGTGGCCTAGGCGCAACAAGTGTTCGAGTGGAGGACAGGTATCTCTTCAAGTCCTGCAGCGCAGCCTCCGCTTCCGGAGTCCATTTCATTGGACCTGCCTTTTTCAATATCTTGAAAAACGGCAGGGCGCGCTCAGCAGATCTAGAGATAAACCTGCTGAGAGCAGCCACGCAACCGGCAAGTCTTCGTACATCCTTGACGCGCTTTGGTGCTTCAATCTGCTCAATGGCCTTGATCTTGTCGGGATTGGCTTCAATCCCCGCTGAGACACAAAGAACCCGAAAAGCTTGCCGGAAGGGACTCCAAACACACACTTCTCGGGGTTCAGCTTGAGGTTGATCTTGCGCAGATTCGCAAAGGTTTCATCTAAATCTTGGATCAGGGTCGCTTTGTCCTTGCTCTTGACCACTATGTCATCCATGTAGGCTTCCACATTTCTGTGCATTTGCGGCTCAAAAGCGTGATGGACTACCCTTGCAAATGTTGAACCAGCATTCTTCAAACCAAAGGGCATCCATACAAAACAGTATGTGCCACATGGGGTAATGAACGCGGTTTTCTCCTCATCCTGTTCTGCCATGAAGATCTGATGGTATCCTGAGTATGCATCAAGAAATGAAAGCAAGTCACATCCGGCTGTGGAGTCAACAATCTGGTCGATGCGCGGCAAGGGAAATGGGTCTTTGGGACAAGCTTTATTGACATCGGTAAAATCGATACAAAGCCTCCATTTCCCATTGGCTTTGCGTACGACAACAGGATTGGCCAACCACGTAGGTTGGAGCACTCCTCTGACTAGGCCTGCTGCTTCCAACTTCTTGATTTCTTCTGCAATGAATTCTTGGCGCTCCACCGCTTGTTTCCTGACTTTCTGCTTGACGGGCCGCGCATGAGGACAGACGGCAAGATGGTGCTCGATTACTTTCCTGGGAACACCGGGGATGTCAGACGGTTGCCACGCAAATACGTCGACGTTCGCCCGCAGGAAAGCAACGAGCGCGCTTTCCTATTTAGGGTCGAGAGTGGCACTGATGGTGAAAGTACCACCAGTGCCGGCCTCCTTGGCGGACACCTTCTTGGTCTCTGGTGGAGCTGCCATTGCCTTCTTACACTTGCCGGTGGAGCTCGATGGTGCGTCCTTGACGGTAGCGCAGCACTCCGAAGAGGTGCGCTTGCCGGAGTGGGCATCAGAACTCTTGCCGGACTTGGTCTTCTTCTTGCCCCCGGGAGCTTCAGCGGCAATTGACTTGCGATCTGTTGCGGCCGTTGCCTCCCTGTAGATCTTGTCGGCGCAGATAAGAGCATCCTTCTTGTCGCCAGGGACAGAGATGACGCTTATCGGGCCCGGCATCTTCAATACGTTGTATGCATAGTGAGAGGCTTCCATGAATTTGGCGAGTGCTGGACGGCCGAGTATCCCATTGTAAGGCAATGGGAAGTCAGCAACGTCAAAAGTGACCCTCTCAGTCCTGAAGTTCAGCTCGCTGCCAAATGTTACCGGCAACGTGATCTTTCCCTTCGGCTTGCTCCTTCCCGGATTGATTCCTTGGAACGTGCCGGTCTCTTCGAGCTCGCTGTCAGGGATCTGGAGTTTCTGGAGCACTGTCGAGGAGATCAGGTTCAAGCCGGCCCCGCCGTCAACTAGCATCTTAGTGACCTTGAGGTTGCGGATAGTTGGTGAAACCAACATCGGCAAGCACCCGACCGCAGTTATGCGATCAGGGTGGTCCTCAATATCAAAGATGATAGGCGTGCTGGACCATTTCAGAGGCCTGCGTGACTCGACGGGTGGTTCTGCCGCATTGACTTCCCGCACCCATTGTTTGAGCTGGCGGTGTGAAGTATGCAGAGAAGCACCGCCATCAACGCACAGGACCTCTGTGGCTTTCTGGAACTCCTGCTCATCAGTCTCGTCATCATCCATGTCTTCGTCTTCGTCGTCATCTTCATCCTTGTCGCGGCCGCGGGGAGGTCTATCTCCTTGCCGCTGCTTGGCCTTGCCGCGGCGTCCTCCTCGGTCGGGACGTTTCTTACCGGATCCTCCAGCACCTTCCTGGGCCTTCTCCTTGTCGCGCCGCTCGTATTCAGCCTTTTGCTGCTCGACAAGCTGCTCGACTTTCTTGCAGCTCTGGAGGTCATGGCCCTTGGTGCGGTGGATCTTGCAGTACTGCTTGTTGGTGCCGTCCTGCTTGTCGGCGACCGCCACAGCCTCTGCGGCAATCTCCTTGCCGGAGCCACCAGCTTTGGCTTTCTTGGCGCCACCTCCGCTGCCGGACTGCTCGACAACTAGCACCTCTTTGCCTTTCTTCTTTCTGTTACTCCACCGCCGGTTTTTCCTTGCCGGGGCAGTATCATCACTGTCAGATCCTCCTGCTCCTATATTCTCTCCGGGGAGTCTCCTCCCTTCCTCAGCACGTGCACACTTGTCGGCCAGGGCATATAGCTCACTAACGTCTCTGATCTTGCACATCGCCATCTCCTCCCGCATCCTGCGGTTCCGCACGTTCTGATGGAACGCGTTGATTACCGCGGCAGGGTGGATGTCTGGGATGTTGTGCTGTACGTTGCTGAATCTCTGTATGTACTTGTGCAGGGGCTCTCCTTCCTTCTGGGCGAGCAGGTGAAGGTCACTCTCTTGGCCATGAGGCTTGTGGCCGCCTGTGAAGGCGCCAACAAACTGATGGCACAAATCAGCCCAGGAGGATATGGAGTTGTCCGGCAAGTGCATGAGCCAGGATCTGACATTAGGCTTGAGCACCAGTGAGAAGTAGTTGGCAAGGATCTTGTCGTCTCGCCCCCCGGCAGCTTGCACCGCAATGGTGTAGATGCTGAGGAACTCTGATGGATGCGTCTTGCCGTCATACTTCTCCGGTACATCTGGCTTGAAATTCTTCGTGCTGGGCCACTGGACTTGCCGCAGCTCACGAGTGAACGCAGGGCAACCTACCGCGTACGGAAAGTCACCTGGTTCCCCTGGCGCATGCATGTCAACAGAGGGCCCATCGCGCTTGTCGGATTGACGTTGCGCTTCCCTTCGATGCTCGATGCGAGTTCGGGCGTCTTCTTGTTGTCCATCGTGAAGAACTTGGCGCTGATCGCGACGAGCTCGTGGATCTGACGAAGCGGTGGAGTTGCTGTCGAGGTGGATCCGGCGAGTCGGCGATCTTGGCCTTCGGGGTGGAGAGTGCATGGTGGTTGCACCCCCACCAGTTTCGTCGCCACCGGCTCGTGCCTGGCAGTCCTGTCGCGGCAGCGATGTATTCGGCTGCCGTGGAGTGTTGCCGTTGGCGTAGCCGATGAGGCTCTGAATGGTGGCCCTCCATTCGTCGATCTTGTCCGACGTCGGAGGGCAATCCAGGAGCAGTTGAGCTCGCGCTAAAGCTTCCGCTGGAGTGGTGGGTGGCAGTGGCGAACGGCGCAAGGAGCGGGATGTGCTCGGACTCCTAACTATGTTAGAAGGAGCAGTATCCCATCCAAGCGACCGTGCCTCACTCGTGCCAGCATGTTGGCGTGCATGCTGGTCTTGAGCGCCCCGAGACCCACCAGCTTGATCTTGGTCCAACAAGCGTATGGTACTGCGAATACCATGACGCTGTCGGTCCTGCGCCTCCTGAGAGGGACGCGGCGGATGCGAAGACACCAATGTTTGTGCAGCCTTGTCCTTGGACCTGGCAGCACCGCGAGCTTCCTCGTCGATGTCTGTTCTTCCACCAGCGTCAACCCCACCACCCGTTTGTTCCGGTGGCGATGAGATCGACGCGGACGGAGCAGCTGCCTCCGAAGCCTTCTTCTTCCGTGGCATGTTGATGAAGAAAACGAAGATCTAGCTCGTGTGAGCGCCGGATCAGGTTCACACAATCTCGACGCCCCCTACCTGGCGCGCCAAAGATGTCGGGGAAACTGATCCACGAATACCTATGGGACCGGCGGACCGAGCCGCTTTCGGTTCGGTGGGGGGCGGAGGTCGCACGAAGAGCAGATCGAGGCGAGGCACACGAGCAGTTTACCCAGCTTCGGAGCTCTCCGGAGAGATAATACTCCTACTGCTGCTTGTATGATTGTATTGTGTTCTTGCTCTAGAGAGCTAAGTGTTTTCTGGCTTCGAAATGATCCCAACCTTCCGAACCCCCTCTACGTTGCGCATGGGCCTCCTTTTATATGCTCAAGGGGTCACCGACAGGTGGCAATGCAGAGAAGGGTGAAAACGTAAAAAGAGAGGTGGTTGGTACAGCTACTTGTACAGTGCTCTCTACCTAACCTTGACGGCAGGGGACAAGGGCATTAAATGTCCGTCTGTGTCGCCTAAACAGTGTAGAAAAGGACCGTCAGGGGCGCCACCGCCTGCCACGATGGCGATCTTGTTAGCATCGCATGCCACCGCTTACCGCTGGCTGCACAGCCTTCCGCCACGCGTGCCTGGAAAGGCCCCCAGGGCGACACGTTGGTGGATGTGCTGGAGCGTGGTCACAGAGTGGCCGCTTGCCGCGGCAAGCGTCTTGCCGCGGTCGTGGTCTTGTCGCGCCCGGAAGCTTGTCGCTCACCGGGCCTTTCCGGGACGCGTGGCGCGTCGCGGCAAGTTCCTTGAGATGCCTTGGTTGGCCTTCCCGGCAAGCTCCTCTTGCCGGGGCCTTGTCCTCTTGACTTGAATACTTTGTTCTTGAATGGCTCCAAAGGAGCCACGGAGTACCTTGGCGGTCACCCGGCAAGCCCTTGCTGCGGGGCGCTGCAACTGCCCGTGCACAAGTTCGGGGTAGTAGGGTACCCCTACTCTAGTACACCAACACAAAGTTGTTGAAACTATAGATGTGTGGTTTGATGAAACTAATGGCTCGCAAAGAGAGCACCTACCTTCTGTGTTAGATGAACCAGAACCTGAGGAATCTATCAAGTTCAAAGCTACTGAGGATGTCATTCCTACCGAAGAATCTGCTGAAGAATTCATTCCAGAACATGAAGAACGCCGAGCTGGAGCACCTGAAGAAAATGGTGATGAGGAAAATGGTCCTGAAGATAATGCAGATCAATTCCTTAACGACAACCCGCTCATCCTCATGTTGCAAATGAAGTGCAAATTGAGAAATCATCGATGACATTGAAGCATGAGGTCCTCTCACACGCTCAAAATCTTCACAGTTGTCTAACTTTTGTGGGCACTTTGCTTTTGTCTCTATCACAGAGCCCACTAAGGTAGATGAAGCATTTCTGGAGTCTGAGTGGATTCAAGCTATGCAAGAAGAATTACATCAGTTCAAGCTCAACAACATCTGGGAACTGGTCAACCGGCCAGATCCTCGCAAGCACAATATCATTGGCACAAAGTGGATCTACCGCAACAAGCAAGATGAAAATGGCCTTGTGGTGAGGAATAAGGTATGGCTTGTAGCTCAAGGCTACACACAGGTTGAAGAAATTGATTTCGATGAAACTTTTGCACCTGTTGCTAGACTTGAGGCTATTCGCATATTACTTGCTTATGCTAACCATAATGATATCACTTTATATCAAATGGATGTGAAAAGTGCATTCCTCAATGGTAAGCTTGAGGAAGAAGTATATGTTTCTCAACCCCCAGGTTTTGAAGATCCAAAGCATCCTGACAAAGTCTTCAGACTCAATAAGGCCATGTATGGCCTCAAGTAGGCCCCTCGGGCATGGTATGATACTTTGAAGGACTTCCTCATGAAGAAAGGCTTCAAACCCGGTTCACCCGATCCAACTCTTTTCACTAAATCTTATGATAGTGAATTGTTTGTGTGCCAAATTTATGTTGATGATATCATTTTTGGCTATACTGACCAACGATATAGTGATGAATTTGCCTATATGATGAGTGAAGAATATCAAATGTCTATGATGGGAGAGTTGAAATTCTTTTAAGGTCTTCAAATTCGTCAACAACACAATGGCATATTCATATCTCAGGAGAAATACCTCAAAGATGTATTGAGGAAATTCGGCATGCAAGATTTCAAAGGGGTCAAAATTCCTATGCCCACAAATAGCCATCTATGCACTGATGAAAATGGTAAAGACTTCGATCAAAAGGTATACCGTTCTATGATTGGCTCTTTATTGTACCTATGTGCATCTAGGCCGGATATTATGCTTAGTGTTTGCATGTGTGCCTGATTTCAAGCTACACCGAAGGAATCACACCATAAGGCTGTGAAGCATATTCTTTGATATCTAGCTCACACACCAACACTTGGAGTATGGTATCCCAAGGGCTATTCCTTTGAACTCATTGGATATTCAGACTCTGACTATGCTGGTGATCGTGTGGACCGCAAGTCAACATCTGGCACATGCCATCTCCTCGGACGATCTTTGGTGTGTTGGTCCTCGAAGAAGCAGAACTGCGTCTCACTCTCCACTGCAGAAGCTGAGTACACTGCTGCTGGATCATGCTGTGCTCAATTACTATGGATGAAGCAAACACTCAAGTACTATGGCATCAACGTGAAGAATGTGCCTCTATACTGCGACAATGAGAGCGCCATCAAGATTGCCCATAACCCAGTTCAACACTCGAAGACAAAGCATATCCAGATTCTTCATCATTTTCTTTGTGATCATGTGTTGAAGGGCGACATCTCCATCGACCACGCAAGCACTGAAGACCAATTGGCCGATATCTTCACTAAGCCCTTGGATGAGAAGAGATTTAGCAAGTTGCGGTGTGAGCTAAATATCCTAGAATCTTCGAATGTTCTCTGAAAAGGACACACATCCTAACACTTATGCTGACTTGATAACTTAGATGTGCAACACACAAAGTAACATTTTTCTTCAATTAATGAAGACTGACTAATCCTCTAAGTGTGAAGAAATTAATGAAGAAATTGATTCTCAGAACCCTACGAGAATTGTACGCGGTGTCTGAAATCAGCTTTTTTATATGGTGGGTTACGCCACCAACCAAAGTTGAAAATCTTCAATTTGAGTTTTTCTTCGTTTTTGAAATTCCTCAGTTTTTCAAATTCTTCAACTTTGCATTGTCTTCACTCTTTCCGTCGTTGTTCTTCATTTGACTATATATATATACGAGTTTATGTCCTCTACAGCATTCACTTATTGCTAATTCTTCAAGTTGTTTTTTTGCTAAGTGAATGTGATCGGACCCTTCCCCCTCTATGTTAAACTCAACCCACTCTGTTCACAAATTCTTCATGTACGTTCTATTTGAAACTCGTTCAAAATCTTCACTGTGTCCTTGACAGCTGAAGAAATTGCGAATAGAACTTTTAACTTTCTTATCTAAATTTTCGGTTTTGACGCTCAAACTGTTCCGCATCCCACGATAATACTTATCCATTCACCCACGATCCTACACGATCGCCACCTCTCAGTACGTGGGTGACACATGTCAAACGGATGAGAAGGACCAGGGGCACTTTCGTCCGAATTCCTCGGGCGTACAGTTTTTCACTCTGACTATAAATACCCCCTCCCCTTCCTCGCTTTGTTTTTACTCTGCTCGTTCTCACTCCCGCTCGAGCTTCTCGAACCCTAGCGCCACCGCTACTTCATCATCACCGGTGAGGAAGAGCTTCACTGCCTCGACCTCGTCGCCGTCGTACTCGCGCCGGTTGTGGATTTCTTCACTCCGCCGCCGCCGTAACTGTCTTCCTCTGCCAAGTTAGGGTGTGCAAGATCTGACTTGACGAACTTCACATCTACACTTCCCAGTTCGTCGTGTTCTTCAACTAGGGTAATTAAAAGTTACTTTTATTGCCCTCTTTGATTCAAATGTTTTATTGAAAATCTTCAAAGGTGTTTATTCTTCAAATCTTCACACACTGAACACCTCACATGTCATCTGCTCTTGATTCGTTTCTCTAAGCAATAATTTTTCTTCAAGATTCCTCAATTGTGTAGATCTTCGATCTACACAACTCTGGAACCTAAGAGAAAGAACGCTTAGTGAAATTCTTCAAGACTCATCTGGTCAAATTCCTCAAACTTATTCTTTTTGAGAAACCTTTTGAGAATGCATATGACCTCTCCAAATTCCTCGCTACTATACTCTGTTCACAGGTACTCATGTCTGTTGCTGAATCACTAGGTTCTCATCAACTTAACTCATTTGCAGCGTTCCTCGAAGAAAAGTTGCATACATCTTCAGAGAATTCCATTGTTCAAATTCCTCAACTGAAGAAAATGGCTGATAAGAAGCCACAGAAGGGAGGAAAGAGGCCTGAGGTCAATACCGCTTTCGATATCCCTGATGACATTTATGCTGGGTACTGCACACCCCCTGAGGAGGATAGAAATCAGTGCAAAGTGCACATTCAAAAGATTGAGAGGAGATGGGCACGGGAGTGGAGGGAGTACAGATATGTTACTCCCAAGTACATGAAGAAATTTGCTCTCAACCCTCCATGCCCAATACCTCCATTGGCACCTGGCAAATTGGCAGATCCCACTAGCCTCAAGCACGGTGAGGATTATCCTGATGAATGGGAAAAGCGCCAGGCCAAACTGGCCAAACAGGCAAAAGAAGCAGTGAAGAAATTCAATGAAGACTCTGCTGCTACTGCTACCGCTGCTGAGGCCTCTGCAAGCAAGCCAAAGAAGGCCATGGCTAAGAAGCTTGCTCACAAGCCAAGTGCTTCACCCTCAATGCCCTCACGGCCCAGTTCCCCAGCAATGCCCTCACGACCAGATTCTTCAAAGCCTTCATGACCAACTCCTCAAACTGCTCCTCCTCCTCCAAAGTCATCAGCTCCTCCGAAAAAGTCCTCAGCTGCTCCAACTAAATCCTCAGCACCTGTGCATCTCGCCACGTGCCAAAGGACTACAGGCATCTCAATTGCCTCAAGAGCGTCTTTAAGTTCCTTTGCTACACCAAATTCCTCAACTAGCCCGTCTCTACTGAAGAAAAAGGCCACTGCTGGACGAGGCCTTCGACCAAGTTCTCACAAGAAGCATGTCGCCTTTCAAGTGCCCGCTGATGATGATGAGGCTGATGATGAAGAACTTGCCGAAACCATCAGAGACAGGCAGACCAGGGCCGCTAGAGCCAAAGGCAGCAATGTGCCAATGTTACTGGATCCAAAGTTGATCCTAGATTTCATCGATCTATGGCACAAGGACCCAAACACCCCTTTGCCGGAGATGAACCTCACTCCTGGTCAAAGTCATGTTTTGACTGTCTTCATTGAAGAAGAAAAATGGAAATATGAAGAAGGAAGAAGGGTGAAGAAAGCGCAGTACAAGAAGCAGCGCTACCTAAAGGACAATGTCCTCAATCTTACCCCTAAACAACTCGTTGCATTACAAGCTGAGATCAAGCAACTGAGTGAAGAATTTGATTGCTACTATGCTGACTGGCTTGGAGCCAAAGTCAGATTTGTGAAGATTACTGATAAACTCACTTCAAATGTTGCAGCCCCAACGCAACAAGAAAATCCTCAGGCTGATGCATCTGCACAGCCTACTGAAGAACATGCCAGCACTGCTGATGACAATCAGGCTGCTGAAGAAAATGAAAGTACCAGGGCTGATGACTGCATTCCAGCCGCTGAAGAAATTGCCAGGGCATTCACTAGTGTTGCGCCTGAAGAAAATGAAGAAGTCAGGGCAACTGCATCTGTTGTGCCTGAAGAAATTCAACCAAATTCCTCTGCTCCTCCTGCACCTACACCAACTCCGATCCTTCCATCTGCATCAGATGTGAAGAAGGCCAAGGCTACAGAGCATGCAGCTGTGAAGAAAAGGAAGGCATCAACTTCATCAGATTCTTGAGCTCCAAAGAAGATGAAGCCATTGACTAGTTCAATTGACAACCCGGTTGATGTCATTCCTGTCTCATTCATGCTATCAAATGATCTTGTTCCTTTTGATGAAGATTATGTGATTCCAAGTGAACCAAATGAAGAAATTCCTTCTGCTGCTTCGTCAGAGCAATTGGATGAAGAAATTGAAGTGGATGCAATCTCTTCAACTCCAGTTGTCTCCTCGCCTATGCCTCAGTTTACTGCTGAAAAGTCCGGCGTTGAAGAAATGGAAGATGAAGATGTGGAAATTGGCTATACCACACCCGTGCTGAATGATGACTTTTGGGATAGTCAGCACCCCAACTCTGCACTATTCACCCCACATCAATCAATTCCTCAGTCCCCTGTCGTTACTGAAGTACAAATGGGATCTGAAGAACCTCATGCAACCCCATCTGTCCATGAAGAAATTCCAGCCACTAGTGCTGATGAAAATATTAATGAAGAATTGAAGACCCAGGCTGCAGCTGAAGAAGAGCCCGAAATTCCTCAGCCTGTGGATCCTGAGATTGCGACTCTTGAGGTGGTGATGCAATTGACTCATACTCCTCAGCCCAAGCCAAAGGATCCCTTCTCAAAGAAGCAGAAACTTAAGGCTGATGATTTCTTCGGCGAGCATGTTTTCTTCACTGAATTCAATTCTTATGACTCTGCCCGTCTTAGGAGGAAGCGCTTTTGGACTGCCAGCCAGGCCAATTTCTATTCTTCACTGCTTTTCAACAAAGACAAAGTCTTCGACCATGAGCATATTCCTCACATGGATATGGAATCAATGCCTTGCTTCTCTCTAGTCCTCGGTGTGCTTCATGATGCAGGATTGCTCATCTATTGTTCTGACATAGTTGATTGGAATGAAGAGCTTATTCTTCAGTTCTACGCAACACTGCACATCACAGGTGATGCTGATGATATCAGCACTTGGGTGTTGGACTGGATGGCCGAAAACACTCATTATAAGGCACCGGCCCCTGAATTACTTCATGCCCTACCAATCAGTCATCCACCTGAAGGTGCTCGTTGTTTGTACCAAGAACCTGAACTTACTGCTCGTTACATGCAAGTGCTAATGAAGCCTCTGAAGCCCGGTCAAGCCCCAAGGACTAAATTCCTCGTGAAGGAATTATTGTATGTGCCAAAAACATTCTATCACATTCTGACGAAGACTTTGAGTCCTATCAAAGGCCACGACTCATCTGATGAGGAAACTGTTGGCATCATGAAGAATCTACTATTCAACATCATGCATGGCATCCCAGTCAATTATCATGATTTCTTCATGAGGACTCAGGCAAACGCTGCACTTTCTCCATTTGAGCTGAAGCCTTATGCTCCTTGGATTATGAGATTCCTCGGAACAAGGTCTTCACTCAACTACAAAGCTGATTTTTAGAATCACCTCAACTACTTGCCCCCGATTGAAGTCCTCAAGCGGACATATTCCTTAGCTGATGAAAAGGGCAAAGCGTCGACTATTTTCAATGAAGGCAGTCATCCATTGGATGGTCAGTTTCGCAAAACTGCATCTTATTCCACCAATGATGACTCTGCCACTCATGATTCTGCTGCCAATGCCTCCAAGCCAACTCCTCAAGCCACTGCTCCTTGTGTGATGACAGATCGTGAACTGCTCCTTAGTCTTCACTAGAAGGTGGATCGAAACCACAAATGGGTTAAGCATCAGTTTGGTTCTATTCTTCACAACATGACTTCTACACATAATGCAGTGAAGAAAAACCATTACTACCTCCATGAAGTCTTCGATCGCACCTGGGCTATTCTGTCACATCTCTATGGTGAAGAAGATCTGAAGCAAATGGGTTTCAAGGAAATTTTGACTGGTGTGCTCCTCCACCGAAGAAATACAAGAAGGTCAAGGTTCCTCCCTTGGTAGCCAGCTCATTTTCTTCATCACGCGACACAGACGAGTATGAAGACTTGGACGACACTGCGGCAGGCCCTACAACGACACACGACCCCAACAACGCTGGCGCTCCTCCATCATCATGATATTCTTCAGGGGCGTTAGTCCTCATTTTTTAACCCTTTTGGTCATTCGATGACAAAGAGGGAGAAATTTGAGTTAGTCTTCAAGCGGCTCTATCTTATATGGGCGTTTTTTTTGCTAAGTTACAACTCTCATTCTTTTGATGACTTTGCTGGATCGAGTTGTAAACTTAAACTCTATGGTGGTCTGATACTTTTTTTGAGTTCTTCTGCATGCTTATTCCTCATTAATATCAATGCACGCATGCTGAATTACATCAGTCACCATATTTCATCATGCATTTCAAATTCTTCATATTATATGTCAAATGCGTGTATGAATTACAAGATATAGGGGGAGATCTCCATGATTATACTCTTCAAGTGTGCATTGCTTCAAAAGCAAATTCCTCACTATGCACATCTTCAGGGGGAGTTCTTCTATATCTTGCAATCAAATTCCTCAATATCAGTATTTACACTTCATGTGTTTATCCCCGTTGAAAACTTAACCTATATTGTCATCAATCACCAAAAGGGGGAGATTGTAAGTGCATCTAGTGCCTCTTAGTGATTTTGGTGTATTGAAGTCTTATAGGTTAAGGGACTGATGCGTTTGTGAGTGTACACAGGTCTATAAGTCTATGAGGAGTTTGATATTTACAGAGAAAGTCGACCCCTAAAAATGAAGTTCTTCTACAGAAGACTTTGGATTTCTGAAGACTTTCTGAAGACTTTGAAAGTGAAGAAATTGGTGTGACCTTGAAGACTTGGAATTCATTCGAGGAACATGAAGCGTGAAGACTTTTGTTTTCGTAGTTTCATTTTCTCTTTCTTGAGTCATAGGAAACACCGTACCGTTAAAGGGGGTCGAGGAAATACTAAGGAAAAATTTCCATGTAATGCTCAACTCAAAACCCTACACCTACCAATCCCTTCGAGTCAAGCCATTGGAAATCTCATACAGTTCAGTCAATTTCTTCAGTGACAGAGACAAGTTCTTCTAGTCGCTGAGAAATTTGTTCTGGCTGAGGAGTTAGGAATTCGCCAGTGCGGATTGTTGGGGAACGTTGCAGAAAACAAAAATTTTCCTACGGTTTCACCAAGATCAATCTATGAGTTCATCCAGCAACGAGAGAGAGGAGTGCATCTACATACCCTTGTAGATCGAGCGGAAGCGTTCAAGAGAACGGGGTTGAGGGAGTCGTACTCGTCGTGATCCAAATCACCGGAGATCCTAGCGCCGAACGGACGGCACCTCCACGTTCAACACATGTACGGTCAGTGAGACGTCTCTTCCTTCTTGATCCAGCAAGGGGGAGGGAGAGGTTGATGAAGATCCAGCAGCACGACGGCGTGGTGGTGGATGCAGCAGGGATCCCGGCAGGGCTTCGCCAAGCGTCTGTGGGAGGGAGAGGTGTAGCAAGGGGGAAGGGAGGCGCCAAGTGCAAGAGTGCGGCTGCCCTCCCTCCCCGCTCTATATATAGGGTCCCCAGGGGGGCACTGGCCCTAGGAGATGGGATCTCCTAGGGGGGCGGCGGCCAAGGGGGGTGCCTTGCCCCCCAAGGCAAGTGGAGGCGCCCCCTCCCCTAGGGTTCCCAACCCTATGCGCAGGGGGCCCAAGGGGGGAGCACCAGCCCACCAAGGGCTGGTTCCCCTCCCACTTCAGCCCATGGGGCCCTCCGGGATAGGTGTCCCCACCCGGTGGACCCCCGGGACCCTTCCGGTGGTCCCGGTACAATACCGGTGACCCCCGAAACTTTCCCGATGGCCGAAAATCGACTTCCCATATATAATTCTTTACTTCCGGACCATTCCGGAACTCCTCGTGACGTCCGGGATCTCATCCGGGACTCTGAACAACTTTCGGTTTGCTGCATACTAATATCTCTACAACCCTAGCGTCACCGAACCTTAAGTGTGTAAACCCTATGGGTTCGGGAGACACGTAGACATGACCGCGGCGGCTCTCCGGTCAATAACCAACAGCAGGATCTGGATACCCATGTTGGCTCCCACATGCTCCTCGATGATCTCATCAGATGAACCACGATGTCGAGGATTCAAGCAACCCCGTATACAATTCCCTTTGTCAATCGGTATGTTACTTGCCCGAGATTCGATCGTCGGTATCCCAATACCTCATTCAATCTCGTTATCGGCAAGTCACTTTACTCATACCGTAATGCATGATCCCGTGACCAGACACTTGGTCACTTTGAGCTCATTATGATGATGCATTACCGAGTGGGCCCAGAGATACCTCTTCGTCATACAGAGTGACAAATCCCAGTCTCGATCCGTGTCAACCCAACAGACACTTTCGGAGATACCCGTAGTATACCTTTATAGTCACCCAGTTACGTTGTGACGTTTGGTACACCCAAAGCACTCCTACGGTATCCGGGAGTTACATGATCTCATGGTCTAAGGAAAAGATACTTGACATTGGAAAAGCTCTAGCAAGCGAACTACACGATCTTGTGCTATGCTTAGGATTGGGTCTTGTCCATCACATCATTCTCCTAATGATGTGATCCCGTTATCAATGACATCCAATGTCCATAGTCAGGAAACCATGACTATCTGTTGATCAACGAGCTAGTCAACTAGAGGCTCACTTGGGACATGTTGTGGTCTATGTATTCACACGTGTGTTACGATTTCCTGGATAATACAATCATAGCATGAATAAAAGACAATTATCATGAACAAGGAAATATAATAATAATCCTTTTATTATTGCCTCTAGGGCATATTTCCAACAGTCTCCCACTTGCACTAGAGTCAATAATCTAGTTACATTGTGATGAATCGAACACCCATAGAGTTCTGGTGTTGATCATGTTTTGCTCGTGGAAGAGGTTTAGTCAACGGATCTGCGACATTCAGATCTGTATGCACTTTGCAAATATCTGTGTCTCCATCTTGAACATTTTCATGGATGGAGTTGAAACGACGCTTGATGTGTCTGGTCTTCTTGTGAAACCTGGGCTCCTTGGCAAAGGCAATAGCTCCAGTGTTGTCACAGAAGAGAGTGATCGGCCCCGACGCATTGGGTATGACTCCTAGGTCGGTGATGAACTCCTTCATCCATATTGCTTCATGTGCTGCCTCCGAGGCTGCCATGTACTCCGCTTCACATGTAGATCCCGCCACGACGCTCTGCTTGCAACTGCACCAGCTCACTGCTCCACGATTCAACATATACATGTATCCGGTTTGTGACTTAGAGTCATCCAGATCTGTGTCGAAGCTAGCATCGACGTCACCCTTTACGACGAGCTCTTCGTCACCTGCATAAACGAGAAACATGTCCTTTGTCCTTTTCAGGTACTTCAAGATATTCTTGACCGTTGTCCAGTGTTCCTTGCCGGGATTACTTTGGTACTTTCCTACCAAACTTACGGCAAGGCTTACATCAGGTCTGGTACACAGCATGGCATACATAATAGATCCTATGGCTGAGGCATAGGGGATGACACTCATCTCTTCTATATCTTCTGCCGTGGTCGGGCATTGAGCCGATCTCAATCTCACACCTTGCAATACAGGCAAGAACCCTTTCTTGGACTGTTCCATATTGAACTTCTTCAATATCTTATCAAGGTATGTGCTTTGTGAAAGACCTATGAGGCGTATTGATCTATCCCTATAGATCTTGATGCCTAATATGTAAGCAGCTTCTCCAAGGGCCTTCATTGAAAAACACTTATTCAAGTAGGCCTTAATGCTGTCCAAAAGTTCTATATCATTTCCCATCAAAAGTATGTCATATACATATAATATGAGAAATGCTACAGAGCTCCCACTCACTTTCTTGTAAACGCAGGCCTCTCCATAAGTCTGCATAAACCCAAACGCTTTCATCATCTCATCAAAGCGAATGTTCCAACTCCGAGATGCTTGCACCAGCCCATAAATGGATCGCTGGAGCATGCACACCTTGTTAGCATTCTTAGGATCGACAAAACCTTCCGGCTGCATCATATACAGTTCTTCCTTAAGATAGCCGTTAAGGAATGCCGTTTTGACGTCCATCTGCCATATCTCATAATCATAGTATGCGGCAATTGCTAACATGATTCGGACGGACTTCAGCTTCGCTACGTGAGAGAAAGTCTCATCGTAGTCAACCCCTTGAACTTGTCGATAACCCTTAGCAACAAGTCGAGCTTTATAGATGGTAACATTACCATCCGCGTCCGTCTTCATCTTAAAGATCCATTTGTTTTCTATCGCTCGCCGATCATCGGGCAAGTCTGTCAAAGTCCATACTTTGTTTTCATACATGGATTCTATCTCGGATTGCATGGCTTCGAGCCATTTGTTGGAATCTGGTCCCGCCATCGCTTCTTCATAGTTCGAAGGTTCACCGTTGTCCAACAACATGATTTCTAGGACAGGGTTGCCATACCACTCTGGTGTGGAACGTGTCCTTGTGGACCTACGAAGTTCAGTAGCAAGTTGATCCGAAGTACCTTGATCATCATCATTAATTTCCTCTCCAGTCGGTGTAGGCACCACAGGAACATTTTCTTGAGCTGCACTACTTTCCGGTTCAAGAGGTAGTACTTCATCGAGTTCTACTTTCCTCCCACTTACTCCTTTCGAGAGAAACTCTTTTTCCAGAAAGGATCCGTTCTTGGCAACAAAGATCTTGCCTTTGGATCTAAGGTAGAAGGTATACCCAATGGTTTCCTTAGGGTATCCTATGAAGACGCATTTTTCCGAATTTGGTTCGAGCTTTTCAGGTTGAAGTTTCTTGACATAAGCATCGCATCCCCAAACTTTTAGAAACGACAGCTTAGGTTTCTTCCCAAACCATAATTCATACGGTGTTGTCTCAACGGATTTAGATGGTGCCCTATTTAAAGTGAATGTAGCTGTCTCTAGAGCGTATCCCTAAAATGATAGCGGTAAGTCGGTAAGAAACATCATAGATCGCACCATATCCAATAGAGTGCGATTACGACATTCAGACACACCGTTACGCTGAGGTGTTCTAGGCGGCGTGAGTTGTGAAACGATTCCACATTTCCTTAAGTGCGTACCAAATTCGTGACTTAAATATTCTCCTCCACGATCTGATCGTAGGAACTTTATCTTTCGGTCACGTTGATTCTCTACCTCATTCTGAAATTCCTTGAACTTTTCAAAGGTCTCAGACTTGTGTTTCATCAAGTAGACATACCCATATCTACTTAAGTCATCAGTGAGAGTGAGAACATAACGATATCCTCCACGAGCCTCAACGCTCATTGGACCGCACACATCAGTATGTATGATTTCCAATAAGTTGGTTGCTCGCTCCATTGTTCTGGAGAAAGGAGTCTTAGTAATTTTTCCCATGAGGCATGGTTCGCATGTATCAAATGATTCATAATCGAGAGACTCTAAAAGTCCATCTGCATGGAGCTTCTTCATGCGCTTGACACCAATGTGACCAAGGCAGCAGTGCCACAAGTATGTGGGACTATTGTTATCAACCTTACATCTTTTGGTATTCACATTATGAATATTCGTAACATTACGTTCGAGATTCACTAAGAATAAACCATTGACCAGCGGGGCATGACCATAAAACATATCTCTCATATAAATAGAACAACCATTATTCTCGGATTTAAATGAGTAGCCATCTCGCATTAAATGAGATCCAGATACAATGTTCATGCTCAAAGCTGGCACTAAATAACAATTATTGAGGTTTAAAACTAATCCTGTAGGTAAATGTAGACGTAGCGTGCCGACGACGATCACATCAACCTTGGAACCATTCCCGACGCGCATCGTCACCTCGTCCTTCGCCAGTCTCCGCTTATTCCGCAGCTCTTGCTTTGAGTTACAAATATGAGCAACGGCACCGGTATCAAATACCCAGGAGCTACTACGAGCACTGGTAAGATACACATCAATTACATGTATATCATATATACCTTTAGTGTTGCCGGCCTTCTTGTCCGCTAAGTATTTGGGGCAGTTCCGCTTCCAGTGACCCTTCCCTTTGCAATAAAAGCACTCAGTCTCAGGCTTGGGTCCATTCTTTGACTTCTTCCGGGCAACTGGCTTACCGGGCGCGGCTACATCCTTGTCGTCCTTCTTGAAGTTCTTCTTACCCTTGCCTTCCTTGAACTTAGTGGTTTTATTGACCATCAACACTTGATGTTCCTTTTTGATTTCTACCTCTACTGACTTCAGCATTGAAAATACTTCAGGAATAGTTTTCACCATCCCTTGCATATTGTAGTTCATCACAAAGCTCTTGTAGCTCGGTGGGAGCGACTGAAGGATTCTGTCAATGACCGCCTCGTCCGGTAGGTTAATGTCCAGCTGGGACAGGCGGTTGTGCAACCCAGACATTTTGAGTATGTGCTCACTGACAGAACAATATGACACAGGTCTATAGGTCTATGAGGAGTTTCATATTTACAGAGAAAGTCGACCCCTAAAAATGAAGTTCTTCTACAAAAGACTTTGGATTTCTGAAGACTTTCTGAAGACTATGAAAGTGAAGAAATTGGTGTGACCTTGAAGACTTGGAATTCATTCGCGGAACATGAAGCGTGAAGACTTTTGTTTTCGTAGTTTCATTTTCTCTTTATTGAGTCATAGGAAACACCGTACCGTTAAAGGGGGTCGAGGAAATACTAAGGAAAAATTTCCATGTAATGCTCAACTCAAAACCCTACACCTACCAATCCCTTCGAGTCAAGCCATTGGAAATCTCATACAGTTCAGTCAATTTCTTCAGTGACAGAGACAAGTTCTTCTAGTTGCTGAGAAATTTGTTCTGACTGAGGAGTTAGGAATTCGCCAGTGCGGATTGTTGGGGAACATTGCAGAAAACAAAAATTTTCCTACGGTTTCACCAAGATCAATCTATGAGTTCATCCAGCAACGAGAGAGAGGAGTGCATCTACATACCCTTGTAGATCGAGCGGAAGCGTTCAAGAGAACGGGGTTGAGGGAGTCGTACTCGTCGTGATCCAAATCACCAGAGATCCTAGCACCAAACGGACGGCACCTCCACGTTCAACACACGTACAGTCGGTGAGACGTCTCCTCCTTCTTCATCCAGCAAGGGGGAGGGAGAGGTTGATGAACATCCAGCAGCACGACGGCGTGGTGGTGGATGCAGCAGGGATCCCGGCAGGGCTTCGCCAAGCGTCTGTGGGAGGGAGAGGTGTAGCAAGGGGGAAGGGAGGCGCCAAGTGCAAGAGTGCGGCTGCCCTCCCTCCCCGCTCTATATATAGGGTCCCCAGGGGGGGCACTGGCCCTAGGAGATGGGATCTCCTAGGGGGGCAGCGGCCAAGGGGGGTGCCTTGCCCCCCAAGGCAAGTGGAGGCGCCCCCTCCCCTAGGGTTCCCAACCCTATGCGCAGGGGGGCCCAAGGGGGAGCACCAGCCCACCAAGGGCTGGTTCCCCTCCCACTTCAGCCCATGGGGCCCTCCGGGATAGGTGGCCCCACCCGGTGGACCCCCGGGACCCTTCCGGTGGTCCCGGTACAATACCGGTGACCCCCGAAACTTTCCCGATGGCCGAAAATCGACTTCCCATATATAATTCTGTACTTCCGGACCATTTCGGAACTCCTCGTGACGTTCGGGATCTCATCCGGGACTCCGAACAACTTTCGGTTTGCTGCATACTAATATCTCTACAACCCTAGCGTCACTGAACCTTAAGTGTGTAGACCCTACGGGTTCGGGAGACACGTAGACATGACCGAGACGGCTCTCCGGTCAATAACCAATAGCAGGATCTGGATACCCATGTTGGCTCCCACATGCTCCTCGACGATCTCATCGGATGAACCACGGTGTCGAGGATTCAAGCAACCCCGTATACAATTCCCTTTGTCAATCGGTATGTTACTTGCCCGAGATTCGATCGTCGGTACCCCAATAACTCGTTCAATCTTGTTACCGGCAAGTCACTTTACTCGTACCATAATGCATGATCCCGTGACCAGACACTTGGTCACTTTGAGCTCATTATGATGATGCATTACCGAGTGGGCCCAGAGATACCTCTTCGTCATACAGAGTGACAAATCCCAGTCTCGATCCGTGTCAACCCAACAGACACTTTCGGAGATACCCGTAGTATACCTTTATAGTCACCCAGTTACGTTGTGACGTTTGGTACACCCAAAGCACTCCTATGGTATCCGGGAGTTACACGATCTCATGGTCTAAGGAAAAGATACTTGACATTGGAAAAGCTCTAGCAAATGAACTACACGATCTTGTGCTATGCTTAGGATTGGGTCTTGTCCATCACATCATTCTCCTAATGATGTGATCCCATTATCAATGACATCCAATGTCCATAGTCAGGAAACCATGACTATCTGTTGATCAACGAGCTAGTCAACTAGAGGCTCACTTGGGACATGTTGTGGTCTATGTAGTCACACATGTATTACGATTTCCTAGATAATACGATCATAGCATGAATAAAAGACAATTATCATGAACAAGGAAATATAATAATAATCCTTTTATTATTGCCTCTAGGGCATATTTCCAACAGTCTCCCACTTGCACTAGAGTCAATAATCTAGTTACATTGTGATGAATCGAACACCCATAGAGTTCTGGTGTTGATCATGTTTTGCTCGCGGAAGAGGTTTAGTCAACGGATCTGCGACATTCAGATCCGTATGCACTTTGCAAATATCTATGTCTCCATCTTGAACATTTTCATGGATGGAGTTGAAACGACGCTTGATGTGTCTGGTCTTCTTGTGAAACCTGGGCTCCTTGGCAAAGGCAATAGCTCCAGTGTTCTCACAGAAGAGAGTGATCGGCCCTGACGCATTGGGTATGACTCCTAGGTCGGTGATGAACTCCTTCATCCATATTGCTTCATGTGCTGCCTCCGAGGCTGCCATGTACTCCGCTTCACATGTAGATCCCGCCACGATGCTCTGCTTGCAACTGCACCAGCTCACTGCTCCACGATTCAACATATACATGTATCCGGTTTGTGACTTAGAGTCATCCAGATCTGTGTCGAAGCTAGCATCGACGTCACCCTTTACGACGAGCTCTTCGTCACCTGCATAAACGAGAAACATGTCCTTTGTCCTTTTCAGGTACTTCAGGATATTCTTGACCGTTGTCCAGTGTTCCTTGCCGGGATTACTTTGGTACTTTCCTACCAAACTTACGGCAAGGCTTACATCAGGCCTAGTACACAGCATGGCATACATAATAGATCCTATGGCTGAGGCATAGGGGATGCCACTCATCTCTTCTATATCTTCTGCCGTGGTCGGGCATTGAGCCGAGCTCAATCTCACACCTTTCAATACAGGCAAGAACCCTTTCTTGGACTGGTCCATATTGAACTTCTTCAATATCTTATCAAGGTATGTGCTTTGTGAAAGACCTATGAGGCGTCTTGATCTATCCCTATAGACTTGATGCCTAATATGTAAGCAGCTTCTCCAAGGTCCTTCATTGAAAAACACTTATTCAAGTAGGCCTTAATCTTGTCCAAAAGTTCTATATCATTTCCCATCAAAAGTATGTCATCTACATATAATATGAGAAATGCTACAGAACTCCCACTCACTTTCTTGTAAACGCAGGCCTCTCCATAAGTCTGCATAAACCCAAACGCTTTGATCATCTCATCAAAGCGAATGTTCCAACTCCGAGATGCTTGCACCAGCCCATAAATGGATGGCTGGAGCTTGCACACCTTGTTAGCATTCTTAGGATCGACAAAACCTTCCGGCTGCATCATATACAGTTCTTCCTTAAGATAGCCGTTAAGGAATGCCGTTTTGACGTCCATCTGCCATATCTCATAATCATAGTATGCGGCAATTGCTAACATGATTCGGACGGACTTCAGCTTCGCTACGTGAGAGAAAGTCTCATCGTAGTCAACCCCTTGAACTTGTCGATAACCCTTAGCAACAAGTCGAGCTTTATAGATGGTAACATTACCATCCGCGTCCGTCTTCATCTTAAAGATCCATTTGTTTTCTATCGCTCGCCGATCATCGGGCAAGTCTGTCAAAGTCCATACTTTGTTTTCATACATGGATTCTATCTCGGATTGCATGGCTTCGAGCCATTTGTTGGAATCTGGTCCCGCCATCGCTTCTTCATAGTTCGAAGGTTCACCGTTGTCCAACAACATGATTTCTAGGACAGGGTTGCCATACCACTCTGGTGTGGAACGTGTCCTTGTGGACCTACGAAGTTCAGTAGCAAGTTGATCCGAAGTACCTTGATCATCATCATTAATTTCCTCTCCAGTCGGTGTAGGCACCACAGGAACATTTTCTTGAGATGCACTACTTTCCGGTTCAAGAGGTAGTACTTCATCGAGTTCTACTTTCCTCCCACTTACTCCTTTCGAGAGAAACTCTTTTTCCAGAAAGGATCCGTTCTTGGCAACAAAGATCTTGCCTTTGGATCTAAGGTAGAAGGTATACCCAATGGTTTCCTTAGGGTATCCTATGAAGACGCATTTTTCCGAATTTGGTTTGAGCTTTTCAGGTTGAAGTTTCTTGACATAAGCATCGCATCCCCAAACTTTTAGAAACGACAGCTTAGGTTTCTTCCCAAACCATAATTCATACGGTGTTGTCTCAACGGATTTAGATGGTGCCCTATTTAAAGTGAATGTAGCTGTCTCTAGAGCGTATCCCTAAAATGATAGCGGTAAGTCGGTAAGAAACATCATAGATCGCACCATATCCAATAGAGTGCGATTACGACATTCAGACACACCGTTACGCTGAGGTGTTCTAGGCGGCGTGAGTTGTGAAACGATTCCACATTTCCTTAAGTGCGTACCAAATTCGTGACTTAAATATTCTCCTCCACGATCTGATCGTAGGAACTTTATCTTTCGGTCACGTTGATTCTCTACCTCATTCTGAAATTCCTTGAACTTTTCAAAGGTCTCAGACTTGTGTTTCATCAAGTAGACATACCCATATCTACTTAAGTCATCAGTGAGAGTGAGAACATAACGATATCCTCCACGAGCCTCAACGCTCATTGGACCGCACACATCAGTATGTATGATTTCCAATAAGTTGGTTGCTCGCTCCATTGTTCTGGAGAAAGGAGTCTTAGTCATTTTGCCCATGAGGCATGGTTCGCATGTGTCAAATGATTCATAATCGAGAGACTCTAAAAGTCCATCTGCATGGAGCTTCTTCATGCGCTTGACACCAATGTGACCAAGGCAGCAGTGCCACAAGTATGTGGGACTATTGTTATCAACCTTACATCTTTTGGTATTCACATTATGAATATTCGTAACATTACGTTCGAGATTCACTAAGAATAAACCATTGACCAGCGGGGCATGACCATAAAACATATCTCTCATATAAATAGAACAACCATTATTCTCAGATTTAAATGAGTAGCCATCTCGCATTAAATGAGATCCAGATACAATGTTCATGCTCAAAGCTGGCACTAAATAACAATTATTGAGGTTTAAAACTAATCCCATAGGTAAATGTAGAGGTAGCGTGCCGACGACGATCACATCGACCTTGGAACCATTCCCGACCCGCATCGTCACCTCGTCCTTCGCCAGTCTCCGCTTATTCCGCAGCTCTTGCTTTGAGTTACAAATATGAGCAACGGCACCGGTATCAAATACCCAGGAGCTACTACGAGCACTGGTAAGATACACATCAATTACATGTATATCATATATACCTTTAGTGTTGCCGGCCTTCTTGTCCGCTAAGTATTTGGGGCAGTTCCGCTTCCAGTGACCCTTCCCTTTGCAATAAAAGCACTCAGTCTCAGGCTTGGGTCCATTCTTTGACTTCTTCCCGGCAACTGGCTTACCGGGCACGGCTACATCCTTGTCGTCCTTCTTGAAGTTCTTCTTACCCTTGCCTTCCTTGAACTTAGTGGTTTTATTGACCATCAACACTTGATGTTCCTTTTTGATTTCTACCTCTGCTGACTTCAGCATTGAAAATACTTCAGGAATAGTTTTCACCATCCCCTGCATATTGTAGTTCATCACAAAGCTCTTGTAGCTCGGTGGGAGCGACTGAAGGATTCTGTCAATGACCGCCTCGTCCGGGAGGTTAATGTCCAGCTGGGACAGGCGGTTGTGCAACCCAGACATTTTGAGTATGTGCTCACTGACAGAACTATTTTCCTCCATCTTACAACTATAGAACTTTTCGGAGACTTCATATCTCTCTTCCCGGGCATGAGCTTGGAAAACCATTTTCAGCTCCTCGAACATCTCATATGCTCCGTGTTGCTCAAAACGCTTTTGGAGCCCCGGTTCTAAGCTGTAAAGCATGCCGCACTGAACGAGGGAGTAATCATCAGCACGTGACTGCCAAGCATTCATAACGTCTTGGTTCTCTGGGATGGGTGCTTCACCTAGCGGTCCTTCTAGGACATATGCTTTCTTGGCAGCTATGAGGATGATCCTCAGGTTCCGGACCCAGTCCGTATAGTTGCTGCCATCATCTTTCAGCTTGGTTTTCTCTAGGAACGCGTTGAAGTTCATGTTGACATGAGCGTTGGCCATTAGATCTACAAGACATTGTTGCAAAGATTTTAGACTAAGTTCATGATAATTAAGTTCATCTAATCAAATTATTTAATGAACTCCCACTCAGATTAGACATCCCTCTAGTCATCTAAGTGTTACATGATCCGAGTCGACTAGGCCGTGTCCGATCATCACGTGAGACGGACTAGTCATCATCGGTGAACATCTCCATGTTGATCGTATCTTCCATATGACTCATGTTCGACCTTTCGGTCTCTGTGTTCCGAGGCCATGTCTGTACATGCTAGGCTCGTCAAGATAACCTAAGTGTTTTGCATGTGTAACTCTGTCTTACACCCGTTGTATGTGAACGTTAGAATCTATCACACCCGATCGTCACGTGGTGCTTCGAAACAACGAATTGTCGCAATGGCGCACAGTTAGGGGGAACACTTTCTTGAAATTATTACGAGGGATCATCTTATTTACTACCGTCGTTCTAAGTAAACAAGATGCAAAAACATGATAAACATCATATGCAATCAAATAGTAGTGACATGATATGGCCAATATCATATAGCTCCTTTGATCTCCATCTTCGGGGCTCCATGATCATCTTCGTCACTGGCATGACACCATGATCTCCATCATCGTGTCTCCATGAAGTTGCTCACCAACTATTACTTCTACTACTATGGCTAACGGTTTAGCAATAAAGTAAAGTAATTACATGGCGTTAAATCATTGACAGGCAGGTCATACAATAATTAAGACAACTCCTATGGCTCCTGCCGGTTGTCATACTCATCGACATGCAAGTCGTGATTCCTATTACAAGAACATGATCTCATACATCACATATATATCATTCATCACAACTTTTGGCCATATCACATCACAAAGCAATTGCTGCAAAAACAAGTTAGACGTCCTCTAATTGTTGTTGCATCTTTTACGTGGCTGCAATAGGTTTCTAGCAAGAACGTTTTCTTATCTACAAAAAAGCCACAACGTGATTTGTCAACTTCTATTTACCCTTCATAAGGACCCTTTTCATCGAATCCGCTCCAACTAAAGTGGGAGAGACATACACCCGCTAGCCACCTTATGCAACTAGTGCATGTCAGTCGGTGGAACCTGTCTCATGTAAGCGTACGTGTAAGGTCGGTCTGGGACACTTCATCCCACAATACAGCTGAAGCAAAATAAGACTAGTAGTGGCAAGAAAGTTGACAACATCTACGCCCACAACAGATTTGTGTTCTACTCGTGAAAACAGAACTACGCATAGACCTAGCTCATGATGCCACTGTTGGGGAACGTTGCAGAAAACAAAAAAAATCCTACGGTTTCACCAAGATCAATCTATGAGTTCATCCAACAACGAGAGAGAGGAGTGCATCTACATACCCTTGTAGATCAAGCAGAAGCATTCAAGAGAACGGAGTTGAGGGAGTCGTACTCGTCGTGATCCAAATCACCAGAGATCCTAGTGCCGAACGGACGGCACCTCCGCGTTCAACACACGTACGGTCAGCGAGACGTCTCCTCCTTCTTGATCCAGCAAGGGGGAGGGAGAGGTTGATGAAGATCCAGCAGCACTACAACGTGGTGGTGGATGCAGCAGGGATCCCGGCAGGGCTTCGCCAAGCGTCTGCGGGAGGGAGAGGTGTAGCAAGGGGGAAGGGAGGCGCCAAGTGCAAGGGTGCGGCTGCCCTCCCTCCCCCCTCTATATATAGGGTCCCCAGGGGGGCGCTGGCCCTAGGAGATGGGATCTCCTAGGGGGGCGGCGGCCAAGGGGGGTGCCTTGCCCCCCAAGGCAAGTGGAGGCGCCCCCTCCCCTAGGGTTCCCAACCCTAGGCGCAGGGGGGCCCAAGGGGGCGCGCACCAGCCCACCAGGGGCTGGTTCCCCTCCCACTTCAGCCCATGGGGCCCTCCGGGATAGGTGGCCCCACCCGGTGGACCCCCGGGACCCTTCCGGTGGTCCCAGTACAATACCGGTGACCCCCGAAACTTTCCCGATGGCCGAAACTCGACTTCCTATATATAATTCTTTACCTCCGGACCATTCCGGAACTCCTCGTGACGTCCGGGATCTCATCCGGGACTCTGAACAACCTTCGGTTTGCTGCATACTAATATCTCTACAACCCTAGCGTCACTGAACCTTAAGTGTGTAGAGCCTACGGGTTCGGGAGACACGTAGACATGACCGAGACGGCTCTCCGGTCAATAACCAACAGTGGGATCTGGATACCCATGTTGGCTCCCACATGCTCCTCGATGATCTCATCGGATGAACCACGATGTCGAGGATTCAAGCAACCCCGTATACAATTCCCTTTGTCAATCGGTATGGTACTTGCCCGAGATTCAATCGTCGGTATCCCAATACCTCGTTCAATCTCGTTACCGGCAAGTCACTTTACTCATACTGTAATGCATGATCCCGTGACCAGACACTTGGTCACTTTGAGCTCATTATGATGATGCGTTACCGAGTGGGCCCAGAGATACCTCTCCGTCATACGGAGTGACAAATCCCAGTCTCGATCCGTGTCAACCCAACAGACACTTTCGGAGATACCCGTAGTATATCTTTATAGTCACCTAGTTACGTTGTGACCTTTGGTACACCCAAAGCACTCCTACGGTATCCGGGAGTTACACGATCTCATGGTCTAAGGAAAAGATACTTGACATTGGAAAAGCTCTAGCAAACAAACTACACGATCTTGTGCTATGCTTAGGATTGGGTCTTGTCCATCACATCATTGTCCTAATGATGTGATCCCGTTATCAATGACATCCAATGTCCATAGTCAGGAAACCATGACTATTTGTTGATCAACGAGCTAGTCAACTAGAGGCTCACTAGGGACATGTTGTGGTCTATGTATTCACACGTGTATTACGATTTCCTGGATAATACAATCATAGCATGAATAAAAGACAATTATCATGAACAAGGAAATATAATAATAATCCTTTTATTATTGCCTCTAGGGCATATTTCCAACACGGATTGCCTACACAGTGAGGAACATGATAGCCCTGAGGAATTTGATAGTCAAAATTCCGACCGTTGTTGTGCTACGCGTCAGCTATCCCAAAATATCCTACCACCTAACAGTCAGATCAGACAAGGGCATTTATGTCTTATCATCTCGGGCTGCTCCCTAGGCTATAAATAGCCACCCCCTACAACCACTAGCTGGTTGGCTGCTCCGAGAGAAACTGACACTTGTCATTTGAGAGCATCCCATCCTCCGAGGACTTTGAGTGAAAATCATCAAGTGAGGAAAACCCAAAACCCAAACCCAAACATCTTCATACCCAAAGTGATGAGCATCACTGAAGAGTTTGATCCTGCGTGGATCCGACGCTTGTTACCTTTGAAGACTGTGCTTCTTCCAGACGGTTAGGCGTCATGGTCTAGAGCATCCAAGAGGAATTATGGATCACCGAGTGACCTAGTCTGTGAAGGTTTGGAAGTCACTTGAAGACTTACCACGAGTGATTGGGCGAGGTTTGTGTGACCTTAGCTCAAGGAGAATACGGTGAGGACTGTGTGTCCGGGACTGTGTGTCCTCGGGTTTAAATACCTAGCCGCTCCAACCAGACGTACAACTGAGACAGCAGTTGGAACTGGTCTACCAAATCATTGTCTTCACCAAGCTTATTGGTTCTATTTCCTCAACTCTTTCATTTCCTCATAACTGTGTTGTTTGCTTGTTCATATCTGTTTGAAGACTTTGACTGAAGACTTTCTCAATTTCCTCAGTTCAATTTCTTCAGTCTGTTCGTCTTCATCCTGTGTTATCCTGTGTTTACGCTTTCTGTACTCTGTGCTTGTCTTTAATTCATCATGATGACTATGCTTGTGTTCTGTTATGTTTACTTATGAGTACTTATTCCGCTGCAAGTAGTTCTTCACAAAGGAATTTCCTCACCAGCAAATTCCTCAGTGAAGAATTCATAAAAATCGCCTATTCACCCCCCCCCCCTCTAGTCGATATAACGCACTTTCAGTGCCCCTGTGTGTTCTAATATATCGAAGTTCAGTTTGATGCAAGTTAGACTGCATGTGAGAGGACTATGATCTCCGGGCTGATACTTAGGGGCCTCCTACAAGATGGGTCGGGGAGCCACATTACGCAATCCATAGGGGAAAGAATTGGATCATAAAGCCTCAAATGATCACTAAAGATATTCCAAGAGATTTCCTTGAAAACCAGTGTAACTATCTAAATCGTGACCATCAACATGTAGGTACCAGATCCAGTGGTAGTATCAGGGCAAAGACTTAAAGAAAGTTATTCTAACAAATCAAGTTTATAATTTTTAACTTAGAGAAAGACGGTGATACGACCTAAAGGCATATATAAGTTTTGAAGTTTACATGCCAATATCTATGCAATATATTATATATTACTGGACTAACCTACTACTAATTTATTAGAAGGCAGGTTTCCCGCTCTCAATTTTTTGTGATCGCAGAAAATCTCTATATCAAGGAAACATAAACAAAGATGGTATTTGCTACTGTCCACAAGGATCACGAAGGCACGCCAAGGGAGCAGGGCGACAGGGGCCCATGCACCCTAGCCAGAACCGGGCATTTCTACCAATATGAACTTGTTTATAGGTAAACATCAAAGTGCATTTTTAGCTTTCACTAGCTAATTAATAATTGACATTCAAAAACATGAAAATCCAACCTATATTAGAGATTTAGAGTAGCAAAGATTTACGGATTCTTCTAACACTAGACACTTAGGCTGGCCATAGTGGGAGTAACATAAGTAGTATCATGCACTTTTGACTCGCAAACATGCTTATGTGGCAAGCAATTAAAGAAGAGAAAGATGGTTATAGTAACATAGGTAGATACCGTAACATAATAAATGTGATACTACTATGTGTCATGCATGTCAATAGATGAGATCATCTATGATACTATCCACTATAGAGGTAGTAACATAGTCTAGTAACATATGCATGTTACTAGTCTAAGTTACTCCCCACTATGACCAGCCTTAGAAACTAAATGATACTTGTAGACCACTTGGAGCAGGTTGATTGCGTCGAGGTTGGGCACCGATGTACCCACCACCGGCAGGATGCATGAATGTTTCCCGGCACACGCTCAATTCGAGGTCGGAACGGTCTGCACGTTGTCGGCTCACGTCAAAGCAAAGTTTTCGAGGGCCGGGCATGGGGCGTGCTGGTGGGCTGGCCAATGGCATCGCAACAATTTGTTTGGGCTTTGAAATACTCTTCTACACAAATAGAAGTGGAACTCATTTCTCAAAAAAAAAAATAGAAGTGGAACTCCAGCGCTCTCGAAGGGGAGCAACTAAGCAAGGGGCACCACTTGCCGGAGCCCTGCAAGGGTCACTTTGCTCTCAGCCGACGTCATGTGTGGCGTGCTGGGTTGTTCCACGTATTTTTTTTCTATACACGTTTTCGGCTTTTCGATGAGTTTTGTTTTCTTGTTTCTTTGGTTTTCCGTTCTGCCGGTTTTCCCTAGCTTCCCAAGAAAAAAAATTACGCCGAGAAACATTTTCTTTTTGCTTTCACGAAAGACACGTATTTGCTTCCGAGAGAGGCACAGTTGTGCCTCTTGAAAAACACATTTTTTTTCTTCCGCTAGAGGCATAGATCTGTTTCTTGGAAAAGGTATAAATGTGCCTCTCATGGTTTATTTTGCTTCTGCAAGAGACATATATTTGCTTCTCATGGAGTCATATGTTTGCTTCCGTGAGTGTCACTGTTGTGCTTATTGGAAAGAGAAAAAAAATACATTTTTGTTGCTTCGGTAAGAGGCACAGATATGTTTCCCGTGGAGGCATAGTATGCTTCCGCGAGAGGCGTAAGTGTGACTCTCAGAAAATGGGGGAAATGCATCTTTTTATTTCGCGAGAGATATAGATTTGCTTCTCGTGGAGGCACAACCTCTCAGAAAGGAAAAAAAAGTGGGAACAAAACTGTGCTTCTGGCTCGTTTTTTCTACCGGGTTTTGTTGTGAAAAAAGCTTGTCGAAACTATTAACATGGGATCTAGTTTCAAAAATCTCGATGCAACTAATCCAAGGTGAAAACGGTTCATCATTTGGACGCACGGTTTAGGAGATAAAACATTTTGATAAACGAATCTACAAAAAAAAAGGAAGAACTTTCAGTATGTGACAAGTGGCGCACATGACAATGAACACTTTTGTTAGTGACCTATGCAAAGGGTACCCTTTAATTAGTGATTTCGTCCTATTTAGTGCGTAGGTCACAAATAGACAACCAACGCTCACCCCCTGCGCCAAAGAATATTTGGGCCGGCCCATGTGGGGTTTGGGCACTCCTGTTTTTTTGTTTTCTTCTTTCATTTTTTTCCTTTTTACTTTGAGAATTGTTCATGAATCTCAAATTCAAAAAAATATGTTTGGTATTTTTTTTAAAAAATTATTTGACAATTTTTGGGTATTTAAATAAATTTCATGAATTAAAAAATGTTTACAAATTCAGAAAACGTTCACAAAATTAAAAAATAATTCACGAATTTCAAAATTTGTTCTCAAAATTTAAAAATATTAATCAAATAAAAAAATGTCCACTGATTCAATATGTTCATCAATTCCAAAAATATTTGTGAATTTGAAAAGGTGTTCTCCAATTCTTAAAAATGTTTGTCGATTCTAAACTTGCCGGCCGATTCAAAAAATGTTCATGAATTCAAATAATATTCATGAATTTGAAAAATATATCTGAGAATTTGAAAAGTTGTACAGAAATTCAAGAAATGTTCACGGGTTTGAAAAACATTCACAATTGTTTTAAAAAAATGTCCTTATTTCTAGAATATATTCACAATCGAAAAAGAAAAATAACTAAAAATTAAAACATAAATGACAGAAGAATAAGAAGAACCAGAACAAGGAACAAAAGAAAAAGAAAAAATGGTTTAGCGAAGGTTCTAGAACCTTCCCAAAATCGGTGAAAGAAAAAACTAGTCAGCTGACCGTACTCTTCGACTCCCTGCGCATAACAAAAGTGCGCCGACCAAGAAAAGAACGGACGAGCGTGTGGTAGGTCGCTATCCAGCGACCTAAGCTCGGATTAGGAGCTGCGGCATTTGAGGCGCCCACTGGCGAAGCAGCTCATCATGTGTCGTTTGTGTTGCACGGCCCAATTTCATAGGACTTCTAGCTCCACTCAGCTTGTTCACCGAACCTGGCTCTTCGCTGGGTTTTTTTTTGGTGACATTTTTTTATGTTGGTCTAGTTTCCAAGGAAAAAAACAGGCGGGTTTATGATAATTTTGGGAAATTATAAAATGTACAGTTGTTTAAGATTTTGTAAAAGAATCTCAAATTTGAAAAATATGCATGAATTAGAATTTATTGTGAATTTTAAATGAGTTTAAAATTTTGAAAAAAATTCAAGAATTTTACTAAATTACACAATGTTAAAATATTAATTTTAAAAATATGCATGTGCAAATTTATAAGTATGTTTGATGTGTTTTCCCAAGATGTATCCTTGCAATCGCATACATATTTGGCCCTCATATGCTCTTACAACTCGTTCTTTTTGATAGAAATATTGGTTAAAGAATATGACCTTCTCCGTTGTAGGCGCAATGTCCTTCACTTGCTTGCCTTCTTTATTTTGTTAGTTCACACCTGCTTCTTAGATGACCTGCATTACTCACCATTGTTTATTAGCATTGAAAAATATGTTATTGCCACCTTTCCGAATAGCACATAAGGGTGGCTTAGAGGGCTGAGGGGATGTAATCATCATTATTGCTTATCGAGTTATCATCTAAGGCCCATTGTATTTCCAGGCCATCTCATTAGCAAAGCAAAGGTGGAAGTAATGTTCCTCCTTCCCACACCTTTTGCACACTCCTGAATGTGTATTGATCTTGTTGGTTTTCCCCTCCAATGGATATTTCCCTTGACTTAGGGAAAGTTCATGAGAACAAATGGACCCTTAGTGCCCTTTGACTTTCCTTTAAAGAGTCAATATTCATGAAGTGGCATCTTAATAGGCACATGAAGGAAGGATAGCGAAAAAAGGGGGTATATTCCTTTCCACATTACAACATGAAAAATTATAATCAAGAATAAAAATATATATTTTTGGTAGTGTTACAGATGTGCAACATGACTGGACTTTATTTCAAACATATGTAAGTATGAAAGCTTATTACATGGCGCTCCACTAAACACTATGTAATAAAATGATATCATGCACACTGCTATAATGCTCATCATCATATTGCCCTGAGCTTAATTTGTGCACCATGCATGGGGCGCAACATTTTCTGGTTATGCGGCACATGAGAATACGTCGGGGCAAGGTCGAACTCGAAGTGTTGAAGGATCATGCACAAAACCATCTTAGCCTCAAGCAGCGCAAAATTCTGACCGATGCAAATCCGTGGACCCCAACCAAATGGGAGGAAGGCACCAGGATCCTTGGATGCCCTCGCAATCCCATCAGCAAACCTTTCTGGCTTGAACTCATGCACATCGCTTCCCCATATGTCGGGGTCATGGTGGATAAGTAGCACGGACAGCTCGATGATCACACCTGCGGGGTAGGTGATGCTTCCAATCTCTATCTCCTTGTATGTTTTTCGCATGAATGCAACGACCGGCGGGTAAAGACGGAGAACCTCGTAAAGAATCATGGTCACCTACAAGTAGAGTGGTAAATTTTAAAACTCTAGTTGCCATCAGTTTGGCATTAGTATTGCAATATCAAAATCTACTCACGGTTTTGAGCTTGCTAAAGCCGTCATACTCGGGCGTGTTCTTCGCAAATAGGCCAAGGACCTCCTCCCTTGCACGGTCCTGCCACTCAGGGTGCATGGCCAGTATGATCATTGTCCAAGTGAGCAGTACCGATGTCGTCTCCGACCCTGCAAAGTAGAACAATTTGCATTCCTCTATCACTTCTTCAATTGTCATTCCTAGGATGGGTTGACCCTTGTCGTCTGTTTCCTTCATGTTTGACTCAAGCATTAAGCCAAGTAAATCATCTTTGGTGCTTTCTCCTTGTTGCATAGCTTGCATTCTTTTTTCAACTAGACCTCGTAGAATGGATTCAATCTCGTTATTAGTCCGATGCATCAATCTGTTCTTCTTTGTAGGCAAGGACCTGCAAGTTTCCTATGGATATCAGTACATATATATGAATTGGGTATGCTAAATGAGTACGCACATTTACAAAATATGGATTCACTGCTAAATCAGGAAAACAATGCGGTCGGCTTAAGTGTTAGGGAGGTACTCACATGATTAAGTGTTAGGGAGGTACTCACATGTAACCAGGAATGAAGATCTTCTTAACTTCTGCCACAATGCGGTCGGCTTGCTCAGACTGCAGCTCGAAAATCCTTCTTCCTTCGAGGTAGCTGCTGCCGAACGCGGTGCGTGAGATGACATCTCCAGTGAGGGTCTGAAACTCCGGGCAAACATCCACCTCACACCAACCGTCAGAACCAAGGGACTGAGTCCATCTGCTCACAAGCTCTTCACAGCATGCAGAGAATGCTGGCATCATGAGCTGGAAATTGAGGGAGCCATGCGTGATCTTCAGTAACGAACTTACTCATGGTAGTAGTAGTAAAAGTAAAACTATTCAATTGAAACTAATACTAGCTTGCTAGTACAGTAGTCTGGTAAAGAAATGCTGTAATAGTAAATAAATTACACTTACCTTGAGCTTCTCGACATGGAACGCCGGGTTGAGGATCCTCCGATGCTTGACCCACTTCTCGCCCTCGTAGACCGCGACGCCGCCGGCGAGGAGCCTGGTCAGCGTCGGGAACTGGAGCTTCTCGAAGTGGCCGAACTTGTTGGACATCACCTCCCGCGTGACGCCGGGGTCGGCGATGGTCACCTTGGGGACGGGGCCGAACCAGGAGACGCACGTCTTGCCGTGCTCCCGGACGGTGTTGCAGAGGTACGGCGCGACGTGGGCGCGTATGTCATGGCACCGCAGCGGCAGCGCCCTGGACGACGCCTCCTTGCCCTGCCGCCCGTAGTCTCCGAGGTCGCCGACGGGGAAGCGGTATGGCGTCCCGCGGAGGCCCTGCGCGCGCAGCGCCCGCTGGAGCCGCCGCGGCCGCCACCACGTGTAGTCAATCAGCCGCTTGACTTGCCAGAGAAGCGCCAGGCCCAGGAGGCTCCATAGCACCGTGGCTGGGGGGCTCACCAGCAGTCCAAGAACCATTGCTCTGTTTCTCGAGCCAAAAATGGAGGAAGAGATCGAGGATAGATGAGAGTGAACTGTGTACTTGATGAGTGGGTGAGGGGTTTGGCGACGGAATATATAGAAGGCAGTCCCACAGAATTCCAATGGTGCCCATTTGTCTAAGGATTCTTGCACCTGCTTGTGGACAGTTGGTCAACCATTGGTCCGTTGCTCCCAAGGAACTTGGTGGAGAAGAAACAGATCTGGTTGGGCAGATTATGGACGGTGACGCGGCAGGCCTCCATGTGGGCGCTGTTTCCTCTCTGCTTCCTGTTGCTTGGCTTGAGCTCAGACTTTTCTGTGGGGAGGTTGGATGTAGTACTGCCTTAAAATATTTTACAGATTTTGGACGTAGTGCTGAACAACGCACGATTGGTTCATTTGTAACACTAAAGAACCAAACATGACATTTTGAGCCAAACTTGAACATTTTGAAATGGGTGAGTTTGGGTATGTCCCTAGAATATGGAGTACAAAACACACATTTGCAATGTGAACTAACTAGAATGGATCATGGAAATAACAATGCATGTGAGGATGTGCCATGACGCATTATTGCTATAGGCGGTATAGTCGGATAATCTATGTAGCTTGTACATTATTTTGTTTACACACACACACACAGAGAGAGAGAGAGAGAGATAGAGAGGCCATAGAACAATGCCTTTTTCATAGTTTGGTTTCCAATCGATGGTGCCTCCATTGGTGGTGCTAGACAAGGATGGCTAGAGGAGCGAAACACAAATTTCTAGGGGGAAATAACTCTATACCTTTTAATTTAACACCCTCCCCTACCCAAAATATATTTTCTTGACAAAAAAATTGTACAAGTTTTAGAGTGGTTGGGCTTTTTTAGAACCGTTCGTTGATGTCGATCTAACGGCAGACAAATACGAAGTACTGGGTAGTACTCCGATGAAAGTACGCGAAAGTACTAAAACGAGTGGGGCCAGTACTCGTGACAAGGTGGGGACGCGTTTTAATCTAGGGGCAGTTTAGTCCTAGGAAAATTTGCACGCGTCGCCCCTCTCGTCGAATGCATAACCGCCGCCATGGTGATTCACATTCCACAATTACTCATCGGCGGTCATCTCCTCCCTCTCCTCCAAGTCCACCTCAGTCATCTCCTCCTTCTTGCCGCTGCAACTTCGCTCCACTCAGGCAACCCCCCACCCACCCCCACCCCCTCTTACACGGCAGATCGAGCTCATGGCCGGCGACGAGAACACCGACTTCGTGCAGATCACCGGCGGCGACCAGGTCAAGTTGGCCAGGTTGAGGGAGATCCGTTCTTGGTTTGACAACACAAGGCAGATGAACTGGACGGCAATGGCCACTCTCAAGAATATGACGAAGAAGGAGAGGGCAAAGCTTTGCCCCCCGCCCGCACAACCGATTGACAAGATCGAGATCCTCCTCTGGGCGATGGAGCAGGCCAATTCGTCCAGCGAGTGGACCAGGCGGAGGTGGTGGGCGTTTAGATCCAGGGTAGAGCATCCACTGGATCAGGAACCCACCGTGCACGAGGTGCCGTTGCAGATTGTGCAGCCTCCAACCGAGTCACCGGAGACTCCGAAGCGCAAGATGAGGAGGACAGTGGTCGCGACCTCGCTTCCCCGCCGTTCTCCACGCTTCCCTCGCCGCTCTCCTCGTCTGAACGGCGGCGGTAGCTATGTTTAGAGTAAGCTTCCCCACTCCTCATCTTCCTACTGCTCGTGCTTACATCGTGGTGATACTGATCGTAATAGCTCAGAGAGGGAATGCTAGATGGCATTTTAATCTCAATGAATTGCATGAATATTTGAGTACATGGATTTGGAGGATGGATTATGATGTATGTGAACCCTAGGCATCATATGAACCCTAGGAAAAATTAGTAATGTTCTAGTGGTAGACACTGAAATATTTCGGTACACACCGGTAGGCACTGAAATATTTCGGAACTGCCCTAGGCAAAATTTGTAATGTTGTAGTGGTGGACACTGAAATATTTCGGTACACACCGGTAGGCACTGAAATATTTCGGTACTGCCCTAGGCAAAATTTGTAATGTTGTAGTGGTAGACACTGAAATATTTCGGTACACACCGGTAGGCACTGAAATATTTTGTTACTACAATTTCAGTACACACCGATGCACACTGAATTATTTCAGTACTGCAGTTTCAGTACACACTGAAATATTTCAGTACTGCAAATTCTATACAAAGTTGGCATTTTGTCATTTATGTGTGAATCAATCCATGCATCATATGGCATAACTTTGTACATGAGTTTGGGTCAATTTCATGTCTATTTATTGTTAAAATTATTGTCATGCCATGAAACACAAGACAAGTCACTGGCCCAAGCTTGCAAAGATGACATATCAATGTTGCTGATATGCACGTTTTCACCAAGTCTTGTGTCTGAATTAAAACTGAGCATTTTTTTCTTGATGGTATCCATGGATCTAGAACTCCTATGAATTTGCTCATGTTGGATGTTTTATTCTCCATCATTTGTACTAGCATTCCGTGCGATTAGATGCCATGACAAGACCCCTGGCATATTTATTTTCTTGCCTCCAACATCACATGTGTGTTTTGCAGGAAAAAACCTGGAGTTCACCAGGCTGGCTGAAGTTGTGAGGCTGGGAGGCTGATGGTGCTGCTACTGGCTGATCCTTCTTCTTTCAGTTTTTGTTCGTCATTTATCAAGGCGTTGGACCAGGGCTACTTCCCTATGTGTTGTTAATGTATTAAGTAGTTCCTTCGAATTTGTAGTATTAGTTAGTTTGAATGTGAAAGTACCTTAATTTTTGGAACGAAATGTTGCTATGTAGGACCAAGGGTTTCATACCTTAATCTTTGGATAATTAATTATGTGAACTGTTAGATGTGGCGCACAACGAAACGCCTCTACCATTGATACTATAGTTCAATATGTCAGTCCAATTAGAGACCAGCCACTACCATATAGAACAGTTAGCATTTCATACTACAACCTGGCACGTACAAAACATCACACAGTGGAAGCACATCCCTAAGCACCTTGCATTGTACAAGGTCTTAGAGACCAGCCTCTACCATATATAACAGTTACCATGTCACACTACAGCATATAAAACATCACACAGTGGAATAATCATAGCTAGTAGAGCATTAGGTACCAGTTAATAATAGTTGCAATCCAGCACAAGCAATAGTACCTAGATATGAGTAGATATAGGTACGGTAATATACGACAAGTACTCGCAAACAAGAGCTGACATAACAAGTTCATTTCAAATTGATACATGGCCCACCCCAGTTCTAAATGAGGTGGATGGTGATCATCATCCTCAAGTCATGGCGACGAGTGTTCGCAACAGTGAGTAGGATGGCCTGTCCTACCCGAAGATTCTTGGCACGAAGGAACTTCTTCCACCCTGCCCTCCTCAAGACAGTGCGACCGTCCGTGTCCACTGCATAGGCACAGCTGGTGATGGAGCCCGTTCTGGTAAGGCGTAGTCCAGCAGCCATGCCTTCTTCGCCTGGGTCGATGCCATAGCTATCAAGTAACCTCTTAGGTAATTTCTGAAAACAGTTGACATGATATATGATCATGTCACGTGCAATTATCAACAAAGCATACACTTCAAGACACATATATCATTGGATTCAACACTGAGCATATATATCATCACATCACTACACTATACGCCAAGCATCAAATTACTACAGTAATTAGGCATATCATTAGATTACTCCGTACACTAAGCATATCATCGCATATTACTACACTACATGCATGTCATAAAATTCTTCACTAAATGAATTCTAAACTTGGCCTCTCATCACAGTACTACAACATGCATATCATATGAAGTACTACACTAACTAAGCATGCATATCATGTAATTACCACACTAAGTAACATACCATGATATGTCGTTTAACATTTGTCCTTGTGAGGCGGGTCACGAATGGCTTCCCTAGGTAGTCTTCACGTAGCGGAAGCATGTCCCAGAGGTTGCCGATTTCCTCGTCGCCCAGGCTGAGTCCTTGGGCATACAGGTATTGAACAAGTGGGTTCTCATCATCATCTGAATCAGCACCATCTTCGTCCTCGTGAACTTCATCCTCACTATCCGGAATGGAATTTAGATAGATAACAGAAATCCTGGGCCTATCTCTTCTGAAGGAGAAGCTGATCAATTCACCCCCAGTAAGACGCATGCGGGCGATGAAACGATCCCAATCATCTCCTCCTATCTGGGTTATCTTTCGCCCCTTCTCGACCTGCATAGTGTATGGGCCCCCAAGAGCGTCGAAGGTCACGGTGTCTATGACGAGCTCATTGAATGCCAATCTCACATTGCATGGTATGATCTGTGTAAGATAAAAACAAATAGCAGACACAATACATTTGTGCAAATAGCAAAAAAAAAGAATGTACTGTCAGAAGGTTCATATAAATTATTATCGCTGCAACAACAAAAGAAGGCTGGAAGTAGATACCGAACAACGTGGCAGTAGAAAGGCTGGTCCGGCACCGTGAGTTGCAGCGTCCACATTGTGCTTCCTCCATTCTACACAGAACATGTTGAACTCTAAGTTGAATTGTACATAGTACAATACAAAGATCATACATATAATAAATCATAGTGATAACCTATACTGGCAATGGCCAATCAATCTATTTCCTATCATCTATGTAATAAAGCAATGACAATGACAATGGCAATGCCCGGTTCATCTAAACCTGGGAATAGTTGGGCATCGAAACTTAAACCAGTCCAATCCACGGCACACATCAAAACCAAACCAGTCCAGATATTTTCATTTAGAATCTAGACCAAACCGAACTATACATGCGCGTCATCCAACCCAGTCCAAACCGTTTTCAACTTCCAAAGGTTCAAACTGTGGACAAAGCCATATGCGAGGGCACATCATGAATCTAGATCAGACATGGCGTCAAAGCTCGAGAGAGCCGACGAGCTCCGGCCGGCAACTGTGGCTCTTGGATTTGAAGCAGTAGTAGGTGCTAGTGGCGGCTCAAACTAATTGATTGATTTGGTCTCAAACCATATAAACCAAATCAAGATCCAATCCAAAAACTAAGTTTCAGTCCAAACCAATTGGCTCAGATCCGCCTCCGTAGGGAGACGCGTTTGGGGAAGGGAAGAAGAGTGGAGATCTGACGTACTTGCCGTAGTTGGCGGCGGCCGCGCACCGGCAGCGAAGAGAGGGGTCGTCGGCAGATGGCGGCGGAGGCGGCGGCGCTCGTCGAGAAGGGGAGAAAGAAAGATGTGGAGTGGTCGAGACAGGGAGAAAGAAAAATGTGGTACATGTGGTGGCTCGGTTGTGTGGATGACAAGGGGACCCACTTGTGAGACCGATAGCAATTGATGGCAAACCGTAGGAGGTGCACGACCGCGTGCACGACCGCCACGTCCCCACGTGGAACCGGGACGGCCGGGTGGGTGTGTCAAGTCAAATCAGCACCCGCGGCTTCTCGGTAACTCCAAGAGGCAGGAGCAGTGCCTTTCTTCCCCAAATCGGGTAGAAAACCCTCGTCCTCTCCCGAACCATACCACCCTCTCTTCCTTCCTCACCACCTCACCACCCTCTCCTCCTTCGTCACCACCCTCCTCCCTTCCTACGCCTCCCTCCTCCTGTCTTCGACCGACGATGAAGCGCGGGCGTGAAGATGTGGCGGACGAGCCGGAGGCAACCATCGGAGCAGAGCAGTCTGCTGCCATGGCTGCAGCCGTGGGTGGAGCGGCTGAGTCTGCCGTAGCGGCGGTAGCTGGCGGTGCAGCGACCGTTGTGCCTGCTCCCGCTGCCATCGCAGCCGTCGAGGCACCCGTCGGCGAGCACAAGGTCGGGGAAGATCTGGAGGAGGAGGAGATGAGAAGGCGTAAGCGCAAGGTGTATGACAAAATCGAAGAGCTCATGGAGGAGAACGCCATAAAGGAGTTCGACCTAGATAGCAGGAAGGGCAGCGACTTCGACGAGGATGCCATCGACGAGCTATCTGAGGTAGTACTCTGTTTTTTGCTCAGTTTTTTTCATGACATTGGGGTTTTTCTTGCTAACTAGATGAGCATCAATTTCACTTGGGCGTTCTAGTTGTACGTATGTAGGATTGTAGGGATCTAGCATAGATCTTCATGTTGGATGTGGATTTTTAAATCTGATTCACATTCTGATTCTAGCAGATACTCTGGTTTTTTTTTCATGGCATTGGGGTTAGTCTTGTTAACTAGATGAGCATAAGTTTCACAAGGGATACATTAATGAAAGAAGTGGGCTAATGAACCCAAATACAAGAAAATGTTCATGGCAGGGATACATTAATGAAAAAGTGCGTTAAACAATGGATATATGGCAGGATTCTCCATTGGCTTCCCCAGGACAGTGACTAAATGCTGCAGTTCCTGATTCATTATAGTTTATGTACATGAATCAATTTGCACACATGTTCATAGATGATTAGTTTGCACACATGTTCATAGATGATCCATTTGCAAATTCTATACAGATTTCCATTTTGCAAAGGAAGTGATCGCTCCCTTAATAATTATGGGCTGACATTACATATCCACTGGATACCAAAAAATCAAAACATCTCATCTACCCAATTTTCCACAGTATTTTATTTAGATGATCACAGCCACATCTCTCATCAATATGAGCAGTGTGACACCCCATAGCTCCTTTTACAATTTCCTTCTGAAAGTTATCAGGGTCTAACAATGTTGGAGAAGTAGTATTGCCGCTGTCAGAAATAATAATTGTTTCTTCATTCCAGTAGATAGAACAAACCCCCCTTGTGTGAAACATGGAGGAGTACAATGAAGCCATTTTTCTGATTCCAATAAGAATTACACCTGTAACAAGTATCAAATATCATTAAACCAAGCCACTTCATGTAGTCTTTCATGTGTTAGTTATGTACTACTTGTGCACTAATCTATAAATGCAACTATTCCACCGTCCATAATTGTGCATGTCAATTTATTTGGCTCAATTATGTATGTGCACATACGCCTTATTTCTAGCAAATAGATAGTTGCCATGTTTCACATGTGTACTTTCAAAACATTGTAATTAAAGTCAATGTACCATAATATATCACCTGAGTTGTTCTATGTGTACTAATTCACTAATTGACAGGAGGATGACGACGACGTGGACTACAGCATGGACAGCAGGCACAGCAAGAGACGGTACACCCTGAGGCATCTGATTGCAGGGAAGATCAAGTACCATTTCTTTGGCAAGATTGGGTGCCCTTTCTGTTGCAAGGTGATCGGTGGCGGCATAGATGGCATGATCCAGCATGCCTTCAACACTGGCAATGGACATGGCAAGAATCGTAGTGCCAGTACTCTGGCTAAACATGCTGCCTACGCACGCTTCCTTGAGATTGTCAAAGTCAATGAGCCGTACAACATGCATTGAAGAAGGGAAAGAAGTGATGTGCTGCTAGAGTGCTGATGCTGCCCCAGGACCGCCGTGTCCTCTTATGTTATCTATGTTTCTTTGTTGTTGGAGTCTAAAACTGATGTCCTATGGTGTGTCTGAACCTATGCTGAGCGGTGGTTGATCTGCCGTTTATGTTAAGAATTTGCTGCTACTCTGGTTTAGTGTTCCTAGTTGTTAATAATATTTTGGTGATGCATGTTTAAGCCTTGTGCAATGCTAGATGCTTAGGGTGGTGCTTAGAAAAATAAACAGGGTTTTTCTGATGCACCGGTGCATATTTGTACAGGAGAGACGCCTAGTTATGCGTCTACCCTGTACAAATAAGCACCTGTGCTTAAGAAAAGCCTGGTTTATTTCTATAAGCAACTCCCCTAAGCACCTTGCATTGTACAAGGCCATACCAACTCAAGTATCGTACGATGGTCTATGTTATGGTTGCTGTGTTATTCTGCCGTATGGTGATGCATGCTAGGAACTCTAATAATATGACTATGGTAGTTATAGCTTGGCATGACTATGTTTAGTGTAAAACTCAGCATGTTCCTGCCATATCTATGAGCAGTTACAACTGAACTATGCATTAATTTTTGACAAAATTAAAGCATGCAAATGATTGCCAATTCCACCTATTGCCAAATCAAGCTTTGTACTGATGATGCATTAGATATTGCAATAAGTAGAGGATGCTCATGATTGCCAAAAGTACCTATTTCCACTTTCTGATAAGAACTCAACGTGTATCAAATGATGCTAAAAGTAGAGCATGGGCATGAGAATGTATCAATGCATTAGATATTGCAATAAGTAGAGGATGCTCATGATTGCTAAAAGCACCTATTTCCACTTTCTGATAAGAAAAACAAAACGTGTATCAAATGATGCTAAAAGTAGAGCATGAGCATGAGCATGTATCAATTAATGATCAATTGATGCTACCTATTTGTGTTTGAATGGGCTCAATAAAGCTGGTGCTGGTTTTATGCTCTCTGTGTGACCGTGATGGTAACGAAGACACTTGGTTAGCTATGGTCTTGCTGTCACATTTATGTTTTAGTTCTTTAAGACTCTTTGTTTTTGCTGTTTGCTCGGGATCGACTGGCTTTCTCGGGCGTCCACGTGCTCTCTTCCTTTTGGGGGAGTTGGGTGCACCATTTTCGGGGGAGTTGGGTGCACCGGTATCCTTTTGGGAGTTGGATGTGTCAGGTTCATTCGAACCATCAGGATTGTTGACTAATTGTACATCCTCTTCTGAAGCATCAGGTAGAACTGCTTGCTGGGCATCGTACACTTCTTTCTGTTTAAGAGAGAGTGCTGCGTTAGTTCTAATCATGAGACTTATGAAATAAATAATATATTCTTGATGTAGCGCTAACCGTTATGGGGAACTTATATGATTCGAGACGAAGCGCATTGCAATCTGAATGCAGTAAGGCTGTACATATTTTCCACCTGAAAATATCTATCCTTGCCTATATTGGATAACCGACAATGACGTCAGCATAGCTTTCAAGCTAAACAAAGTACAAATATAAATTAGGCATTCAATTACCTGGTTCAAAATATCGGTCATTTCATCCCCGTTCCATGACAACATGTACTGCAGTGTCCAAACCGCACAGGAAGTCCTGTGATGTTTAGTTAAAGATCAGTAATCTTATTCGTGTATGCAAATAATAATTTATGAGGCCATGCGTACCCATCGGTCTATTGTGGTATGTTCTCATAGCGTTTTTTGGTCCATTCGGCAAAATTGATGTTCTTAGCTGGTCATATCAACCCTTTCTTGACAGCTTCGTCAATGCAGAACTGAATCGAGTCCACCTAGGGTACGACGAGTTATACATAGGGTTACGGTACTTTGGGAGCTCATGTTCCATGCGGATCAAAAGAGGCAGCAAGAGAACACTTACAAGAGAATCTTCCTTGGTCTTGTCGCAATGATAATTCATGGAGTTCAGAGTCTGAATTTCTTTTTTGTCAAAATTAAACATCATTAGCATCCAATGGTTTTGGTGTACATTCAGTGGGACATGCACCTGCAGTAATATTCGGGTTGGGTTGAGAACCGAAAGTTGTCGTGTACGTAAACTATGAAAGTGTGGAAAACGTGTACCTTTCGACGCCCTATAAATTTTCCTGCTACACGAGCTAACCATGAGGCTGCACGTCCAACAGGAACCACCCCCTTCATTTGTAACAGCTTTTCGGTTTCTAGAGGGGATATGATTGAGGTAGTATCATTCTCAATTTGGCTAATGCTAGCCTATGCCATAATAACCTGCCAAATTTTCAATCATACAATAATAAGACAGTTGTTGCAGTAATGATGTAGAATAGAGTATAATGGGCTTACATCACCATAAATGTATTTGTCATCCAAATTTCGCTTCAGATTTTCTGCTGTGAGGGTAATGTCTCCGATTCTAGCTATTTCAACAGGGTCGTATGTTCCGCGGATGTAAACGGCTGTCTCTATGTCCTCATGCGTGAACTTGTAATCATTACCAAAGACAGGCTTCATCGGAGTTAATTGTGGTTCCTCATTGTTTTCCGTCACATGTCTTGCACTTGGTGTACTCGAAGTCCCCGTCGTGACTTGGCTAGCCCTAGGAGTTCCTGTCAGGGATGAATTGCACACATTGACTTGATCCTACAATGAACAAAGGTAGTTCATCATTAGTTTGTTACTTTTAGATATTAACATGTTGGGCCATATTGATCACCTGCACGCCTCCTTTCTGTGACACTGATTGTCGGTTCCTTGTAAATTCGTATTTTAAGTCTTGTAACAATGCAAACAATAATGAACATGAAGGAACATATTCATAAAAAATACAAAATGCATAGTATGACATACATGGAGTTCCCTCCTTAAGTCTTTAATTTCGTCCTCGGCCTCGACAACCTAGGATTAGTGCCAGTTTTAGTCTTCATGTCGATCAAGTCTTCACCTAGAGTCTGGTATTTGACATCAAATCTGTGCTCAATTTCCATTAACTTCCTGCCTACCTTCTTTTCATGATCAGCAATACGTGCATTCATGACTTCAACTACCATTTCAATCTGTGTAAACAAAATAAAACCCCGTTGATAACAATAGCTAAATGAATGAGGTTCCATGACACCTATTTGTGATATTGCAAAAACAAATAGTCTTTGGAGTACACACTTGCTGGCTACTAAATTGATGTCCTTGTGATGGTGCTCGATACGAATCATGTTGATGCACATGTTCATCTTTTTTTCTTGGAAAATTATTAGAATTCTCGGACGGTCGTTGAGGAGCACAAATTTCCATGACAGCCTATTTTTTAAAATATAATGAACCATTAGTACCAAATAAAAAATCGGATATAGAAAGTTCAATTGTAGATAGGTACCAGCCCGTTATGAAGACCTCCTTTCTCGTAAGCATCGCTTCTTATAGTAGCCATCATTTCGTCCCATCGTGCGATCAATGGAGGGGATCTAGAAGCATACATTAATCGGCCACTACGCACGTGCTCCCAGTACCAATACTACACAATAAATTAGTTAATCACCATACAGATATGCAACAGAACAATAATTAAAGGACATTAAGTAGTGATCTAGCACTAACCTGGAGCAGAATTAGATTTCCTTGTAGATTTACGTGATCTCGATTTCTAAACTTGTGAACGGACTTGAAGAAGTGATTAAGTGTGAAACATCCCCAGTTAAATTTTCGAACGTTTTCAAGATCTGTAACAAGGTTGAGATATTTCGAGTCCACATAATGTTGTGCTGTTGGTGCTAGAACAATACCAATTGCATACAGAATGAACCGTCTCAGGAAATCACCGTCTGGGGCTTTGGAAGCTCGGATCGCTGTTTCAAGGTCAGAAATCAAAATTTGCCCATTGTTTGCATAGGCGGTAAACAATTCTGTGTCGGTTTGATTTTCCAGATGTGGCTCTATATCCTCCCCTTCTATCGGAATGCCAAATATACCTTGCACGTCCTCTTTTGTTATAGGAATTGACGTTTTACCGATGGTAATGGATTTCGTGTCCATATCTATGCTCTTGGCTAGTCTAACCAACATTATGCGACGTAGAGTCACTTCATGCATCTGGGTTAGTCCGCCAAGACTGGTTTCTGATATGATGTACTTTTTGTGGTCTTCTGACAACAGTTTCATGGTTTTTCCGAACCTTGTCTGTGAGCATACTAACTTCATATGACCATGCTTTTCGGCGAGTTCCTGTTACATTCCATTAAATAAAACTGAGTACACATGAATTATGTGTATGAAACGATTGTACACAAACAGTCAATTACTTACCGCATCGGTAGTTTCGGAGATGGGCTTTTCTACATTATTAAGGTTCGTATCTGAAACTGACATTGGTGCCTCGTATGCAATGATAAAATCATGCTCAATTAATCTGAACAAAATTGGAAAATGTATAACAAAATTAGCAGAGAATTAATTTTAACAAAATTAACTGGGTCATTTAACATATGATCCACTTATGGTTTAAGCACAGAACCTATTTGGGTGCAAAACCTATGAGGGTTCAACAACTAAAGCATCGGCGGACAACGATTATAAAGAGTTACGATCAGCTAATACCTTATCTCGGAGATGGTGCCACCGAGTAGATGGCGGCGGTTAGTGCGTCGGAAACTATAAGTGTCGGTATAGCGCGGTCGACGGTGCAAAGGAAAAACGGTGCGTTCACGCGAGGAGGAGGCGGCGAGAAGAACACTTACGTCCGAGCCCTCAGATCACGTTGGCGGTGGGCGGCGAGTGGTGGCCGCCGACTCCTGTATTCCGTGGGCGACCGGCGTCTCCGATCTGATCTTGCAGCGGTCGTGGGAGGTGCGGACGGCCCGGGTGGTTAGAATGCGGAGCTGTAATCGCGGGATTTAGGGAGGGGTGGGCCGCGTGAGTTATGTGAGATTTGGATAAATGATATAAAGAAATAAGAAAATCTTGTGAACTCGGTGTGGGGTTTACGGGGTTTAGGGTTTAGGGGTTTAGGGTTATTAGGGTTTAGGGGTTTAGCGGTTTAGGGTTATCAGGGGTTAGGGTTATCAGGGTTTAGGGTTGAGTGTTTACATGCAAGCCCGGAAATGCGTGTGTCAGAGAACGTACTTGCATGTATATGTAGTAATGATCCCAAACTTTCTTAATGGCATCCCATGACCACATAGAGAATGAATGCATAATGGTTTCCAT
>NC_041391.1:689699556-689712025 GCF_002162155.2 Triticum dicoccoides
CAGGGTTTAGGGTTTAAGGGTTTTAGGGTTGACGGAACTATGTTTGTCTTACGGTGGACGTAGCACACACACCGGACATTGATGGAGCGTTGGTCTACAATGGATTACCTCCGGTACCATCGATCCGGTCCGTTGACTGGCTCGGCCGACAAACTTCATGCCACATAGAGCATGCATCCATCCACTGGACCGGATCGATGTTTGGTTGGTTTCATACAGGTGAGGAACCCAGCTAGTGCTTTCGGGGTGTTGACATGCTAGGCCAGATATGCGCGTGTCAGAGATCGTACTTGCGTGTATAATCCCGAAAATCTTTCATGGCATCCCATGAGACCACATAGAGAATGCATGCATAATGGTTTCCATGTGGGGCAAAAATTTGAATGTTTATACGGTTTAGTGGGGGGGGGTTAGGGTTATCAGGGTTTAGGGTTTAAGGGTTTTAGGGTTGACGGAACTATGTTTGTCTTACGGTGGACGTAGCACACACACCGGACATTGATGGAGCGTTGGTCTACAATGGATTCCCTCCGGTACCATCGATCCGGTCCGTTGACTGGCTCGGCCGACAAACTTCGTGCCACATAGAGCATGCATCCATCCACTGGACCGGATCGATGTTTGGTTGGTTTCATACAGGTGAGGAACCCAGCTATTGCTTTCGGGGTGTTGACATGCTATGCCGGAAATGCGCGTGTCAGAGATCGTACTTGCGTGTATAATCCCAAAAATCTTTCATGGCATCCCATGAGACCACATAGAGAATGCATGCATAATGGTTTCCATGTGGGGCAAAAAGTTGAATGTTTATACGGTTTAGTGGGGGGGGCGGTTTAGGGTTATCAGGGTTTAGGGTTTAAGGGTTTTAGGGTTGACGGAACTATGTTTGTCTTATGGTGGACGTAGCACACACACCGGACATTGATGGAGCGTTGGTCTACAATGGATTCCCTCCGGTACCATCGATCCGGTCCGTTGACTGGCTTGCCCGACAAACTTCGTGCCACATAGAGCATGCATCCATCCACTGGACCGGATCGATGTTTGGTTGGTTTCATACAGGTGAGGAACCCAGCTATTGCTTTCGGGGTGTTGACATGCTATGCCGGAAATGCGCGTGTCAGAGATCGTACTTGCGTGTATAATCCCAAAAATCTTTCATGGCATCCCATGACCACATAGATAATGCATGCATAATGGTTTCCATGTGGGGCAAAAATTTGAATGTTTTTACAGTTTAGTGGGAGGGGGGGTTTCGGGTTATCAGGGTTTAGGGTTTAAGGGTTTTAGGGTTGACGGAACTATGTTTGTCTTACGGTGGACGTAGCACACACACCGGACATTGATGGAGCGTTGGTCTACAATGGAGTCCCTCCTGTAGCATCGATCTGGTCCGTCGACTGGCTCGGCCGACAAACTTCGTGCCACATAGAGCATGCATGCATCCACTGAACCAGATGAAATGCGTGTGTCAGAGATCGTACTTGCGTGTACATGTACCATCCATTCCATCCACTGGCTGGGCCGACAACCTTCGTGCCACATTGTTCACATTGTCCAATTAACACTTTGTATAGATTTTTTTGGTAAAAAATTCAAGAAATAATGCAACTAATCTGAACGTAACGTTTGGCATGTATCAAACCAAGTTGCTACTATTCCTCAAAAAAAAACCCAGTTAGCCACTAATTGCGCCAAACATATCTCGTAATTACCAACGAAAATGGGTTGACAATTATATCTGGAAATTCTTGGACTGAATTTATTGCTCTTCCTTTTTTAGAGAACAATAAGTTAGAATGGTGGGCGGCGGGTTGGCACGGGCATGGCGATGGCTCGGGCTTGTGTGATATGTGGTTCGACCCGCGGTCAGTGCACATGTTTTGGAAGCCCCGAAAAGATCGTGCTCGTTAAAAAAAACTTGCATCGAAGCGCATTACTTCAAAATAACTAATTAACCCTACAATCACGGATATATACCTTCCCATTCTACCGCATATCTACCCTATCCTAACCACCCCCATCTACCTTGTTTCTCCTCACATAGCCATCGCCGGGATCGCGCCATCGCTTCTCAAGCGACCACGCCGACGCCGGATTAAAAAGATCTCTTCCACGGCTTCTCTCATCTTCGATTGCAGTGCTGATTATTTTTTCCATTGATTCGACCAACAAGTAATTCCGAAGAGATTAGAAAATCCAGCTTTTGCCATAGTTGAGTAGTTCTAGTGTGATTCGAGTACAGGATGTCATGCAAGAGCTTTTTGATTGATAGTTTGTACTAGTTGATCGTACGAACTGATTATGAATATTTTTTCACGGTCGTATTGTTTCGAATTAGGTGGATGAGGGTGTGGATACAGTTTTCATACTATGGGTATATGTGTTGCTGTAGGGACCATGGTCTCAGAGGCGTATAACAACCGTGCGGAGTACGACAAGTCTTTGCATGAAGCGCGTCGGGAGATTGACTTGAAGGTGCAAAAGGATCACGCTGAGGTAGATAAGAAACTGAAAAAAGAACGTTCATACGTGGACAGGATGATAAAGGAGGAGGGTCAGGAGTTTTCCCTTAAGATGGCGAAGATGCGTCTTGAGATTGAAGAAAAGTATAAGAGGGACTGTGAGTACATGGAAAAAAAGTTTTTCTTAGGCTACAAGGAAATGCATCAAACGTTGCAGAAGGACCGGAAGCTTGTGGACAGTATTATACAGACAGAGCGAGTCAAGATGGATGCCTATGTGTTGCAGGAACGTGCGGATATGGACAGTAAGCTGCTACAGGAGCGGTCGGACATGGATTATAAGGCCATGCTGGAGAAGGTCCGCTTGGAAGGACATATGTTAGAAGACCGTGCGATCTCACGGCCACCCCGACAACATGTCTTCAATTATTCTCCCCCTGTAAGTATCTCGCACCGATTCTATATATTAAGGACCTACGTATTCTATGATACAAACATCTTCAATTTGTGGCAACCTTATGTCGGCGATTGTATGTAGGCTAAGCATCATGAGACGGCACAGTCGCCATTCACTCGAGACATTGCGATAGAGTCACCCATTCAATGCCACATCAGTCCACCCCAACAACATATCGTCAATTCTCCCCTTGTAAGTACCTTGCAACGATGCATACCCAAGATATTGTATGACCTTTCAAAACTTGTGTGTAAACCCACTATCGACGTTTCATACGCAGGATAAGAAACCTGTGATGGCAGAGTCCCCAGTCACACCACATGAAGGATACATTCAACATAATAAGGTGAGAAGGTTTGAGATGGCACAATCCCCAGTCACTCCACATGAAGGATACATTCCACAAAAATAGGTAACAACGCCGCAATGTTGCTATGCACATAAAAGTTATGTTTGGCCCTTTACTCATTGAATGTATTAACTCTGATGTGAGATACTAGGTGCTGGTCATGGAATTTTTTGTTAGTAGGGATGATGAGATGTCACATGTCCCGAGAGCATACTTTGATGAACGCCCGGCAGAATTCAGAATTTTTGAACCCGCCAAAGTGACCTACGATCTCATTATGAGTGAAATGAGAGATAGTTTTGGTTGCAAACTGGGAGCAGAACTGTACTACTTCTTACCTGGGTCTGCGTGCGAGCTGCCAGAAGGAATGTTCTTGATTGCAGGACCAGATGATGTACAAAAATGCTTTCTGATCTGAATGGCAGCAAGACATGTCACCTGTACATTGTGTACAATAGAACTACGGGTTGTTTTCCCGAGGATGACATTGATTCCGAGGTTCAAATTTTACATGTTGCATGCATCTAGTTTATGGCTACGTCTTTTTTGAGTTCTTCGTAATACAATTCCTATGGTTTTCTACAGGAAGTGAGAATCCAAGAAATGGAGGGTCTTGCTAGAGAGTTGGCAGAGAAAGACCAAGAACAACTTAAGTTGTATGGTTACATTGATGTTAAAGAGAAAAAGATTGAAGCACATGGGTCGTCGCCAAGCCTGACGCAATCTCCAACGACGCAACGCAAGAGGTCACTGGATTTTGGCAGTGCAGAAGACAATATGGAGTAGGCTCAATTGTTTTTCAACCAGTTTAAGCTTCAAACCAGGATTATTTAGTTGCAAACAAACCTTTTGTTTTCTGTTTCACACTATGTTCGCAATTATGGTACAATTTATTCATGATACAGTTCTTTGAACAACAATGCATGTGTTTTATGATCAATCATACAGTTGTTTCTGAGTTGTTTTTGAGATGGCATTGTGTCTAAAGAAGTTTCCATCTATAAAACTTGGCACGCAGTCGCATCGGAATCGCGTATCACGCGAGAGGCGTGCGTCGCACGGGAGAGCGTCGCACGCGAGCTTGTTTTCGGGTAGAAATCATAACATATTTCGGATAGATAAAGTTCACGTCTGCCACCCGCGCATGCAAACCCACGTCGCCGCCATTCCCATGCATGCATGCCTCACGCGCAGACAACGAGACGGCCCATCCGAATTAGGCCCATCCGAAGTAGGCCATTAGAACCCTCCCCCCACTCCACCTATTCCCCTCGCGCTGTGGCCTCCCTCCCTCCATCGCTAGATCCCCCACTCGTCCCCCTCTGTCCGCCGCCTCTGCAAGCCGTCGGCGACTCCACCCCCGCCGCCCCCGCGCCCCCCAACGGGATCGGCCGGATCCATCTCCTCAACCACCGCAGGACAGCGCAGGTACCCCAGTTTCTGTTGACGTCTCAATGGTATACATGCTGATAATGCTAGGTAGATCGACTGAGTGTAGAAATTTTGTGCCACCAATCCACTTTTCTGGAAAATTCTTGCTAGAAAACCATCTGAAACTTGTGATGCTTGCTACTGTATAATATAGGACTTTTCAAAGTTCTGTTATGATGGCTATTGGACACATACAGTAGAGTGGTGTTTTTAGTTGTTATACTTTCAGTTACCATCACTGCTTGGGAAAGGACGAATTGGATGCATTCAGGTCTGCAGTTGATAGTGTATCATCATAATGTAGGTGCTGTGTTGTGTGATTCTTCATGCTAAGAACTTCAGCTTTTTCAGTTATAGTGAAAGGCTTCTGTATAAAAAAACTACTAAATGATCACAAAAACTTCTAGACAACATTCTGTACGATTTGACCAAATCATGAACTAAATGATCACCAAAAGTTGAAGGATTTTGCATCACATCACAACCATAAGTGTTCTGCACCAGCATCATAACAATCACATAACTACATAACAAAAGCAAACTTGTTCATCATTACAAACGCAAACTTGTTCAACATAACAAAAGCTAACTTGTTCAGCATTACAAAAGCAAACTTGTTCAACCACATAACTGCAAACTGAGACACATAATACCACAAACAACTCAATATCCCCAGTAGTAGGGGTCATCCCAATGATCCTCCGCCTCTTGCCAGTACTCCAAACCTTCTTTGACGATTTCGATTTTCTTCCATGCCTCGTAGGTGACGTACGCATCTTTTGCTGCGTACTCGATGAGGTTGTTTGGCAGTGGGCTGTCCCCCCATAGTTTGTGGTCCAATTCCTGGTTGATCTTCTTCTTCATTTCCTTGTACGATGGGTGGATGAGGCTGGCTGCAAACTCAGCCAAAGCCTGCCACTTCTTTCCATTTTTTGGAACTCTCCATTTGCGCTGCATGTCGACGTACTTGTCGGGGTTGATCTCTAAACCAGACAATTTCAGCTTCTCCTTGTCACCTCCAATGGAGAAGCCAACAAAGGTGTACAGCTTCTTCTCCTGCAGGAGCGGGCGGAGTTCCTTGGGCCTGCATCCAATTAATCTGATGCATCAAATTCATCTACTTCCAAAACTTAAGAAACTACTAATTAGTCATAAAATTCAGAACTAGTATTGCATCTACTCCAGAACTTCAGAACTAGTATTGCATCTACTTCAGAACTTCAGAACTATTGCATCTACTTGAGAAACTTCAGAAACTTCAGAACTATTGCATCTACTTGAGAAACTTCAGAAACTACTAATTAGACAAAAACTTTAGAACTTCAGAGCTAGTATTGCATCTACTTCAAAACTTCAGAACTATTGCATCTACTTCAGAAACTTCAGAAACTACAGAAACTACTAATTAGACAGAAACTTCAGAACTTCAGAACTAATATTGCATCTACTTCAGAACTACAGAAGTATTGCGTCTACTTCAGAAACTTCATAAACTACTAATTAGATAGAAACGTCAGAACTTCAGAAACTTTAGAACTGGATGTTTTTACCATTTGGTTGCCGCGGTGATGTGGTATACCAGGACGAGATCCTCCACGCATAACTGTAGAACTGCAGCCTTTTGCGGAGGTTCATCTTCCCTCGTATACTCGACATCAACGGCGATCGACCGAGAAAACATGCCGCCGAGCCTCCTCCTGATCTCGCGGATCCTCTTGTCGGCTTCGTCTAGATTGCTGGTGCATACGACATCCAGCTTCTCCTTCTTCAGGTGGATATCAACCATGAGTGGCATGGTGTAGTCCTGCTTCTGCCCGGGGACCGAAACGTCGTTGTCGACCACCAGCGGCTCCTTGCCAGACGCCTCACCTTGGTGATGCTTGGCAGACGGAGGGGAGTTGCTCCACGATGCCTCTGCCATTCTCTTGGCAGACGAAGGGGAGTTAATCCACGATTCCTCCGCCATTGCCCTCCTGGCAAGCGATGGTGGAGTCAGAGGGAGGAAGATGGAGCGGCAATGGAATGAGGAGGGAGGCAGAGGGAGACAGATTGAGCGGCAATGGAATAGGAGGGGAGTTCCTTGTGTCGCGGGGATTTGCCAGTGGAGGGGAGTCATGGGGAGTTGCCAGTGGAAGGGAGGCGTGGGGAGTTGCCTCAAAAACTCAAACGTCCTGCCCTTTGGCCCTCGAAAAATCTGGAGGGGAGACGTGGGCCCTTTGGTTTGTCCTGTTTCTGAAACAAAAAAAAATAACAGCCATATTTTTCTCTCACTGCAACCATATTAAGAGATAAAAAATGGCACCAAAAAGTCACTGCAGCCATCCTAAATGGCACGAAAACAGCACCAAAACAACATCAGCCAAAACAACAAAAAATGCATCCATCGATCGTTCTTTATTTCTTCTAACATTCCGTGTTCTGTGCAGTGAGATAGACACAACGCTACAAATGCAGGCTGACAACGCCCGCGATTTCATGACCATCAGGACAGACGGCGGCTTCATCCACGCTCCGGTCCCATGAGTCGAGTCGAAAGTAGTGATGCTATGTGTAGTTCTGAAACATTGATTGGCTCATGTTGTAATTAAACTTTAATGAATTGTATGTCTCTTTGGTTTGGACAGTCGTTAAACTTAGATGTAATCGATGCTATTTATTACTAGGACCATGAATTGTGCTATTAATGTCTTGCTTTTCTCTTCCAATCCTTTTGTTGCATACTTATTTATTGCTTATGTATTGTCTGTTGTTTGGCTTGTGCATAGAGATGCCGTCGTATGTCGTGTACAAGGGTAAGGTTCCCGGAGTCTACGACGACTGGGAGGAGTGTCGGAGACAGGTTCACCGTTTCAGCGGTAACAGTTACAAAGGGTACACCACTAGGGCGGAGGCGGAATCTAGATACGCCCGCTATCTAGCGGGAGAGAGGAGGGAGCGTTGGATGAACCGGATGAACCAAATGGTCCCTCCGGGAATGCGGGCATTTTTTCGACCACCTCCAAATCACCTCAGTTTTGGCACACATGATCTCTTCCACAAACAAAACTAGGTTTCCAAGTTTTTGTATTTTAATTTTTTTTTTGAATTTATAATGCCCTCTAGACTGACTGCTGAAAACATCGGTCTATGCCTCAAGGGGGCATTGTAAAATAATTTTTTTCAAAATTTTCTTGCATACACATGTTTTGCACATGTGGGTGACCATGTACAAGAAAATTTGGGTGATTTGGAGGTGGTGGAAAAATTCACGTTTTTTCAAAAAATGGCTTAAGTTAGACCAAATGGTCCCTCCGGGAATGCGGGCATTTTTTCGACCACCTCCAAATCACCTCAGTTTTGGCACACATGATCTCTTCCACAAACAAAACTAGGTTTCCAAGTTTTTGTATTTTTTTGAATTTATAATGCCCTCTAGACTGATTGCTAAAAACATCGGTCTATGCCTCAAGGGGACCTGCATGCAAGAGTCGGGGACCTGCATGCAAGAGTCGGGGACCTGCATGTGAATAGTGATTCATCAAGGCCTTGACAGCTACTGGCACAGCGGCTGCCGCCCGATTTGCATGCAGCGAAGATGAACGTGCATGGAGGTTTTTCAAAGATTTCCAAGCACACCCGAGTGGGGCCCGCTTATTTAAAAAATACGTCAGTCATTATTGCTCTGTAAATGAAGAATATGCATGATGATTATGAATATGCATGACAACCATAGTAAGGGTGAAGAATCATAGTGCCCAATTTGTCGAAATACATCATCATTCTTAAAGTTGGACATCACATGATACACACAGAAAGTGGAAACGAAAGATGTCGAACTAATATAGTAACATGGCAGTACAATTGCACTTCACTAAATTACTGTCACGATGAAATAGAATGTAAAGACCACGTCACACAAAGCTGAATGGCACACGACTTTCTCTGGCTCATCGTCGGTTCATGCTGTATGTAGATATCACAGTTCAGCCTCGAGATCCTACACAGAAGAATAGAATAAATCACATGGACATCAATTATGAGTAAAACACATGCAAAAAAAATATGAACATATTTCGTACCTCTAGCAATTTAGCGCATTTACGTCGATTGTGACCTGGTTTCTTGCAATAGCCATAGATATTCTGTGATCTTGACTTCTTTGTCTTTGCCTGCAGCCTTTTCTTCAGTGCACCTCGTCCTGGCACATGCACGGGATCCAGAACCTTATCAACTTTCTGGGAGTGCGGCATCAACGGGCCAAACCTAATGCTGTTATGCTGAGCATTAGTTGACTCCTTGCTGTCAGCTAGTTCAAAACTTGATTGCTTGCCATCATGTTGTGCTTGCAAAAGCATCTTTAGACGGTGATAGTCCTCATCAGAGTGGCATGCCTGGAAACTTGCGGCGTGACTACAATTCCGCAACTCGCGGTACCTCTGCAGGCTTAGCGAATAGTCATACATCTGGTTTTTTCTGGTAGGTGCGTATGCACATTTTGCATTCATAGTCCACCTAGTGGGAACGCAACAACCGGGCAGAATTGTTTGTTTTAAAATCCCCAATATGTAAAAAATGTGGGAACATGGTGTGCCTGCGCATTCCAGCTTACGGCGAGAACAACTCACCCTATGCAAAAGACCTCCTTGCTCTTCAATGCGCACTCCAAACTTTCTATCCATTCTTTCCTGCTTGGACACAACATAAGTGGAATCTTCTGATCCATCTAGTATCTCTCTAATCTGACATTTGCTGACAACATCTATGCTCCATAAGACCATCTTAAAGACCCTTGGTGTGAAAACTGTTGCGGCGTGTTTCTCAAGCGGCGAAGCATTTTCCTCTGTAAATGGAACGGACTGCAAGGCTTCGACGTCATGGAGAGCTTCGTTAATCCGTCGCGATGCAAGGCAACGCTCATAGTGTTCTAGCATTTCAAACAATGACATCTTACCCTCAAGATGCGTATGTAGCACAGAGTTCAAGCTCTCACTTCTTTGATTGCTGCTCAATCCTAGGAAACAACGCCCCTCAAGATATGGAGCACACCACAACTTTCTCATCTGATACATCTGATGCAGCCAAGACTCCTCACTGGTTACTTTATTCCGTTGTAAGAATTTTATCCATTTTATCTCATGCTCTTCAATGGAAGAAGTATCATAAATGAAAGATCTGAATTCCTCCTTTACATCGTCATCATGCAGATGGCATACAATGTTCTGCTGAATGTGCCATATACATAGTCTATGGTTTGAGTTTGGCCAGACCACCCTTATTGCTCTCTGCATTGCAAGGTCCCCATCTGTGATCACAGATATCGGATGCTTCTGTGCCATGCAATCAGAAAAGGTCCGCAACATCCACTCGTATGCCTGGCTTGTTTCATGAGAAATTATACCACAGCCAAATATAACAGTGCTGCGGTGGTGATTCAACCCAACAAAAGGCACGAATAGCAGATTGTATTTGTTGGTTCTGTATGTGCTATCAAAAACAATGACGTCTCCGAAAGCCTCGTAGTCAAGTCGCGATTGACTATCAGCCTAGAACAGTCCCTTCAGATGGCCGTGCTCGTCTACCAAGTACTTGAAGAAAAAATCCACATCTCGCTCTCGCCTCGCCATCATGTGCATGATCACCGTTTTAGCATCACCGGACTGATTGTCTCTTGCTTATTAGCATGGCAGAAATTGTAAATGTCCCTCTTTATGCATCCAACCTTATCAAATCCACCGTATTGAAAGCACAAAATATCCATAATACGGTATTTATGGATCCCACATTTTTCCATGTCCGCAATGTCCACTTTCTGCTCATCGCTAATTCGTCTATGCGAATGCAGCAGACAAGAAAGATCCCGTGGGGCTAGAGGATGGCTGTGCTCATCGATGAAATCCTTGACAAAGCACCGACCGGTTTCCTCCTGTCTCGTAATGACCAATTTAGCATTACACCCAACACGAGTTAAACTTCGTGGCCTCCTCTTTCTATCTTCCATCTTTCTTTTCATGTGCTTATCTTCGCAAAACCCTTGACGACTACACACAATTTTCCTTAAAATTATGTATTTGTTGGATCCATCCCACTCAACGTAGCTTTTCCTCACACTAAAACCTTTTTCAAGAGAATATTTGTTGTAGAATTCATAGCCTTCAGCCTCACTATCAAACATCTTGCTGACAACATTTACATACTCGAACATACTCTCATCACTTGCATACGCCATGTCTTCCTGCATATGACATGTGAGGGAAACCAATCATCAACATCTTTCTGTTTATCAATGTTGCAGGTGTAAAATAGCTCATAGGCAAAGACAAGTGCATGGAAAAGACTTTGCTGGTTTGACATGTGAGGGAAACCAATCATCAACGTCCAACAAGTAGTATCTCATCTTCCTTTAAACTATATTTCATGCGCTATGCAAACGTAAAGTGATGATGACTTTAATAAACTAAATTAAGTGAACTATGGAACCAGTATCTCATCTTCCTTTAGTATATCTCATCTCAAACATCAACATCTTACTTAAACAAACATGATGCGATTAGCTCAAGAGAAACTATGCCACGATGAAGCTTTCCATTCGTTGTTGTAGTCAGTACCCGGATCTTGTGGGGTTGAGGTTGTACTGCATGCACGGTGGAGGGGCGCAACGGCCAAGAGAACGAGCAGAGCGCCAAGCAGAATTCATACCTTAAGGATGGTACGCGCGAAGAGATGGGATCGCCCGCCGCGGTCGCCGCCGATTCAGCCGGCGCAGATCCGGCCTTCTTCTTCTTCGGTGACGGCATGGGGGGCTGGGGTTGGTTGGGTGGAGGACGAGGACGATGAATTTATTCCTCTCGCTGGGCAGGTCGAGGACGGAGAAGGTCAGGAGCGCCGAGCGGCGACGAATAGATCGGAGGAGGATTCTGAACTGGATCGAGTAGACATGGATCTGGTCCTCAGGTGATCGGTTCAAGAAAAGATATTTCCCCCTAGACCATTATGCCCTTATCGCAATTAACATATAAATTTAATCAATTAAAATTCCCCGCTAGATCTGACGGCTAATAAAAATCAGACGTGATCAGACATGTAAGTACTGCTAAGTACTCCGAGTACTAACCCAATCACCGTAAAACAGCTCAAAAAATTGACTTATCAATAGTAAATATCAGAGTACATATGTAGATCTCAATTTTAAAATCCACATTTCCATAAGTAAATCCAACATTTCTTATGGCAAGGAACACATTCATTACCTTGCCCACAAGGAACTCACAAATCGCGCCCATGAGGACGTTACCAAAGGCAGCGTAGCCTGATACTTAGAGTAGCATACAAAACATTGTGCTTATAGAGAGGTCGTAGAAGAAGGAACTTTTCATATTCATACTTTTTTGGTTGGCTGGCTGTGGGAGGAAATGCAAATCCAAGAAAATGACTATTTATTTTAATTAAAAACCCGACACCCCCCCCCTACCCAAAAAAGAATACATTCTCATATCAATAAGTAAATCCAACATTAGCCTCACCATGAATACATTCATTAACTTGTCGATTGCACCGGTAGGAGTTCCATACCTAGACCTCAATTTGAACATCGGCATATCTATAAGTAAATCCAATATTTCCTATTGCAAAGAACACATTCATTACCTTGTCCACAAGGATTCACCAATTACACATGTGTGAGGATAATACGACTCGATTTCTTTTAATTAAACACCCTACTCCTACCCAAAAATCATTTTTTTCACAAAATTTCCGAAGGCTAGGGGGAGGGGGAACCCCCCCCCCCCC
>NC_041391.1:689712487-689747491 GCF_002162155.2 Triticum dicoccoides
CTAGTTCAACTTATCATTCGTAAATAAAGTACATATGTGGATCTCTATTTGAACATCATCATATCTATACGTAAATCCAACATTTGCTCTCACAAGGAACACATTCATTACCTTGTCGATTGCGTGGGAGTGCCATGGATACATTTGTGCATTGTCTAGGATAGGAAGTTCATACAACAATACTTGCACTGGTACAAAGATGATGACATAAGAGGCATCATTGTCTCCTCGATGACAATTGCTCCCACCTCCATGAAAGGAGCAATTTGTTGTATGCACCGCATTGCATGTATGATTTTGGGAAGCATATATCCACCCTCAGGTGGCGGCATGATATATATTGATTGGGGAACCAAGCCCGGATTATAAATATTTGTTACATAACCGAGGATGTCACCAATTACGAGCTACCCTTTCTTTGATGAAGTGAAAATGAATCTCTATATGCTTACTTCTTGCATGGAACATATGATTGGTTGAAAGGTATGTTGCTCGAGGATTATCACACCAAGGATAAGGAATTTTGTCCCGTGGCACACCAAGCTCTTTCAGCAAAGATGTAACCATATAACTCTAGTCATGACATTAGGTAAGGCGCTATATTTTGCTTCTGTACTTGAGATTGGGAAGATGGCTTGATTTAAATAAACTCGAATATATTAGTTGATCCAAGGAACGTGAGAGTCACCTAACTAATAACAAATAGGATCGTGTTAAGGGTAGATCTAACCTAATGGAGCCCTGGACATATATTAGGTACCTCTTCCATATTATCCAATGATTTATAGTGGGTGGAAGCAAATATTGATAAATTTTATTCACAGTAAAGGTTAAGTCGGATCTGGTAAAAACCAAATATTGCAATGGACCAACAATACTTTGATAGTTACTTGAATATTCAACACTTCACAATGCACCATGACGAGTAGAATTTGCTTGAGTTTTGAGCTGTATGCGAGCTCCATTACAACTTTCCCTTTTTGAGCTGTAGAGGGAGGGGGGAGGCATGACTTACAATCTTTCATATACTTGGTTACCTACTAAACTAATGAGATTAAAAGCCTACTTTCCTTGATAGGTGAATTCCATCGTTGTACTTCTTCATAGGTGAGAATAGCATTATCTGCGTGCTTGTTGAAGGAAATAATATCCAAAATCCATTTTGGGCAATTGGCTAGCACCTTCTAGGGTGGGTATTGTACATGACACATTGTAAAGGCTAGATGATTTGTCCCTCATAAACATGAAATATTTTCTTCTATCTATATTATAGCACAATAATGCATGATTCTAGCACATACAACATTCAGAAATTAAATGAAATCTGTAGACCGCCAGGAGCATGTCAAACAGATCGAGGTTGGCATCGTGGTATCCACCAACAGCAGGATGCATAATCTTTTCATTGCATAAGCTACAACCAGCGATGTTTTGGGATCACCTACTAGTGTAAAATTATTTAAGTAAACATCACATACCCGCACAATTCATCAAGATAAAGTGGTGTGAACAAAGACTGAAACTTGTATTATTGGACGTACCTAGGTCAAGTTTAACACACGAAACACAAGAAGGGTTCCTTGTCCCCATGATTTACAGTTCAGCAAAGAAGTACTTGGGGACGAGATCAACACAGGTGGTCACTCCTTTTCTTTTAGCAAGGAAATTTGCATGGAACCAGCTATAGCCTTTGAGAGCTCTCCCGCTAAACCTATGCACTTTTAAAGCTAAATTGAAAATGACATTAATAACCCACCATTTCATGCTATAGCGCTAATTTGGAGTCATTTAGCCCGCTAAGCTGCTATATAAGACCATCCTTCTGCAATTTTTTTTTGTTCTTGTTTCTGATATATATATGATGCATTGATGCGAAGCTTGGTTATTGAATTAGCACACCTAATTGGTGGTTGGGTTTTGATGTCCGAACATGTGTATATGTCAAGTATATGTGATATATCATATATGATGCCTAACTATATACTTTAAAAAAATCATGATCTAAGGAAAATTCTAAATGTGGCTTAGCTTCACTATAGCTTTTACTAGCTTCTGGTGAGCCACTGCTAAATGGCATAACCTGCTATTTAAAACATTGGGAACCATATACCATTGAAGACAAAGACATGGTTGCTCACTGGTTTAACCCATCTCATGCTCATCCCCTAGCAAATTTACAAACAAAAGAGACCATTACAGATTAATAAGTATAGTTAGAAACTTGGTAATGCATTATGAACTATCGGATTATGTGGAATTCACAAACATAAGAGAGCAGTCCAAGGGTGCATATATGAATTAATGAGTAGCTAGAAACATGGTAGTACTGCATTACGAACTACAATTAAATTTTTAGTCTGTGAAGACGTAAGGGCAATCTGAGGACCAAGGGTGCAGTGAAGTGCCATGTAACCGAGAAAGAGACTATATGATGCTGATCTTACCATGAAAATCAGGGGAGAGGGTATGAAAAAAAAGAACTTAGGTTTTCAAGGTCCAACTCGCTGGGACATTGTTGGGGGACTTTTTACAGGACATGAATGGCAAGTAGTCAAGTACGCAGTGCAAACTACAGCAGAATAAACCTAATTCATGTTGTTGCAGTGTTCCAAAGCCACACGCGCACACGGCGGGGTTAGCCATGGTGGGCCATGCATAATTCCTATCCTAAAAGAGAACAAGTGTCAACACCATAGACACAGCCTAATCTGAAGACGGTGCTACCGAAGCGGCGCAACGGTTACATCGCGGCAGGATCCGGAAATCGATTCAGGCATTCAACACCCATCGATCAAATCCATGGACACAGCAGGTTAGTGAGATTAGGCAAGGAAGCGATTGCATCAGAGATTACCCGTTGTCATAGGGTTAACATTTGAGAAAGCACAGGCTTTCCTACACCCCCTTATTTAGCCATTCATTTTTGCATCGTGATTCGTGCGAGTAATTTTTGTCTTTTTTGTTTCTTCTAAATAGAACAACATATGAACTTGAAACTTTGGAAGACAACAAAACATTCTAACTAGAGTGTGGGAAAAAATTCAGATTTTTTCGTGAATCATATATACAAAAAAATATTTTACTCAAAAAATCTCATTTTGTATATTTATGTCGGACAAAAAATCTGAAAGTTTCTTCTTACACTGTAGTAAGAATGTTTTGTTGTCCTGTAAAGTTTGAAGTTCACATGTTGTTTCGTTTTGAAGGAACAAAAAAGAGAAAAATCCGTGTTATAAGTTAGTTGTATAGTACAGATCTCAAAGCAACATTGAAGGGTAAAGATAAGAGGTGTCCAGAAACCTGAGGTTTATAAATCCACGTTCGTTGTCATAGCCACTGGGGACGGGCTTGTGGTTGCAGGTATCCAAGACGACGCGGTTGCCCTCGCGCGGTACGCCGCGCTACGATAGGCGGAGGAGATGGAGCCCTCGCGCTCGTGCATTCGGCCCGAACCGCTTGGGCGCCCCTATATCTCGCCTTCAGCGAGTCTGGCTTCCGACTAGCCGAAGGGCGAGCTAGTTAAGTCGGCCCACGCGCGCGGGAGGCCACAACCTCTTTTTCTTGTTCTTTTTTACATTTTTGGATTTTGTTTTTTCTTTATTTTTGTACTTTTCTTTATACTTTAAAATATTATTTATACATATACATATATATTAAAAACACTCTACAAAAATAAATAAAAATGTTAAAAATTATTTACAAAATGTTGAACAAGTATTTGAAAAATATTGAACATGTATTTGAAAAATGTTGAACACGTACTTTAAAAAAAGTGATCATGTATATAGAAATGTTAATCAAGCATTTGAGAAAGAATATTCAAAAAGTATTTCAAAAAGTTTAATCAAGTATTTGAGAAATGTCAAATTTGTATATAAAAAATGTTGACCATGTATTAGAAAATGATGATTTCTTTATCATGTTCATGAAAAAATTAATCAAGCATTGCAAAAATGTTGAACAAGTGGTTGAAAAATGTTGATCATGTATATAAAATATTAATCAAGCATTTGAAAAAAAAATGTTGAAAAAATATTTGAAAAATATTAATCAAGCATTTGAGAAATGTTAAATGTGTATATATATTGACCATGAATTACAAAATAATGAAAATATATAGAAAAATGGTGATCATGTATTCAAACAATGTTAATGAAGCATCTGAAAAAGGTTAAAATTTGGTAATAGGAATTGTTTTGACTATATATTAAAAAAAATTAAATTTGTATTCGGAAAATGTATTTGAAAAATGGTGTTCACATAAAAATAAAATGTAGAATGAAACCCAAAAAGAAACAAAGAAAACCGAAAAAGAAACAAAATAAAACAAAGATAAAGAAAAAAGAGGAACCATTGAAAAAAGAATGTACATAGAATAAAATGTTGATCATATATTAAAAATGTTAAACTTGTATTTGAAAAATATTTAAAATGTATTTTATATATACCTAAATTTCTATAGATAAATAGTAAAAACCCAAAAGAAAACGAAACAAAAACTGGAGAAGGAAAAGGAAAACCAAACCAAAAATGAAGGAAAAAGAAAAGGAAAAAATAAGAAAAATAAAAAGAAAAGGCAGAGAAAGAAACCCGTGAAAACAATAGAAAAATTGGCTTCATTCGCCTCAACTATAAAACGCGCCTTGTACTTATCATGTGCAAGACGTGGGTGCACTGGAAGGAGAAACCAGGGATCGAACCCTGCTTCTCCCATATTCTTCCTTTTTTTTTTTCATTTAAAGTACGTAAAAATGGCCCGGCCTGATACTGTATACCCTTCAGCGATAGTTCGTATGCTCTCGCTTAATGCGAAAAATAGTTGGCGCGGGACTGCTTGGCGGCGCGCTTGTTCTTGGAGCCAGTCATCTCGACCGTTCCAGTGTGGGATCGGACAGAGGTGGGCCGACGACCGGTTGAGCCGAATAATATCTCATTTTAATTTGTTTAAATTAAATTTTCATATTTTCTAAATGAAAGTTAACTTAAAACAATATGCTAAAAACACATTGAATTTTTTTGAGAGAAAAAACACATTGAAAGTGACTTGCATAGGTTAAGGAAAAAATAATATCCCATTTTAAATTGTGTTCATATCATTTGAAAAAAATGTTCCTGTATATTGAATAAACAATTTATGCTAAATTTGAAATATTTCTATGAAATCATGAAAATATTTCTATGCAAAGAGAGGAGTGCCCGTGGCTACTGATGTGTTTTTTTTGGGTTATAGCTCCGTTCCTTCTTGTGCAAAACATTGACGTGGGGGAACTTTTCTCCTTTTTATGTAGATCTCAAGGATGTATATATTTTCACTAATTTGAGCAAACGTGTAATAATAAAGAAAATAATCACATGTTGCAAAATAAATATTAACATATATTCAAGTAAGTCTTTGTATATTTCAAAAGGGATTTTTTCGGGAATCAAAAGAATAATATGACATAAAAAATAAGTATTCATATATTCGAAAAATATGTTTTTTTAAGAAATAATGTTCATAAACATATACTCCTTCCGTCCCAAAATATAAGATATTACATCCAATATACTCACATATTGGATGTAATAAGATCTTATATTGTGGACTGAGGGAGTATATCTTAGATACAACGACGCCACGCCCTAACTCCTAACGACCATGACATCAGACCTCAACAACCTGTTTCTTTCAACTCTTTTGTTTATGGTCCTCTTTTGACAGCAAGGAATGGTGTCTTTGTACTAAATCGGAGACGGACTGACGAGTCTAAAGATCGCCATTGATGGCATGTTCATAAGCAACAGTCATCTTTTGTACTCCTGACGGGATCACAAAACAGTTCTCTTGCACTTTGTTTCTCTCTAACACATAACAAACACCACCGATGTCTAAACAAAAGTCCTGGTTTGGTTCAGACTCACAGCCCTATTTCATTATCGGTAGTGTTGATGTGTATGCTGCAAAAACCGGGCTGCGCAGGCAGGAGCAGCCTCTTGTTTCCGTTGCTCAGCATCGTCGTGACATCGCGCATGGTAGGCCTGTCCTCCGCGACATCCTGGACGCATAAGAGGGCGACCTGGATGCACCTCATAGTGTCCATCTCTGGGTACTCCTCGCCCAGCGAATCATCCACCAGCTCGTCGCACCTCTGCTCTCTCCACAATTGCCATGCCTATTACCGAAACAGATTATTTGTTAAAAATCGTTACCTTCTTCATAGTTTCCAAGCCTAATAGCCAAACAGATTAATTGTGCATTAACAAGCATGTCTTGCGGTCAAAGTAAGTAAATGTCCCCTAAAAGAAGTAAGTAAATGTTCATATTTTTGAAAGAAAAAAATGCAAGGGGGTGATAATTGACCTAGGCATAGTGATTTTATATATAGATTGAACCAGATAACACATTACTAATTGCTGGCTTAGTAGAGGGACTGAAGCAAACTATGTGTGGATTCTTCATTTTTGAAGTATTTTATTTTACTCACATATTTCCTGAGCTCGTATGATCTTCCGGATAATTGGTAGGAACCGACGGCCCTCTTCCCACTTATGATCTCGAGAACTAGGATGCCGAAGCTGAAAACATCTGATCTTGTTGAGTAGACACTCTGGGAGCAGTATTCCGGCGCGATGTATCCACTGAAATAAAACAATATATGCCAACAAGATCACTGTAAATTATAATGATTCTCAGCCGAAAGAAATATAATGGGAATTAGATGATAGGCGTGACATGCGCTCATTTGATCAAATCAGTTTCATTGTTGATTGAACGTTTCCATTCGATACCCCGGTACTCCTGTTATTGCAGATTTGCAAGAAAGATCACGGAAAGGAGAAGTTGCAAACTTAGTTGACTTAGTCTGAAAATGCCTTGAAGAAGTCAACACTAATACAGGTCGTAGGTGGAAGATTCATTAGTCACTCTATTAGCTTTTTTTAATGCATATACACAAATAAATATTAAGTTTCCCTCTCCACGACCTCTACACTGTGATAGTATATATCTATGTATTGCATACGCTCGAAAATATTAACACCATCTCCTTCAAATATACGTCATATAATGTTGATGAATCATTGGAACTCAACTTAGTCTCAACTAACAAGGTACTTTTTTCGAAAAGGTCTAAAAAGGTACTTAGCTAGCTAAACAAATATTCCCGCCTTTTCAATAAGATTCGCTTACTAACCAAATATAAGTCTGAACTAACATGTGAAGCCCATAAAATCAAAACCTTACAATGTTCCCATAGCTGTCGTTGTATTTGATTCTGTCATGTTGGAGAGGCATATCCTTGCGATCCCAAAGTCGGAAATTTTTGGATTCATTTCATGATCTAATAGGATGTTACTTGGTTTCAAGTCTCTGTGGACTATGCACTCATGTGCGTAGTCATGCATGTAGAGAAGGCCTTCTGCTATTCCTTCAATTATGTGGCGACGTACAGGCCAGCTCCGCTTTGCTCCTGACCCTATTGAGTTACAATTTAAAATGTGAATATAGAGATACATAGTTATTTTTTCATTCGAATAAATAAACAGAAGATATTTCGGCCTTTTGTTATTTTTGTGGTGAAAGTACAATGGTATTATCTTTGTTTTTTGCATGAGAAAAGTGAACGTACCAAAAATGAACTCTTCCAAGCTACCATTTGGCAAAAATTCATATACAAGTATCCTCTCTTTGCCTTTGATGCAGCATCCAAGAAGTCTGACGAGATTCTTGTGCTGGAGGCTGGCTATGAGTTTGATTTCATTCATGAACTCACGGAATCCTTGAACTGAATTTGGAGAAAGTCGTTTAACCGCTATGTCTTGATCGTGAGGCAACCGACCCTAATGAAGTGTACATGTATTTTTACATGACAGATCAATATATGAGTAATGCTATCTTGATAATATGGTATTTGTATACATTGTATCGCAATAAATACGCTTGTTCATGATGCTATATTGAGATGATTTTGATTAAAAAAAGTTTCCTTTCATGTGCATGTGTGATATGCATCGTTATTGGGAGAAAATAAATCTCTATTCAATTCAAGAAATGAAGTTACACATGAATTTTTTATATATTTGAATTACTAAATATTTTTGAACAGCTGCAAAATGAACTGAAATATAGGATTGCAAAAATTAAAGGAGTATTATTTTGTCTCAGTAAGGCTAACATTCGCAAAGGTTGATTCAAGTAAATGCAATTACCTTGTAAACATGACCAAATCCACCTTCTCCAAGTTTATTTTCCTTCGAGAAGTTATCAGTAGCACTTCTTATCTTTGAATATCTAAATAGTGAAAACCTCGAGTCGCTTTCACTAACAATTTCCTCTTCCAGGATGACTAGATCCCTCTCCAATAACAATTCTACACAAGGAAGGGCAAGGTAAAAACATATTCATGTGGAAACAAAATGAAAGAATAACTTGCAATCATGCAAACAATGATGATGATGATGATGATAACAACAATACTACTGCTCCTCCTCCTACTACTACTACCATTACCACCACCACCACTATCACAATAATAATAATCAATGTTCAAGAAAGCGTTTTTAAGCACGCTTAAGCGATGAGCGATGCCAAACCTCTTCGCTTTTGTCCTAAGCGGTAGGTTAAGTTTTTTTTCTTCTTAACTTTGGCCAAAATTTGGCTGTTTTTGAACTCCTTTTGCTTGTCGGCTTGCGCAATAATGGCAATATGCCATTTATCTTATTATTAGGTTCTGTTGGGAGCCATTTCCTTCATATTCTGGCAAAATTCTCACATGATCTCTTTTAGGTTATGACTATTTGAACTGAACCGCATTTTAGTTGTTATTTTTCTTGCTATGTGAACCTGATGCTACGGTGTGAACTGTGTTTTAGATGCTATATCAAGTACCCATGTGCCATGTTTCCTATTTTACTGTGTATATTATTCAAAATCTATCAAATTCTAGCCAATTTCAAAAAACATTGAAGCGCCCATTGCTCTAAGCTGTGACCTTCCGTTTCGCTTATGCTTTCCACTTCTTTGAACATTGATGATGATGATGATGATGATGATGATGATGATGATGATGATAGTAATAGTAACAGTAACAACAACAACAACAACAACAACAACAACAACAACAACAACAATTCTTTACCTCTGACTTTCTTGACGATGTATGGCCTTAGGAGCAAGCCGAGGATGAGCAAAACTAGAAGAGGAACTCCAAATATGACAATCTTAAGCACCGGGCTCACTCCATCTTTGTATCAAAAAGGCCGCAAAATCAGTAGGTATCAGGGAGTTTGGAACAACATGGTTTCCCTTGCTAGGCCTTAGGAGTTAGGATTGTGAAATGCTGTTAAACTACGCGTGGATTCCTTAAAAAATCTTAATAGATGGAGTTGTAAACAGTGAAGCAACACACGTACTTTTGGGCATGTCGATCTTGAGAGTGTCGTTTGTCTCCTCAAAGAAGAGCTCCTTCTCGTACCGCAAATTACACCGAATTCCAATAATCCTCCCACCGACGCGGCTTGAAGATGCATCGCCGAACAGCTTTGGCATCTGCTTGATGATGCCTTCAAGGCAGCTCCTGCACTGTGGCCCGGCAAGGTCCAGCCTGCACTGCACGAGCCCGTACACGGTGCTCACGCCCTGCTCGCCGAACCCCGCCTCGCCGGTCGCATACCGGGACCGGCTAGTCAGCCTGGGGCCGCCGGAGGTGGCCAGGTCGGCCAGGTCGTTCATCAGCTTCACCACCGTCTCCATCAGCCGCGGTGCGGCCTCTGCGCCCCTGACCGAGTTCATATTGCTCGCGGACCATTCGGGCTCGTTGCTGAGGCTCGAGAGGGACCGCTCGTCGTCGGTGAAGCGGAGCATGTACTGGTCGTAGTAGACGACGGCGCGCCGGCAGGAGACGCGGTCGGCCACGTCCTGGAAGGCGGCCCTGAGGCCGTCGGTGCAGTTGGCGCCGGTGTAGTCGCCGCGGCAGAGCACTTCGCCATACACCTTGTCGGGCGCCTCGCCGGAGCTGCCCTTGGCGAAGCCCGACGTGCCGGCGCCCGCGGTGAGGGTCGCTCCGAGAGCTCGAAGGTTGGAGCCGTAAGTGCTGTTTGTCGCGTACGTGCCGGTGGTCTGGTTGCAGAGTGTATACAACGGGCTCACTGTGGCGGAGGCGGCGTGAACGCTCGCCTCCGGTGGCCACAAGGCGAGGAAGAAGAGGAGGAGGAGGTACGTGGGCATGGTGGTGACTGGTTGCTGGTGTGCTACGTTCGAGCGAGCGTTCGATTGGTTAATTAGCTACGCCAGCTTGGAGCCTTTGACCGGAAGCGGGAACTTGCTAACATCACACCGTGACGACCAATCAAAACAACGGGTCTTCCAACCAATACCGTGACCAACTAAGAGTACAAAATTAGGCGCTTTTTTTTAACATCTGTATAGACACAAGCACTCATATACGTGCGCATACACTCATCCCTATGAACGCACACACGCATACCCTATCCCTATGAACACCTCGAAAAAACTGAGCCGGCATATTATTTTGAAATTTACAAAGATGAGAACGTCTCCTTCCACTGAATGCGCATCATCGAAAATTCTGAAATAAATTCAGAAATAAATGCGCACCATGGGATATACTACTTGGCTTGTTTTCTATCGATTGTCATCAGTTTAAGGGTGGACACTGGGCAGTTAGGAAATTGCCGCGAGTATTCCAGGGACCAGAGCAGAAGTTTTGTGACTCTGACGTTCTGTTCTTTATCGAAGAATGAACCTCCGGTTCTGACTTCTGACATAAATATGCACACTATATTCTGGATTGGATGTGACGACTTGAAGTCAATGTTCCACGAATGAATAGACAGCGCCGACATCAACATTATGTATATACTCAGTTCGTCTCAAATTAAGTGTCACAACTTTAGTATCAATACAAAGTTGGGATTATTTTGAGACAGAGAAAGTACATCATGTATTGGATTTGGGCTACTTTTTCGTCTACCTCAAGGTGGTTTCAGATATCATAGTTTCCCTAATATATTAATAAAAACAATTCAAATCACCCGATGGGTTGCAGCCCAGCATCCATCGTCTTCCTTGTGCGCTACGTGCCCCCCATAGGCCCACACCGCTTCCATTGCAATTTTTTATGGTGCGAGCGGTTGTGTGTGGATCATGCTAGCATGGCAGCTCCCACTCCCCTACAGCTTCCCTCTCCTCTCCGAGCCCACCCTTTTGTGGCAATGTCGGCAACCCATCGTCGTCCACCACCATGACCTGGTCGTGACAGCCGCCGCAAGCTGCTGTAGGTGTCTCCTCCTTGTGTCCCTTCATCTGACGCAAGCCGGAGATGGCACACAACAGGCAGTCATCTGCACTGGTTGTAAGCTTGTCACCCCCTGTCCCCTCCTCCTTCTCCTCCCGCCATCCACCACCGATGCTACAAGCTCCAGTGTTGCAAAGGAGTTGAGCTGCAAAGGAGCCGGTCGATACAGGTCTTGGGATTGCAACACCATACATGTTTCTAAAAACACGGGAAACATTGCAGTGGAAGCACAATGGTGCGGCGATGCGGGCGCGCCGACGTTCCTGCAACATACCTCTATCGCAAAGGTTGAGGGCGTCGCTCAGTTGCTCGATGGCGCAGATATGGCGCGTAACACTCCCCATATTTTAATCACATGATTTGGTCGCTATCGTGGCTGAAAAATCCCATTGCAATTTTCCTCCATAACTATGTCATGGGAATGTAGGAAATACCACCACTATCACTCCATTTTAGGGCTACCACGATAGATGCTTCAAGCACAATTTTAATCCTTGTGTTTTCCCTCTCATTATAGTATTTTTTTCTTGTCATCCTACCATTTATTCATGATGTCTGTTTCTTTTTTATCCTAAATATTATAAAATTAATAATTATTTTTTCAAGGGATCCTTCTCCCGATATTGACCAATTATACATGGTATTATAAACATAAGCATAATAAATTATCTGACTTCTTTTACTTATTGCTCCTTTCATTCCAAATATGGTGTGTATGTATTTTTCCAGAAGTTATGCTTTCTAAATTTTTACTAGGTGTATAGAGACAAATATACAAATCTATAAGAGCAAATAAATATAGTTAGATACATATTTTTACTTATTTATTTTTTATTATCAATATTGATAACTTTATCTATAAACTTGCTTAAACTTTACAAAGTTTGACTTTAGAAAGAATCTATACACATTAAAAGGGAGTAAATAGTAGCACCCAAATTTGGCCCGATAGAATTAATAAGGTTAAACTCACTTAGAATTAACAAACATATATCATGTAGCTTCCATTGACTACTCCTTGATTCCTAGTGTAAAGAGTTTCAGAACTAAATTCTTTGAAGAAAAACACTTCACCAATATTTAACAAAAAACAATTGTAGCATGTACTAATAGTAGAACCTAGAGATCTCCTTGCCCATCTTAATCTAATTGTTTGTGCTGCTTGATATGTAGAGTTATCAATATATATTATCTAAAGTTGCCAAAACAGTCTATCTTGCAAATTAATTATATTTTTTCCTAGTGCATTTGTTGTTTTGTATTGACTTATATTCCTTTGGCACAAATAAAAATATCTTATTGCATACTTAACATGACTTTTTATTACAACCATTTATTGTTAAAACATTATACCTTAGTAACTGTTTTATAATCTTTTGCTTTTTTTTATGATTAGGTCAATATTTTTCTTTGCCAATCACCTCTCAGCCACTACCGCCACAACTTGTTCTCTTTAACATTCCCATGTTGTTTTCCCGATTTTTCTGGTCATCTATGTAATGCACAATCTTATCACGGAAGTCGAGTATAGATTCATTTTTGTTACAACATCAGTGCCTCTCAAACTTTCATAAATTATCGACGTATGTTTATTAGAAAATTCTAACATATTCTTCCTTTCACTCTTCCTACCATATATTGCTCTCTTTGATAGCACACACATTGTTTAGCTAAGGCACATATATTTTCAGCACAATCAAAACAACATATTGCATACTTTTATTGTTATAGTCACTCCAAATATCATTATGGAACATAATTCGATACAAAACAACAAATGTATGTCATAACTTTTATCATAACTTTCCTATGGAAATACGTTCTCTATGGAAATACGTTTCTTCCTCAAAGATGGTTTGATTTCTAAATAACCTGTGTCATAACTTTTGCAAAACCTTCTCAACTTTTTACCACACACTACAAGGATCATATGATGAGACCATGCCAAGTTTCATGATTAGTAAGCTTGTTTTGAAATTTAAAAAAAACTCAAAAAACTCCTGTTCAGGGTCAAGTCTTGGCACCCTCATGTTTGTAGTTCCTTTCCTATTCTTCTATAAGTCCTAAAAATAGACTCAAGAACACAAATATGATTTTTTTAAACCAGTTTTGCCAAACTTTTCAACAACCTACAACTCAAATTTAAAGTATACCCACTAAATGTCTAGAAATGCACTTAATGATGAGACCATGCCAAGTTTCATGTTTTTCAGAGTTCTGCATTTTTTGAAATTAAAAAAAATCAGAAAACTCACATTCATGGTCAAGTCTTGGCACCCTCATGTTTGGAATACCTTTCCTTTTCTTCTATAAGTCCTAAAATAGACACGAGAACACAAATATGATTTTTCAAACCAGTTTTGCCAACCTTTTCATCCACTTATAGTTCAAATTTGAATTGTATTGCGGGCGGCCGGGAGCGAACCCTAGCCGCCAGCAGCGCAGCACCCACCTCCCCCGCCTCCCCTCGCCGCCGCCGGACGGCGTCGCCGGGCAAAGCCCGTGCGGCTCGGCGGCGGCGGGGCCCTTTCCTCCTTTCGGTCGGAGCGGCGCGGCGCGGGCCGTCCTCTTCGGCGGGAGCTCGGTCGGCGGCGATGCTAGCTCGAGGCGACGCGGCGAGGTAGCGCAGGGGCGGGTCGGGCGTGCTTCGGGGCCGGCTGGCGTGGTTCTACGTGCGACGGCTTGCCGCAGGCATTGGCGTGGGCGCACGGAGCGGAGGGCGCGGATCTGAGCAGGCCACGGAGAGGGGGCATGGGGCTACGTGGGCGCCGCGGCGAGGTCGCGCCGCGCGTGCGTGGCGGCTCGGGTGGCCATTTGTGGTCGAGCGCTGCTCTGCTGCTTGGGTGTTCTGCTCCACGGCCTCGGGTGCTTGGGTACTCTGCTCCGGGGCGTGAGGGGCTCGAGTGGAGCTGGGACGAGGTGCTGCTGCACAGGAAGGTGCTGCACGAGGGGTCCGGCGGCGCGGATCTGTCGCCGGGAGGTTGCGCGATGGCGCGGTGAGGGGCTGCTGCTCAGGCGGAATGGTGGAGCGGCTTCGCTGTGAGATGCAGGAGCAACAGTGTCACATCCCTAGTTCTGGTATGACCTAGACTAGCTAGTCATGTGTGCATCATGTTTAAATTTCATTTAAATTTGAAATGGGGATTTGTGAAACCCTCAGAATCATCTCTGAAAATGACCCAAATAAAAATTGCTTCAAAAAGGTCCAAGAAAATGCTCATGTTGCTCTCTGAAAATATTGGACAGAGATAAAAATCAAACCAATATTTTTAGGAGCTCATAAGAATTTATTTTGGGCATTTGGAATTAATGCATAATTATTTGCATTGGATATATATTTGTTATATATATAATATATGTCCAAAAATTATGCCATTTGTTGAGGGGCTCTAGAATAATACCACTAGTTCCTACAAAAATTGGCATAAGTAAATAAAATGATTTAGTATTTTTATTAAATCAAAACAAATGTCAAAAAATAGGAAAAAGAAATAGGAAAAGAGACTTACCTAGCGCTTACCTCCCTGTGCAGCCCGTTACTGTGCAGCCCAGCAGCAGCCCAGCCCGCCTCCTCCTCTGTCGTCTTCCTCCCCGACAGAAGGACGGGCGCGTGCCCGACGCGCGCACCGCCGCACCGCGCCACCTCCGCGCCACCGCACCACCGCACCGCCGCACCGCGCCACCGCGTGTCCTTCCCCTCGTCTCTCTGGATGATCCGGACGACGCCACGCGACGCCCCGTACCCCTCTCACTCTCCCCAGTCCTCTCCCCTCCTCTGGTTCCTTCTCCCTCTCTTCACCGACCGCACCGGAGAGCGCCGCTGCTCGCCACCGCGGCCACCGGCCACCCCTCGCCCTGCCGCTGCGCCCAGAAGCTCCGCCTCCTCGCTCTGTAGCCTCTCCGCCAAGCTGTGCATCGCCGGACGCCCCGTGGAGCCGTCGCCGTCGCCTTCATCACCTCCGGCCGCCGTGGATCTCCGTCGCCGCTCGCCGCCGTCAGTGCCTCCCCCGAGCTCGCCGTCGTCTCTTCCGGTCCCCTGTGAGCCCCCCCGCGTCGGTTCCCCCTCCTCTCCTGCCTCCCCGTGCTCTGTAGCCCGTAGCCGCTCGAGCCCGAGCTCCGGCCGCCGCTGCGAGCTTCGCTCCGGCGAGCTCCGCCGCCCCCGCAGCCTCCCGTCTGCTCCCCTGGATGCGGACGAGCCTGGGCTACGCCCCGGTGCCCTTAGCCGCCGCCCTCGTGGCCTGTAACGCGGACGCCGCCGCGTCCTGAGGTCGCCGCCGACGACCTCGCCGGCCTGACATGCGGGCCCTGTCGGCCAGGTGATTAGCTTAGCGCTAATCACAATTTAAGCTAACTCTGACACTGACAGTGGGCCCCTGCGCCCTAATCTTTTAATTAGATTAGTAAAACCCCCTTGTTTAACGCTGTCTCACTGACGTGTGGACCCCACACGTCAGGTTTGACCTGGTCAGCACCGTTGACCTGCTGACGCAGGCATGACGTCATGCTGATGCAGTTATCTATTTTCTGGATTTAAATTAAATCAGGAAATTCCAGAAAATGATTCAAACTTCAAAAAATCATAGAAGTTCAACCGTAGCTCAGATTGAAATAATTTATATATGAAAAATTATCAGAAAAATGCAATCTTTCCATCTGTTCTAGTTTCATGCATGACAAACCAACTTATACCTACTGTATAAGTGAAACACTAAAATGGCTTATATAAAGGGCTTATTTTGGAGATGCATTTGAATCTTTGGTTCAAATGGATTTCACCCATTTGAATACTAGTTGCATTAGCTCAAACAACATCACATCTACATGCCATGTTCATGCATCATATTGTTGTTTGTGTATTGATTGCCGACACTGTTCCTTCTCGATAGGTCCTGCTCCGGAGTCCGTTCCAGAGTAACTTTCTGAGGAGCAATGCCCCTTTGTTGATCTACCAGGCAAGCAAACCCCCTTGTTCATTCCGATACAATCCTACTCTCTCGCTCCTGCTCTCATTTATTGCATTAGGACAACAATGATTCAATTGCTACTTTGTGCTGCGGTAGTTGAACCCATTCCTCTGCATGACCTGTCATTGCCACAGTAAATAGTTGAAACCCACTAGCATGTGTAGGAGTTGATTGAGCCATGTTGTGTTCCTACCATGCTATGCCTGCTATTGCTTAGAGTGTGTCAGGTCTGATTCATTGGGAATGAATTAGAGTGCAGCGCTCTATGTTCTGATGCTGAGAGTTAAGTGTGTGAACACGATTTGGTAAAGGTAGCGGTGAGAGGCCATGTAGGAGTACATGGTGGGTTGTCTCACTGGAACCGTCCTTAAGCACTGAGTTCTACGTATGTTGTCCAATGACTCGATACTACCACACATTGGGCTCCGGGCGCTCCAAGCCCTCTCGACTTATTAACCGACTTGATCTCTGTCCAGGAGTTGCAACTAGTTTCTGGTGTTTGTAGGTAGTGCTATTTTTCTACCAAGTGGCACCCGGCAGGGTGGGCTTGGGACAGACTAGGCACACGTGGCCTGGTGTACCGAGTGGCACCCGGATGGTGTGCTCGGGAACCCTGCACACATCGTTTGGGGCCGTGAGCGAAACCCCGGCCAGATCTCCTTGCGGATGGAACCCGAATAGGCGATAAACCTGGACTAGAGTCTTGTGTGGTTAGTCAGGTCGTGGCCGACACCCTCGCCAGGCTTCCGCTTGAAGGTTGCCGAGATACATGACGTGTACATGGCTGTAAGTGGCGGGAGCATGTCTGAAGAAGTACACCCCTGCAGGGTTAACATGATCTATTCGAATAGCCGGGTCCGCGGTTATGGAATTCTTGGATGCTTACATGGTACATAGACAACTTGAAGTGGATACTCTAAAATACTCAAGACAAAGTGTGAGTGCTATGGATGGCCTTCTCGTAGGAGACGGGGATGAATCCATAGTAGTGTATTGGGTGGTGATTAGTGGACTTGTGTGCGCCATATCACCTCAAAGAAGTTCTGGTAGTCGTAGAACAGGATAGCCATAGAGTCAAAGCTGGCTTGCTGCAACTAAACCCCACATTACCCTCTCGATACAAATGCATGTATGATAGGATCTGATGTAAGTCTTGGTGAGTACCTTTGTACTCATGTTGCTTTATTTATGTTTTTTGCAGCAGAGACTTCGGTCTTACTAGTGTTCTCGTGGACTTCGGCGAGTAGCTTGTACCTCAGCTACGATCTTGATCGGATGTTGTAGATAGTCAGGCTCTTCAGCCTTTTTCATTTATAGATGTCTGTACCCAGACATGTAATGCTTCCGCTTGTTGCTTGTATGCTCTGTATGATGGGTCTTGTGACCCCTGTTTGCAATAAATGCTATGATGGCTCTTTGAGCCTTATCTATATGAGTTGTTGAGTTATGCTGTGATGCCATGTTGTACAACACATACTTGCATGTTATGCGTACGTGTAATGTGTATTGCTATGTGTGGGATCTGACTATCTAGTTGTTTATCCTTAGTAGCCTCTCTTACCGGGAAATGTCTCCTAGTGCTTCCACTGAGCCATGGTAGCGTGCTACTGCTCCGGAACACTTAGGCTGGCCGGCATGTGTCCTTCTTCGTTCCTGTGTCTGTCCCTTCGGGGAAATGTCACGCGATGAATACCGGAGTCCTGTTAGCCTACTACAGCCCGGTCTACCGGAGTCCTGCTAGCCTAGTTGCTACAGCCCGGATTCACTCGCTGATGACCGACACGTTCGATGCTGGGTCATGTATGCCTGTCCCTATAAGTTAGTGCCACTTTGGGTTCATGACTAGCCATGTCAGCCCTGGTTCTTCGTCATATGGATGCTAGCGACACTGTCATATACGTGTGCCAAAAGGCGCAAACGGTCCCGGGCATGGTAAGGCGACACCCGTGGGAATACCGTGCGTGAGGCCGCAAAGTGATATGAGGTGTTACATGCTAGATTGGTGTGGCATAGAATCGGGGTCCTGACAGCTTTGGTATCAGAGCATGACTGCCTGTAGGATTACCAAGCCAAACTGGTCGTAGTTGAGTCTAGAAATTCTTTAGTTATGTAAGGGAATTGATTGTGGGAAGGAACGTAAGGCTCTTTTTACTCCTTTACCTCATGGCCTTCTGATCTGAGTCATTCTATCTTTCCTACGGGGTTAAGGAACTAGGCTTTCTCTTCCATCTATCAGGATCACGTGTTACTACTCCGTAGTTCCATAGGGTTGGTTGATTAGAGTCATACCCCAGTTTCGAGTACTTCCGGTGTAGCCGGTTTAGTATGATCTCAGAACCTTGAGTGGTGATGTTGAGTATGTTGCTACCCCATTGTTGGCAGGATGTCTCATTTTGAGCATTTTACTGTCGTTATGCTGCCGGAATTGCCCTAGGAGTTCGAGAGTTACTAATTTCTTTGTCCTACATTCTATAGCCTATAGTTGATCCTGATTCCGTCCTTGGTTTTGTTTCTCAGGATGTCATCAGTTAAGCGAAGTTCTGTTGCTCGTAGCCAGAACCACGGAGATGGTAGGGACGAGGATCCTCCCGATCAACCTTCGTTGACAGAGTTCATGCTAGAGATGGAGAGGAACAAGCATGAGTCTAACCGCTTGTTGGCACGTATCGAGGAGAACACCGCCCATCAGTTCAAAGGGTCTGTAACCATTCATGACTTCATCCGCTTGCACCCACCTACCTTTCATCATTCCATCGAGCCACTCGATGCAGATGACTGGCTCTGTAGCATCACTCATAAGCTGCGTTCCGTGAATGTAGCTGAAGATGACAAGGTCACCGATGCCACATACCACCTGGAAGGTCCTGCTAGTCTTTGGTGGTAGAACTATGAGGCTATGCTTCCAGCTGGCCAGATTCCTACCTGGAGGGATTTCACCGAGGCTTTTCGCGAGCATCACATTCCTAAGGCCCTCATCGATCGCAAGAGAGAAGAGTTCTGTAGTTTCACCCAGAGCAAGTTGGCTGTTGATGCTTACAGTAGAGAGTTTGAGAACCTCGCCCGCTATGCCACAGAAGAAGTGTCCACGGACGCCAAGAAGCAGGCTAGGTTCCAGAAGGGTCTCAACCCCAAGTTGCGTCGTGATCTCCACCTACATCATTGTGATACATTCCAGGCTCTTGTGAACAAGGCCATTAATGCAGAGACAGCTCAACTCACTTACGAGGAGTCTCGTAAGCACACCCGTGATTTGGGATCTTCCTCCGGTTCTGGTTCCCAGAAGCGTAGGATTTGGATTCCAAACTCCGCTCTTCCTTCCGGATATGCACTGAGGCCATCCCATGTGGTGCCTCCCCCGGCTCAGTCGTATGCTCCACCTAGGCCTACTGGTAGACTGCTTGTCAGTGCGGGTCCACATCCAACCTCAGGGACTTGCTTCACATGCGGGAAGCCAGGACACTATGCACGTGACTGCTCTCAGACTAGTTATGTTCCACCCTAGCCCGAGAAGTCTGTTGGCTGTGTTAAGCCATCAAGCAAGACGATCAGTGCCAAGCCAGCCCCCACTGAACGTGGACGTGTGCATCACGTCTCAGCTAAAGACGCTCATGATGATCCGGATGTCGTTCTTGGTACACTCCTTGTCAACTGTCACCCAGCATCGGTTCTATTCGATACTAGAGCATCTCACTCCTTCATTTCTGAAGGCTATGCTCGTTTGCACGACATGTCATTTTGTGACATGCCAACTCCGCTTGAAATCCAAACCCCAGGGTCTAGATGGCAGACCACCAGAATCAGCCATGGTAATGAAATCCTTGTTGATAGACTTGTATTCCTTGCATCACTTGTAGCCCTCAAGTCCTCAGATATTAACATCATCTTGGGTATGGACTGGATGACAGCTCATCATGCCAAGATTGATTGTTACACCAGATCTGTTTAGTTTACACACCCATCTGGCAAGATAGTCACTGTCTCCACTAGAGTTGCAAAGCGTCAGCTCTATTCTCTTAATGCCAGCCCTCTCCCTGACCTTGAAGATATCCCGATAGTACGTGACATTCCGGATGTCTTTCCAGAGGAACTGCCAGGTGTTCCACCTGACAGAGATGTAGAGTTCGTCATAGATCTTATCCCAGGAACTGCTCCAATTTCTAGGAGACCTTACAAGATGGCACCTTTAGAACTAGCCGAGCTTAAGAAACAACTTGATGAGTCCTTGCAAAAGGGTTTCATCCGTCCTAGTTCTTCTCCTTGGGCTTGCCCCGTCCTCTTCGTCAAGAAGAAGGATGGTACGGACCAGATGGTTGTAGATTATCGTCCCGTTAATTTGGTCACGATAAAGAACAAGTATCCGCTCCCCAGGATCAACAACCTGTATGATCAGCTCGTTGGATCCTCAGTCTTTTCCAAGATGGATTTGAGGTTAGGCTACCACCAAATCAAGATCAGAAATGGGGACATTCCCAAGATAGCCTTTGTCACTCGTTATGGTCAGTACGAGTACACCGTCATGTCCTTCGGCCTAACCAACGCTCCAGCTGCCTTCTCCCGCTTGATGAACTCGATCTTCATGGAGTATTTAGATAAATTCATCGTGGTTTATCTCGATGATATTCTTATTTACTCAAAGAACGAGGAAGAGCATGCCGAACATCTTAGACTTGTGTTAGAAAAACTCAGAGAGCACCGCCTTTATGCCAAGTTCTCCAAGTGTGAATTTTGGTTGCCAGAAGTGACCTACCTAGGCCACGCAATCTCTGGTAAGGGCATTGCTGTCAATCCCGAGAGAGTTAAGGCCGTTCTCGATTGGACTCCACCTGAAACCGTTAAACAAGTTAGGAGTTTCCTTGGTCTAGCCAGCTATTGTCGTCGCTTTGTTGAAAACTTCTCCAAAGTAGCCAAACCTCTCACGGAACTTCTCAAGAAAGATAAAAAGTTTAAGTGGTCCCCACAGTGTGAGTACAGTTTTCAGGAACTAAAAAGACGCCTGACTTCTGCTCCCATACTTGTGCCACCGGATTTCATGAAGGACTTTGTTATCTACTGCGATGCCTCACGACAGGGACTAGGTTGCATTCTTATGCAGGATCGTCATGTGATTGCCTATGCATATCGACAGTTGCATCCACATGAGGAGAATTATCCTACACATGATCTAGAGCTTGCAGCCGTAGTCTATGCACTCAAGACCTGGCGACATTACCTCCTTGGTAAACGTTGCGAGATCTACACCGATCACCAGAGTCTCAAGTATATCTTCACCCAACCGGATCTGAACCTTAGGCAAAGACGTTGGTTGGAGTTGATCACAGATTATGATCTAGGGATTACCTACACCCCAGGCAAAGCCAATGTCATGGCTGATGCTCTAAGCCGTAAATCCTATTGCAACAATCTCATGTTGCAGCAAGGCCAACCACTTCTCCATGAGGAATTCTGTAAGCTTAACCTTCACATGGCTCCTCATGGATTCCTTTCTACCTTGGTGGCGAAACCTGATCTTGAAGATCGGATTGTCGCCGCTCAAAAGCAAGACACAGGAATTTCTTGGATCAAGAGGAACATTAAGAAGGGAGTTGGTGGATGTTTCTCTATGGATGATCGTGGTGTTGTTTTCTTTGAGAATCGCTTGGTGGTTCCCAAGAATCAACATCTTCGACAATTGATTCTTAAGGAGGCGCATTAATCTCCTCTCACGATTCATCCCGGTAGTACTAAGATGTATCAGGACCTACGGCAGAGGTTCTGGTGGACTAGGATGAAGAGAGAAATTGCTCAGTTCATTGCCAACTGTGACGTTTGTCGACGCGTTAAGGCAGAGCATCAAAGACCTGCTGGCACCCTTCAGCCTTTAGCTATTCCTGAGTGGAAATGGGATAAAGTTGGTATGGATTTCATCACCGGCTTTCCCAGGACCAAGAAAGGGAATAATGCTATCTTCGTAGTCATTGATCGTCTTTCCAAAGTGGCTCACTTCCTTCCTGTTCGAGAGAGTATCACCGCTAGTCAGCTCGCTGACTTATATATTTCTCGAATAGTATCACTTCATGGTGTTCCACTAGAGATCAATTCAGACCGTGGCAGTCTTTTCACTTCTCATTTCTGGGAGAGTTTCCAAACTGCCATGGGAACCCATCTTTCCTTCAGTATTGCTTTCCACCCTCAATCAAGTGGTCAGGTGGAAAGGGTCAACCAAATTCTCGAAGACATGCTTAGAGCTTGCATTATCTCATTCGGTATGGATTGGGAGAAATGTCTTCCTTTCGCCGAGTTTGCTTATAACAATAGCTATCAATCCAGCCTCAAGAAAGCTCCTTTTGAGATTCTCTATGGACGAAGATGTCGAACACCTTTGAACTGGTCAGAAACCGGTGAAAGACAATTCTTTGGACCGGACATGATCCAGGAGGCAGAAGAGCAAGTTCGCATCATTCATGAGAATTTGAAAACAGCCCAGTCTCGTCAGAAGAGTCAGTATGATCGTCATCATAGGGATATGACCTATGAAATTGGCGACAAAGCTTATCTTCGGGTTACTCCCTTGAAGGGTACCCATCGTTTCGGTATCAAGGGCAAGTTGGCTCCTCGTTACATTGGTCCTTTTCGCATTCTCGCTAAACGAGGAGAGGTTGCCTACCAGTTGGAACTACCCCCACATCTTTCTCGAGTTCATGATGTCTTCCACTTCTCTCAACTCAGGCGTTGCTTCTCGGATCCTATCCGCGGAGTGGACCACGAAACGCTTGATCTCCAAGATAACCTCACATACCGAGAGTACCCGGTTCGCATTCTTGATCAAGCAGAGCGTGTCACTCGACGTCAGAACATCAAGTTTCCCAAGGTTCAGTGGTCTCATCATTCCAAGAGAGAAGCTACCTGGGAGCGAGAAGATCGTCTACGACTGGAGTACCCTGCTTTCTTTCCGTCGACCCCTGAATCTCGGGACGAGATTCTTTCAAGTGGGGGCGAGTTGTCACATCCCTAGTTCTGGTATGACCTAGACTAGCTAGTCATGTGTGCATCATGTTTAAATTCCATTTAAATTTGAAATGGGGATTTGTGAAACCCTCAGAATCATCTCCGAAAATGACCCAAATAAAAATTGCTCCAAAAAGGTCCAAGAAAATGCTCATGTTGCTCTCTGAAAATATTGGACAGAGATAAAAATCAAACCAATATTTTTAGGAGCTCATAAGTATTTATTTTGGGCATTTGGAATTAATGCATAATTATTTGCATTGGATATATATTTGTTATATATATAATATATGTCCAAAAATTATGCCATTTGTTGAGGGGCTCTGGAATAATACCACTAGTTCCTACAAAAATTGGCATAAGTAAATAAAATGATTTAGTATTTTTATTAAATCAAAACAAATGTCAGAAAATAGGAAAAAGAAATAGGGAAAGAGACTTACCTAGCGCTTACCTCCCTGTGCAGCCCGTTACTGTGCAGCCCAGCAGCAGCCCAGCCCGCCTCCTCCTCTGTCGTCTTCCTCCCCGACAGGAGGACGGGTGCGTGCCCGACGCGCGCACCGCCGCGCCGCGCCACCTCCTCCCTCCCTGCCTGCCTGTCCTCCCCCTCGTCGCTCTGGATGATCCGGACGACGCCACGCGACGCCCCGTACCCCTCTCACTCTCCCCAGTCCTCTCCCCTCCTCTGGTTCCTTCTCCCTCTCTTCACCGACCGCACCGGAGAGCGCCGCTGATCGCCACCGCGGTCACCGGCCACCCCTCGCCCTGCCGCTGCGCCCAGAAGCTCCGCCTCCTTGCTCTGTAGCCTCTCCGCCAAGCTGTGCATCGCCGGACGCCCCGTGGAGCCGTCGCCGTCGCCTTCATCACCTCCGGCCGCTGTGGATCTCCGTCGCCGCTCGCCGCCGTCAGCGCCTCCCCCGAGCTCGCCGTTGTCTCTTCCGGTCCCCTGTGAGCCCCCTCGCGTCGGTTCCCCCTCCTCTCCTGCCTTCCCGTGCTCTGTAGCCTGCAGCCGCTCGAGCCCGAGCTCCGGCCGCCGCCGCGAGCTTTGCTTCGGCGAGCTCCGCCGCCCCCGCAGCCTCCCATCTGCTCCCATGGATGCGGACGAGCCCGGGCTACGCCCCGGTGCCCTTAGCCGCCGCCCCCGTGGCCTGTAACGCGGACGCCGCCGCGTCCTGAGGTCACCACCGACGACCTCGCCGGCCTAACATGCGGGCACTGTCGGCCAGGTGATTAGCTTAGCGCTAATCACAATTTAAGCTAACTCTGACACTGACAGTGGGCCCCTGCGCCCTAATCTTTTAATTAGATTAGTAAAAAACCCTTGTTTAACACTGTGTCACTAACGTGTGGACCCCACATGTCAGGTTTGACCTGGTCAGCACCGTTGACCTGCTGACGCAGGCATGACGTCATGCTGACGCAGTTATCCATTTTCTGGATTTAAATTAAATCAGGAAATTCCAGAAAATGATTCAAACTTCAAAAAATCATAGAAATTCAACCATAGCTCAGATTGAAATAATTTATATATGAAAAATTATCAGAAAAATGCAATCTTTCCATATGTTCTAGTTTCATGCATGACAAACCAACTTATACCTACTGTATAAGTGAAACACTAAAATGGCTTATATAAAGAGCTTATTTTGGAGATGCATTTGAATCTTTGGTTCAAATGGATTTCACCCATTTGAATACTAGTTGCATTAGCTCAAACAACATCACATCTACATGCCATGTTCATGCATCATATTGTTGCATATGTTTGTGTATTGATTGCCGACACTGTTCCTTCTCGATAGGTCCTGCTCCGGAGTCCGTTCCAGAGTACCTTTCTGAGGAGCAGTGCCCCTTTGTTGATCTACCAGGCAAGCAAACCCCCTTGTTCATTCTGATAAAATCCTACTCTCTCGCTCCTGCTCTCATTTATTGCATTAGGACAACAACGATTCAATTGCTACTTTGTGCTGTGGTAGTTGAACCCATTCCTCTGCATGACCTGTCATTGTCATAGTAAATAGTTGAAACCCACTAGCATGTGTAGGAGTTGATTAAGCCATGTTGTGTTCCTACCATGCTATGCCTGCTATTGCTTAGAGTGTGTCAGGTCTGATTCATTGGGAATGAATTGGAGTGCAGCGCTCTATGTTCTGATGCTGAGAGTTAAGTGTGTGAACACGATTTGGTAAAGGTAGCGGTGAGAGGCCATGTAGGAGTACATGGTGGGTTGTCTCACTTGAACCGTCCTTAAGCACTGAGTTCTATGTATGTTGTCCAATGACTCGATACTACCACACATTGGGCTCCGGGCGCTCCAAGCCCTCTCGACTTATTAACCGACTTGATCTCTGTCCAGGAGTCGCAACTAGTTTCTGGTGTTTGTAGGTAGTGCTATTTTTCTACCAAGTGGCACCCGGCAGGGTGGGCTTGGGACAGACTAGGCACACGTGGCCTGGTGTACCGAGTGGCACCCGGATGGTGGGCTCGGGAACCCTGCACACATCATTTGGGGCCGTGAGCGAAACCCCGGCCGGATCTCCTTGCGGATGGAACCCGAATAGGCGATAAACCTGGACTAGAGTCTTGTGTGGTTAGTCAGGTCGTGGCCGACACCCTCGCCAGGCTTCCGCTTGAAGGTTGCCGAGATACATGACGTGTACATGGCGGTAAGTGGCGAGAGCGTGTGTGAAGAAGTACACCCCTGCAGGGTTAACATGATCTATTCGAATAGGCGGGTCCGCGGTTATGGACTTCTTGGATGCTTACATGGTACATAGACAACTTGAAGTGGATACTCTAAAATACTCAAGACAAAGTGTGAGTGCTATGGATGGCCTTCTCGTAGGGAGACGGGGATGAATCCATAGTAGTGTATTGGGTGGTGATTAGTGGACTCGTGTGCGCCATATCACCTCAAAGAAGTTCTGGTAGTCGTAGAACAGGATAGCCACAGAGTCAAAGCTGGCTTGCTGCAACTAAACCCCACATTACCCTCTCGATACAAATGCATGTATGATAGGATCTGATGTAAGTCTTGCTGAGTACCTTTGTACTCATGTTGCTTTATTTATGTTTTTTGCAGTAGAGACTTTGGTCTTACTAGTGTTCTCGTGGACTTCGGCGAGTAGCTTGTACCTCAGCTACGATCTTGATCGGATGTTGTAGATAGTCAGGCTCTTCAGCCTTTTTCATTTGTAGATGTCTGTACCCAGACATGTAATGCTTCCGCTTGTTGCTTGTATGCTCTGTATGATGGGTCTTGTGACCCCTGTTTGCAATAAATGCTATGATGGCTCTTTGAGCCTTATCTATATGAGTTGTTGAGTTATGCTGTGATGCCATGTTGTACAACACATACTTGCATGTTATGCGTACATGTAATGTGTATTGCTATGTGTGGGATCTGACTATCTAGTTGTTTATCCTTAGTAGCCTCTCTTACCGGGAAATGTCTCCTAGTGCTTCCACTGAGCCATGGTAGCGTGCTACTGCTCTAGAACACATAGGCTGGCCGGCATGTGTCCTTCTTCGTTCCTGTGTCTGTCCCTTCGGGGAAATGTCATGCGATGAATACCGGAGTCCTGTTAGGCTGCTACAGCCCGGTCTACCGGAGTCCTGCTAGCCCAGTTGCTACAGCCCGGATTCACTCGCTGATGACCGACACGTTCGATGCTGGGTCATGTATGCCTGTCCCTGTAAGTTAGTGCCACTTTGGGTTCACGACTAGCCATGTCATCCCGTGTTCTTCGTCATATGGATGCTAGCGACACTGTCATATACGTGTGCCAAAAGGCGCAAACAGTCCCGGGCATGGTAAGGCGACACCCGTGGGAATACCGTGCGTGAGGCCGCAAAGTGATATGAGGTGTTACATGCTAGATCGGTGTGGCATAGAATCGGGGTCCTGACAAACAGCTTCAGATCTGCTCGGATTCAGTTGGAGCCGGTGGACGTCGACCATGGGGCTTGTGTGCTGTGCAGTGCTCCGGAGCTGCTCGGATTCGGAGGTGTGGAGGAGCTCCGGGCGAAAGTACAGCACTGACCTTGGGTCGGTGCCGGCAACAGCGGCGCCATGGTCATGGTGTCGTTCCCCTTCTTGAAGGTGTTGCCGTGGAGCTCCATTACACGACTCTCCGGGAGAAATCCCTAGCTTCGGATGGTCGAAGCGGGCGATGACGGCGGCTACGTCGTTTCCTTCTTTGAGGCATCGCCTTGGAGAGTCAGCATGTTGCAGTTTGAACGAATCTCTTCGTCGTCAAGGACAGTGGACGTCGGGGCGGCGGCTCCGGGTGATTTCTGATTGTGCGTCGAGATGGCGATCTCGGGAACAATGTGAGTGGCGGCTCTAAGAGGTGGGGCTCTATCTCGACATTGGTTGGGTGGCATCCTTGTCCCGCTTGGGCGGTAGGGGTGTCGGCTCAGTCGATGCGCCCCAGAGGGGGCGGTCTGACTTTATATCGGGGCGGCGGCCCCGGATGTGGTGCGACATTCGTGGTCTGCGAGCGGTTGCCCTAAGCAGCGTGGGCTGCGGGCAGCTGGGTTGTGCGTCGTTGCTGCTCGAGGGGAGCGGTGGTATGTCGGGGCGGCGGCCCCGGAAGGCGGTGCCGGTTGATTGCGCTGGGCGCGACGGAGCGGTGGATGTCGGAGCGGCGGTCCCGAGAGAATCTCTGGGCGACCAGACTTCTGTGGCAACGATGATGGTGGGAGCGATGTCGGCGACGCGGCAATGGTTGCGATAGTCGACTCTTCTTCGGCGTGTCCATGGTTTTGCCTCGGTTTGCTTGTTGCTGTGGAGTCGAAGATGCGGCGGCGGGGCCTGTGGTGTACGATGACTGCATGCAGGTGGCCCGTTCGGCGATCTTCCGTGGCGCCAGCCGTGCCTGGTTTTGTTCTCCTGAGTTCTCCGTCAGAGTCGGAGCTGCGTTGTCTGGTCGTAGGTCGACTTGTCGTCGATTAGGGTGGGCTTTGCCCTGTGTGTTTCAGCCTATGGAGTGGGCTTGGTCCTTGTTGTTCCGGTTTTTGCCTGGTTTTTCGTAATTAACTGGACAATTTTTTTCTGCTTAATTAATAGATGAGGCAATCTTTGCCTCCGTTTCAAAAAAAATAAATTGAATTGTATTCGTTAAATGTCCAGAAATGCACTTAATGTCTTAAATATAGCAAGCACACTCCGAAATATGCTAATATTTTAGATGGTTCATGTAATGGTGTATATTAGTGTAGAATTTATTTTCCGATGCCAACGAAAGACGCATCGGTTGCATTCACTTACTGCCTACAAAATGAAATAGAGAAGGAGAAAGAAATAAATAATAAAAACTCAAAATAAATGAGAGAATATAACCAAGTATAAAAATAAAGAGGAAGCAAATAATGTACAAAAGAAAAAAAACGTGAGAAAGAGAAGAAAACAGAAAAAATAAATGTTTGCCTGGTGCAATAAAAAGATACCCGGCAAAGACAAGAGAGAAGAATATTTAAAAAGGAAAAAATATTTGCCAAGTCAGAAAAAAGAACTCGGCAAAGATTTCTTTGCCCAGTTCAAAAGAAAAAGAACTCGGCAAAGATTTCTTTGCCTAATTCCCCGACAAAAAGAACTCGGGAAAGATTTATAACTGGGCGAAATCTCGGATTCTAGTAGTGTCTGTACTCTCCATCCTGGTGTAAGACAAGTTGATTGTTTCTACTTCATGCACGTCCATGTCCCAGACTAATCAGAAAGCAACCGGATCAACTTGTTGGTTGCTGGCATCAGCAATGATGTCATCACATATAGTAAATGATGGCTATCTCACCGGATTGCCCTGCCGTTGGCTATCTCACATGGGAAACAGGTAAGCTCCACGTTCTGGTTGTCCTGTCCATCGTGATGCAAACTTGAAATAAAAGTTGACCTTCAATCTTGACCGCTATAAGGCTCGTCATAATGGGAAGTATCATATACTAGTATCATGCATAGTATCATACTTCCTCCGTTCCTAAATGTAAGTCTTTTTAGAGATTGCACTACAAACTATATACGGATGTATATAGACATATTTTAGAGTGTAGATTCATTCATTTTACTCCGTATGTAGTCCATAGTGAATTGTCTAAAAAGACTTATATTTAGGAACGGAGAGAGTACATTAGTACTCCCTCCGTCCCAAAATTCTTGTCTTGATACATCCGTATCTAGACAAATCTAAGACAAGAATTTTGGGACGGAGGGAGTATCATATAGTGCTTTATTTATTATCATTCATGACACATACTAGCATATCATTTATTATGATACGGTATCATGATACGATACTCAATTCTCTCTTTCTTCATTTAATTTTATGCCACCTCATCAAAATTGCCAAGTTGGCATCAGTGGCGGAGGTAGAGGGTGGCCAGGATGGGCCATGGCCCACCCTGGGATTTGGAAATAGCTAATATACCATAGAAGAAAGGCTACAAAATAAAAGAAAAAATAAATATATGTGTACATCACCACTGATGGCCCATCCTGGCCCGATGGGCTAGGTCCGCCACTGGTTGGCATGCATGATACTAGTTATGATACTCCCACTACGACTAGTCTAATTTTTGTTATTAGTTGTGAGGACATGTGGTCCAACTCAAAGCTTCTTCAAGTTTGCTTTCGGTTTGATGAAAAACGAACATGACGACTGGTCAGCGGATGACTAGGGAACTGCGTTGGATGACAAAAAGTGTCTACGCCCTTTGCTAGCACTTTAAGGGACCGTGTCGGAGATGTCATAGCCCTGGATTCTGCGTCAAGTGTGTATACACATCTCCTAAACTCGAGTTATTTTTCATACAATTCATATGAAACCCTTCTCCCACTTACAATCTCCAGAACTAGGACGCTGAATATGAAAACAACAGATTCTGTTGAGTAAATATTCTACGAATAATAGTCCCACGATGTATCTGCCAGAATGTAATAAATTCAGACTACAGAACAATGTTGAAGTATCACAGGGAAATGACTGCTGATGCATATTAATTTGACTAGTCATCTTCAGTGTTGAGTGTTGACTGCTGACCTGAACTCTTGATTGACTAGGTTGGATATTGTGCTAAAGAATGAAGCTCAACATTTACTCAAGGAAAAAAAAGATATGCAAATTTCTCATATGGATTTGACTTGAATAATGGGCACAATATTCACGTCTTGTATGGATTTTTCGTCATCCTGCAAGTTGTATGATATTTTCTTCTAGCAGACAAGAAATTGCTTGTGACATACTGTACGTAGATGACTTATGCACAAGGAGGAAAGATGTAACCTGAAAGATGACTTATGCAAGTTGTATGATATTTTCTTCATAGTTTTGGCACAACTACCCAACTTGAAGTGTTCCCCTGTACGGAGAGAAGAATAAGCTCGCCATGTTTCCAGCGCCGCCGACGTTTTGGACTCTGTGACACTGGAGAGACGTATCCTGAAAATTCCAAAGTCAAAGATCCTGGGACTCATGTCATGATCTAGCAGGATGTTGATTGGTTTTAGATCTGTATGGACTATATGAACAGATCTAGAAAAGGCCTTCAACATTCCCTTCGGTTATGCAGCGAGGCACGGCCACACTCGGGTTTTCTCCTGTTCCTATCGAATTCCAAGTGCAAACTTTGTAAGTGGAACAAACTTGAGATATAAGTGCAAAGAAGAACACGCAGTTGGAAAATATTAATGGAAAGGTGCGATGGCACCTAGGAATCCCGGCACCCTCCTATCTCGTCCATCCACTGGCAATAAGATTCGAGCCCGATGGAGACGATTTGCAGCAGCAGCCTAATTAGGCAGGCTTTTGTCAAGAAGACAAACCACCACGAGAGTAGGAGCATGCAGAACTAGGTTTGGCAGGACTAGGCTGTTCAAAATCTGTACATTGTTTAACAAGATGTTTCTCTGCCACGTGACAGGATGCTCTCTCTCTCTCAGTTGTTGCACATGCATGCACAATCTCTCTCTCCTCTCACGCCTTCTCCCAGCTCTCTCTCCTGACACTCTCTCCTTCTCTTAGGACGTGTTTGGTTACATTTCCGATTCAGCCTGGCCCGACGAGCCTGGCTCTATTGAGCCGTTTTGAGGGGATGCAGGCCAAAAAAAACCAGATGCACATAGTTTGGTTGCCTGCATGCTCCTAGTTGCATTAGACAACCATTTTTGACCCAACGTTTGGTTGCCCGCATTGCATTAGGTGCACACATGACATAGTGTTTGGTTACAACCTGCATAAGGTGTTGTCACCACTTCTAACTAGTGGTGACCTTACCACACACAATCTGCACATAGTGCCAGCTAGTTAAACAAATGACAGTTCATCCTAGCTACAATCAAATGACAGTTCAAATTATTAAGAGCCATTGTCGAAATAGGGGATAGTTCATCGGTGTTGCTGCTTCATCTTCCTCTTCATCTTCCTTTTCTGCTTCTGCTGCTGCTGATGCTGCTTCTTTTTCCTCTTCTTCTGTGCTTCTACTGCTGCTGCTTCTTTTTCCTCTTCTTCAAATCCTGCACCGACCCCTGTTAAGCCACATTGCCTCTGCCCACTCCAACCTTTTGTTATTTCAAGCGTCATTGTCAAGTGCCTCCACACCATGGCCAGAGCTAACAACATCGTCAGGCTCGACCTCTTCCTCCTCAAGCACGTGTTCATCAAAGTCCCACTGAAGGATCCAGTTATGCAGAATGCAACAAGCAAGAACTAGCTTAACCTGAGTGGAGTATGGGTGGAATGACTTCTGATCCAGGATATTAAACCTATTCTTCAGAGCTCCAAATGCCCTCTCAACAGTTACTCTAAGGCTGGAGTGTCTGAGATTAAACAGCTCCTGTGCAGTCCTAGGAAAGTTCCTACCAGAGAACTCGTTGAGATGGTACCTTGTTTTCCTGAAGGGTGGAAGAATACCCGACCGACATGCAGAGCCAGCATCTCCAAGGTAGAACTTGCCGTCGGGGATGTTGATCCCATCAAGTCGACTCATGCTGTCTGTGAGAATGTTTGCATCATGCGCTGACCCCTCCCAGCCAGCCAGCACATATGTGAACTTCAGATCAAAGTCAACATCAGCAAGCACATTCTGGCTTATGTAGTGCTTCCTCCCCCTGTATGCTGCAGGCTGTGATCTAGGAACTCTGGCAGTGACATGAGTACCATCTATTGCCCCAATGCAGTCCTGAAAATGGCATCACTAGCATGTGTTAGTGCTGAACTTGAACATTACAAGCATATGAAGTCATGAAAAGTGTATATTGTCAATGCTCACCTTGAAGTATGGATACCATCATGGGCTTCCGCGAATCTTGGGTGGAGTCTGGCCAGATGGTCTCCTGATCATCTCTCCTCTAGGATCCTCAACAGCAAAAAGCACCTGCTTGAAGTACCTAGAGATGGTCTCGATTGATCTCTTGAACGTGTTGTGAATGACCCTGAACCTTTGGTTATGGCCAACAACATGGAGGAACATGGCCACTTGCTCTTCGACACTGGTGTTGATGCTATCTTGTAACAGGCCCCTGCTCCTGAAGGTCTCGACAAGCCTGGAAAATGGTGCTATTTTTATTCTAAGCATCCACAGAGCCTCGAAGTCATTGCAGTTGTAGATGTAGTTCAGATTTTGGATCCTCTCATGTTCCCGGGGAAACAATGGACCATAGCGGATCAACGGTCTCCCAGCATGACGAACAGCTCTCTGGTGCATGAACATGACCCATGCCTGAATCACACTAATCAGTGCTGCTGTCTGTATTATCAGCCTCATCCGTGTCTCCATAACCTAGTCGACATCGACGGTTCATTCAGTGGGAAATCGATCCTACACCTAGCTTAAAGGCCTAACCACTGAGCTAACAAAGGGGGGGGGGGCTGCTTAACGGCATCGGAGACGAGGACGGCGTAGGGGGAGCCATGGCACAGACTATGTCGACCAGACGGTGGCCAACAGCAAGGGGAGCACCAGATCTGCCGCAAACGCCGCCGCCTCTTCCGCCGCCGTCGCCGCTGCCGCCTATAGCGCAGATCTGAAATCCCAGCCGCCGCCGGTGGTGAGGCAGTAGCGAAGAAAGGGGGGAAGTGGCTATGGGTGAGCGAGTGAAAGGGGGGTGAGGCTAATTTGGCGCCGGGACGGCGCGCCAGATTTCCATCTCCCGCCACCCCCTCGCCCGCGCCTCACTCCCACCCGTGCGACCTCGCGCCGTACTCAGCCTGACTCTCGAGAAACTGCCGATCCCAGGTTTCCAGCGAGCCAGGCTCTGGGGTGCTTTGAGAATCGTGCGATGCAGGCCCAACAGGAAACCCAGGCAACCAAACAGGCCTCTCCCTTCCCGCGCGGGCCTGGTTGGGCTCGGTGCGGGCAACCAAACACACCCTTAGAGCATCTCCAGTTGTTGCCCCCCCCCAGGGGGCTTGTAAAATTGCCGCCTGGGGGCGAGCCGACGCAAAAGATCGGCTGGGGCGAGTGGGTTCCCAGCCGCCGACCCCAGTGCCGCCCCAAGACGCCGTTTATGTTAAAAAAATGAGTATTCGGCAAAGTTCGGCTAAAATTCGGCAAACTCGGCATATATTAGACATGTTCGACATTTTACATATCAAATTTATTAAAAAAAGGCCGAAACTACAACTACGGCCCGAAGAAGTCGCTGAGCGCGGCGTAGTCACCGCCGTCGCTGCCATCCTCGCCGTCGTCGTCGGCGGCCTTCTCCTCCTTGACGCGTCCGCCCCTGCTGGACCCCTGCAAGGCATCGCCATGGCGGACCGGTGGCGGTGGTGGCTCGTCGTCGTCGTTGCTGTCATCGAGGACGACGACGCCTCCTTCGTTGTGGCCCCGGCGCCGATGTTCAAAGTGCTCTAGGGCGCGACACTGACGCTCCATCTCCATCTGCGGCCAGTCATCGCGCGCCCATTTCAGGGCCGCCGCCTCGTCGAGCTCCCCGGTGCCGTGCTCCATCTTCACGGCAGGGAGCCCCGGCTCCGTTTTCACGGCCGCGAGCCCCGGCTCCATCTTCGGTTTGACGAAGTGCGAAGGAGCCGAGGAGGAGGCGCATCGGCCGCCCTCATTTATGACGATGCCGGCGCTGCGAGTGCGCCAGCCGAGCGGCATCTCCGCCGCGGGCTCGGCCTTGACGCCGAACACCACCGGTGAACCAGAGGAGTGGGAAGAAGAACGGGAGGAGGAGTGAGAGGAGGAAGTTGAGGAGGAGCCGAACCTCCTGGGCATCCATTGCCCGGCGCGCCGGCGGTGAACCGGGGCGGCCGCCGCGGCAGGGTATGCCAGCGGCGGGTCGTTGCCACCCTCGAGGTGCTCCAACACATCTTGGAGCGCGCGGCCGGGGGCGCCCCACCATACGCGGCGCCCCTCACTGTTCTTGAAGCCGCCCACCACCGGCGCCGCGAAGGTGGATGCCAGCCTCTGCTCCTGGCGGTGCTGGAAGGACGCCGCCCATGACGCGTGGTTGTCGGTGGCATACTGGGGGAGGGCGCGCTGCTCCTCTGTCAGGGAGGCTCGCACGCGGTCCCCCTCAGCGGCGAAGTAGGCGGGGCGCGCCTCGACGTCGGGCACCAAGGGAATGGGCACACCCCCATTGCTGAGCCTCCACCCCGTCGGCCGAGTGCGCATGTCCGGTGGCACCGGGATGTTCGCCACGAAGAGTAGCCACACCTCCCACTCATGGAGCGAGCGGCAACCGAAGCCGTTGGCCGCTGCTGCGTCGATGGGGAACCACGCTGCCGTTGGGCTTGGGAGAGAGGGAGAGGGAGGGAAGAAGC
>NC_041391.1:689747722-689755696 GCF_002162155.2 Triticum dicoccoides
AGCTTATATAGCCCGCACCATGTGTACGCTCGTCGGGAGGGGAGGCGTCACCCCGCAGCCCGTGACGCGCCGCCCGTGAGGGATCAATGGCAAGGCTGACCGGCGGCAGCCTTGCCATTGATTCCACGCGGGAAACCGAGGCGTTCCGATGACGACGAGGCGCGCGTCGCTGACTCGGTGGGCATGCGGCACTTTCACGCCAAAACCGCTTGCCCCGGCGCCCCCGGGCGCGCCGGGTTCAGCCTGGGTCCACCGGCGCTGATTTCGGCCCAAGCCAGCGAAAAACGGCTCCTGGGTACGCGACTGGGCCTTTTTTTGACGCCGGCGCGAAAAAATCGCCTGGGGGTGGCGTGTTGGGGGCACGGCTGGAGATGCTCTTACCTGCATGCACACTTGCAGGTTCTTTCTCACTTCGGCTAAATTTTGTGTTTTGACCTTTTTACGAAACTTGATCCTGATCGAGATCTGCCTTGCAAAAATTTCGGGATCTGACCCTTCTCTTACCGCCAGGGTCCATGGCGGTAGGGTTATAACAACCTACCGCCAAGGTCCCTGACGGTAGGGTTGCATGCCCAACCGCAATTTCCTCCTAAGTATGAAACACAGTGCATGCTCGCGCTTACTGCCGGGTAACTTGGCGGTAGAGTTGTACAAGCTACTGCCAACCTGTTTGGTGGTAGAGATGTTTCCTACCGCCAAGGTCCTTGGCGGTAGGCTGTTACACCCTACCACCATGGACCCTGGCGGTAGCAAAAGGGTCAGACCCCGATTTTTTTTCAAACTAGGGTAAGATCTCGATTAACTTTCAGAAAAGGGTCAAAACACGAAATTTTGCCTCTCACTTCATTAGAAAAAGTGTTCTGTCTCTCCACCTTATTCATTCGTTCCGGAGAGCGGTAAAGCTGGTTCACCTGTCTCACCGCTGGCTCACTGTTGAAAGAGGAAAGAGACTGCGCAACATGCAAAAGTGACCAGACATAGCTGTTGGATGCAAAGCCTTTTGGATAGTTTTTTAAGGGGCCACTTGCATTTCTGTCCTTAACTCGAATCACCTACTCAGATTTTTTTCTAATTCTAAAGTCTCCTCAAACTTGTCCCTCTACCGTTAGGTGCTCTTACAGAAATGCCCTTCTGCGCCGTTATCGTCTGGTCAAAGGGCTTTGATCGTCTCAAAAAAAATAGCAAAAAAACAAAAAAATCAAAAATCTTGTGGGATCAAAGATACTCAGGTGCACAAGGTGCATGCAAATTTTCGTGCTATTTAGACATACCGGGAGCTCGTGGCAAAGGAAAACAATAAATCTATACGCATGTGAATAGTAAATTCAAAAAAATTAGCAAAAAATGTTTTTTCTCCACGAGCTCCTCCAATGTCCGAACACATCAAAATTTTGCACACACCTTGCACACCCGAGCATCTTGGATGCAAAAAATTCATATTTTTTGAATTTTCTTGCTATTTTTTAATATACTATTCATAGGTGCACAAATTTATTGTATTTCTTTGCCATGAGCTCCTGGTATGTCTAAATAGCATGAAAATTTGCATGCACCCTCCGCAACTAAGTATCTTTGATCCCAATAAATTTCAGATTTTTTTATTTTTTTTCTATTTTTCCAAGACGGTCAAAGCCCTTTGACCGGACGATTACGGTGTGGAAGGGCATTGGCACCTAACGATAGAGGAGCAAATTTGAGCAGGCTTCGAAATTAAGGGAAAATCTGAGTAGTGGGTTCGAGTTAGGGATACAAATGTAAAAGACCCTTTTTAAGAGGTATTTTCACAACCGGGTCAACATTTCAACTCCTACGCTTAACTAGGCACCAGAACTGCTAATGATTTCCTTCGCTACAGTGAGTCACACAAATCTCGATGCGCCATTTTCTGAATGAATTGTATAGATAAGGGGGTGCCTATGCACCCGGGATCTAAAAATCCACTCTGATGTTAGAAATGAAATTATGTCTATTTACTTGTACTTATCCGATATATTTTGTTCGCTCCTGGTCCGGACCCACTACGAATTCGTAAATCGATATAATCGACATCTAGTGATTTATTCGCTCCGCTTCGAATTTGGCAAATAAAAATGTTAAATGGTACTGAAAATTATGATCTTATCTGATAGTATCTATTTACATTCTTATATAAAAAAGTGTTAATGTCTTGTATCAAAAGAAGTATTCATATATTTTAAAAATCGGAAATAATTTGCTACCCTTGGTGGTAGCTACATATGGCCCCAATTTTTATCTCAAATTATTTTGGACCATGAAAAATAACTCTATAACGAAAATATCGTGACTTTGGACCAGCCAGGCAAGCAAAAAGGCAATTGTGCGCAAGCAAAAAGACTGAGAGAAGTGAGAAAAGACCCTTTCTACACAATGCAAAGACACTTGTATCAAAAAGGTAATAAAAAAACAAAGAGAAGTGAGAAAAAGTCATTTATATACAACAAAAATGCACACCAACAGTTCCTTTACCATCTGCACATTGCTTCTCTCCAACAGACAACAAACATCACCGATGTCTACTCAACAAGCCTTACTTTGCTCCAGGCTCACAGCTCTATTTCAGCATCGGTGAAGATGTGTATACTGCAAGAACCGGGCTGCGCAGGCAGGAGCAGCCTCTTGTTTCCGTTGCCCAGCATCGTCATGACGTCGTGCATGGTAGGCCTATCCTCCGCGACATCTTGGACGCACAAGAGCGCGATCTGGATGCACCTCATAACGTCCATTTCAGGGTACTCCTCGCCTAGCGAATCATCCACCAGCTCGTCGCACCTCTGCTCTCTCCACAGTTGCCATGCCTATTATGCAAACAGAGTATGCGTTAAAACTAGTGACCTTCTTCATAGTCGCCAGATCCATTAGCCAAACATATTAGTTGTGCGTTCACGAAGTATGTCTTGCAATCATATGTACAGGTCATTTTTTTGAAAAAAGTTCAAAGAGATGAGTATTTCTTTTTCGTGACAAAAGGAGGTGATAGTTAACTAGGTATAGGGATTATACATAGAGATTGAACCAGATAACACATAATAATTGCTGGCTTTGTGGAGGGACATCTGAAGCAATATAATGTGTGGATTCTTTGTTTTTGAAATGTTTTATTTTACTCACATATTTCCTGAGTTCGTATGATCTTCCAGATAATTGGTAGGAACCGATGGCCCTCTTCCCACTTATTATCTCGAGAACTATGATGCCGAAGCTGAAAACGTCTGATCTTGTTGAGTACACACTCTGGGAGCAGTATTCCGGCGCGATGTATCCACTGTAATAAAACCATATATGCCAGCAAGGTTATTATAAATTATCATGGTTCACGACAAAAGAAATATCATGGGAAGATGATAGGCGTGACATGCGCTCATTTGATCAAATCAGTTTCATTAATTGCTGGTTGAACTTTTTCTCTTTTGTATTTGATAACCCCAGTATTCCTATTATTGCAGATTTGCAAGAAAGATCACGAAGGGAGAAGTTGTAGACTTAGTTGACTTATGTATGACAATTGCCTTGAATAAGTCAACACTAATACAAGTCATAGGTGTGCAAAGATTCATGAGTCAATCTATCAGTTTGTGCAATAAGTTTTGAATGCATATACACAAATAGTATTATGTTTCCATCTCCATGACCTATACATTGTGATAGTATATATCTATGTATTGCATACACTCAAAAATATTAACACCATCTCCTTTAAATATACGTCATGTAATATTGATGAATCATTGGAACTCAAGTTATTCTCAACTTACATGGTACTTAGCTAGCTAAATAAATATTGCCTTATCTTCAGTAAGATTCACTTACTAACAAAATATAAGTCTGACCTAACATGTGAAGCTCATAAAAATGAAAACCTTACAATGTTCCCATAGCTGTCGTTGTATTTGATTCCGTCACATTGGATAGGCATATCCTTGCGATCCCAAAGTCAGAAATTTTTGGATTCATTTCATGATCTAATAAGATGTTGCTTGGTTTCAAGTCTCTGTGGACTATGCACTCATGCGCGTAGTCATGCATGTAGAGAAGGCCTTCTGTTATTCCTTGAATTATGTGGCGACGCATGGGCCAGCTTTGCTTTGCTCCTGCCCCTAGTGAATTACAATTTTAAATGTGAACACAAAGATACAATTTTTTTCACTAGAATAAAGAAATAGAAGATATTTCTGCCTTTTGTTATTTTTGCATGAAAGTAGAATGGTGTTATCTTTTGTTTTTCCTAGGGAAAAGTGAACGTACCAAAAATGAACTCTTCCAAGCTACCACTTGGCAAAAATTCATATACAAGTATCCTCTCCTTGCCTTTGATGCAGCATCCAAGAAGCCTGACCAGATTCTTGTGCTGGAGGCTGGCTATGAGTTTGATTTCATTCATGAACTCACGGAATCCTTGAACTGAATTCGGAGAAAGTCGTTTGACCGCTATGTCTTGATCGTGAGTCAACCGACCCTAGTGAAGTGTACATGTATTTTTACATGAGAGATCAATAGATGACTAATGCTATCTTGAGAGGCCAATTTTAACATGCTCATTTTTGCCCCCTTTTTTTACATGTGAGATAAGAAGGTAAGAGTTAATCAGACCACTACAAATGAGATCAACGGCTGAGATCTATTACATACTCTTACCTCTCATGTGAAAAGAGGGGGTAAGAGGGAGCATGCTAAAACTGCTCATCTTGAGAATATGGTAAATGTAAGAATTACGCATGGCAATCAATGTGCTTGTTCACGATGCTATATTGAGACGATTTCTATTTAAAGAAGTGTCCTTTCATGTGCATGTGTCATTGATGCTTTGAGGGGACAAAATACATTTATATTAAATATGAGAAATGAAGTCACATATGATTTTTTTAATCTTTGAATTAATTAAAAAAATAACAAGCGCAAAAAGAACTGAAATTTAAGATTGCAAAAACTAAAAGGAGTGTTATTTTGTATCAGTAAGGCTAAGATTCACAAATGTTGATTCAAGTAAATGCCATTACCTTGTAAACATGACCAAATCCACCTTCTCCAAGTTTATTCTCTTTTGAAAAGTTATCAGTAGCACTTCTTATCTTCGAATATCTGAATAGTGAAAACCTCGAGTCGCTTTCACTTACAATTTCCTTTTCAAGGATGACTAGATCCCTATGCAATAATAATTCTACCCAAGAATGGGCAAGTAAGTTACATATTCATGTGAAAGAAAATGAAGAATAAGTCGATGCAAAAAAACACAACAACAATATACCTCTGACTTTCTTCACAATGCATGGCCTTAGGAGCAATCCTAAGATGAGTAGAACTAGAAGAGGAACTCCAAATATGACAATCTTAAGCACCCCGCTCATTCCATCTTGGATAAATGTATGGAAAAGAGAGAGAAAAATCAGTATGAAAAGACTGCAAATAAGTAGTACTCCCTTTGTCCCATATTAATTGTCGCTCAAACGGGTGCATTTAACACTGAAATACGTTTAGATATGTCAGTTTAAATGACAATTAACATGGGATGGAGGGAGTACATTTTAGGGGCTTTGGAACAACATTTGTTTCCCTTTTGCCTGGATTAGAAAATTATGTTCAACTATGCGTATGGTTTTCTCCAGATTTATCTGCATATCTATAAACTTCATATTTCAAGGTACCGTATTACTTCCGTATCTAGATAAATCTAAAACAAGTAATTCTGGACGGAGGGAGTATAAGTTTTCCTTTAAAATTAATAATGCAAATGCAAATTTTAAGCAGTGATGCAACACGTACTTTTCGGCATGTCGATCTTGATAGTGTCCTTTGTCTCCTCGAAGAAGAGTTCCTTCTCGTATCGCAGATTACACCGAACTCCAATGAGCCTGCCCCCGATGAGGAATGAAGAGGGCTGGCCCTGGCTGCTGTCGTTGCTGAACAGCTTCCTCATCTGCCCGATGATGCTGTCAAGGCAGCTCTTGCACTGTGGCCCCGTGAGCTCCAGCTTGCACTGCACCATACCATACACCGTGATCACGCCCTGCTCGCCGAACCCCGCCTCGCCGGTCGCATACAGCTGGCTGGTTGATCTGGGGCTGCCGGAGGTAGCCAGGTCGGCCATGCTGTTCATCAGCTTCACTACCCTCTCCAGCAACTTCTCCGCCGCCTCGGTGCCCTTGACCGAGTTCATGTTATCCGCGGACCATTCCGGTTCATTGCTGACGCTCGACAGGGACTGCTCGTCGTCAGTGAAGCGGAGCATGTACTGGTCATAGTAGACGACGGCGCTCCTGGTTAGGCAGAGCATGTCCAGGTCCAGGAAGGCGGCTGTGAGGCCGTCGGTGCACTTGGTGCCGGTGTAGTCACAGCGGCAGAGCACTTCACCGTAGACCTTGTCGGGCGCCTCGCCGGAGCTGCCCTTGGCGAAGCCTGACGCACCGGCATCCCTGGCCAAGGTCACTCCGAGATCCTGCAGGTTGGACCCGTAGCTGCTGTCTGCCGTGTACGTGCCGGCGGTCAGGTTGCAAATTGGTTTCAGCGGGCTCACCGTAGAGGCAGCGTCAACGCTCGCCGTCGGTGGCCACAAGGCGAGGAGGAGGAAGAGGGGGAGGAGGCACGTTTGCATGGTGGAGAGCATTCAACTGGTTGGCTTGGAGCCTTTGAGTGGAAGCGGGAGCTTGAGGCTGTCTAATATAACCGTGACCAACTAATTTTTTTTCTTTGAAACATCGTGACCAACTAGTAATAGCAAACTGTAGTGATTAAGTTGCTTGATGGGATGTACTTTGCTTGTTTTCTACAAATTGTCAGTTTAAGAGTGACATTGGCCACTTCGGAACTTGCCGCGAGTATTCCGAGGACCAGAGCAGACGTTTTGTGACTCTGATCTTTTGTTCTTTATTGAAGAATGAACCTCAATTCTGCCATATGGAGATGCATACTCTATTCTGGAGTAATTAATTTGATATGGACTATATACAACTCTTGAAGTCAATGTTCTGTATATATGAATGAATAAAGTGCTCCATATGAATGGATAGGTAGCCCTACGTACTGGATTGGATTTGGACTACTTCTCCTCTACCTCAAGATGGTTTCCGCTCTCGTTTCCCCAAGAATTTTAATCACACAAGATTCGACCGCAATCGCGCATGCGAAACCTGGACGCATTTTCGTCCATAAAACTAAATCGAGGGAGATCGCGCCGATTTCACAAGAAATAGCGCCACTATCGCAGAATTTTAGGGCTGCCATGATAGGCCCTTCATGCTCGATTTTAATCCTTAAATTTTCCTTCCTGCTGTACTAATTTTCTTATCATCCTACCATTTCGTTATGTAATTTGTTCTTTTTAAGATTAAGAAATATCATAAACAGCTCAAAATAAATAATTATTACTCCCTCCATTCATTTATCTAAGGTGTATTATTCCTAGCACAGTGACGAAGGCACATAATTATGGACTAGTTAGGACAAAATTACTCTTGTCTAATAGATAGATAGGCGGCAAGTAAATCATTTAGGCTTGAAAAGGAAGATATACACGCAATCAGGAGAGCAATGATTTCCTTTTCTTTCTTTACAAGGAGAGATGCATGCAATCAGGGGAGAGATACTTTCCTTTTTCTTGAGGGCCAAGATCGGAATTACGAGGAATTAGAGCAAATGCACCTTACATTGTGAAATTTTATCAAAAAACAAATACACCTTATACAAAGGAACGGAGAGAGTATTAAGCATTATCTTATTGAACTATCTGACTTCTTTTACTTATTACTCCTTTCATTCTAAACATAGTGTGTGATTTTCTTTTGAAGTTGAACTTCTTAAATTTTGACTAGTTGTATAGAGAAAAATATATACATCTACACTAGCAAAAAAATAGATGTGTAACTTTTACTATATTTATTTGTATTATTAATGTTGATATTTTTCTATGTAAACTTGGTTCAACAGTACGAAGTTTGACTTTTGAAATAATCTATGTGTCAT
>NC_041391.1:689755911-689757580 GCF_002162155.2 Triticum dicoccoides
GGGGGGGGTTAGTAACCTGCACATTGCCTGGCTAGGTTCAGTAACCTTAAATACGTTCATATTGAATTAATTAAAAAAACGGTGCAGTAGAGCAAGCTAGGAGCATCCACAGCAATTTCGTCCCAGCCATTCCATCTGGATAGCCAACAGTGTGGATTTGTTGGTTGTTCTCCCAAGTACGCTCGTCCCTTTTTTCACTGTCCACATGTGTGACGATTGGCCCAGCATTTTGCGCTGCTACTCTTTTTCTTTTCTTTTTTGAGCGAATTTTGCGCTGCTACTTTAGCGGGCCGAAGCGATATGAACTAGGCCTCCAATTCTTGACATGGTTGATTTATGTGCTTTCTTGGAGTGGACACTAAACTGAACCGTTTCCACCTCTAAACCAATTTTGTGCTACACACTTGATCAGAAGAATACGCATGCAAATTGTACTTAAACTTTTTCAAAGAAACCAGAGAATAGGTTGTACAACTTATATCAATTTGTGACAGTACATATATAAAACATACTTGACACACGTGACTTTTTTTTAGTAACTATAGTTGAATCAAATATAAAGGATCAAATCCTACATTCCATATTGTATTATATGCTTATAAAATATTAGACAATTGCATCAAATATGGACGGGCGAGGCAACACGCGCCATCATGAGTAAGACTTATATCCTGTAGCTTTATGATAAAGGGTTCCCCCGCGCTTTATATATAAAGCAGACACCCGATACATCCAGTTTGCTGGGGGCACAACACAGCAAAGCCCAAAAGGAAAAACAAGAAGAAAAAAGAAGAGAAATAAATGCCGACATCGGCAGATCAACGGAGAAAGGAAGCCCGGCAACCGCTGCACCCTCCGAAGAAGTACCACCACGCTCCCAGCATCCCGAAGCGCCGTGCACCAAGCAACACCATCAAGAAGGGATGAGACGGCGTCGCCGTTGTTGCCCAAACAAGTTCTAGGGTTTCCCCCGGTACACTGGGGTAGTGGGAAAGGGATACACCCGACGCCCCTCGGGAGGGATGATGGCGCCAGCAGGCGTCACCGCATCGGTGCCGGACAAGCCGACATGGATTTCTCTCGATCCACGACCACCACCACCCCCCTAGGCATTTCGACATGCATCACCCCAACATCCGCCCACCAGCGTGTGCCACCATGATTATCGGGCAACCCTCACCGCCTCACTGGAGCTGCCAACATGAGACCTGGAGATGGAAAGGGAACAACGGCCACGGGAGCGACCACAACGCGACCGGAGGGAGGGGACAACCTCCACTGCCTCAGCGGCGACGACCGGATGCGGCGACAAGGACTTGCCAGGCACCGAATGCCCCGCCGGGTCCACCTGGACCCGGACAGTCCTGCCACCACGCTGCAACGCACCGACCGACGAAGCCCTCACTGCCCGAGACCGCCGCCACCACGCCACCACCAGGGAACGACGCCGCCGAACGCCGAGCCACCGGCCCGCCAAACCCGGATAAGGCCCAAAATGGCCCAGAACTGGGCTGGGCGGGCGCTGCCAGGCCCAGCGCCACAGCGCCGCACCACGGCCAACGGCCGCACCGCCGTGTCGAGCACCACCGTGTCCCGTGGCATCACCATCGATGGGCAGCACCGAAGCCGGCCGAGGCGCACCGCCGCCGGCCATCACCGCCCGAGCAGG
>NC_041391.1:689757789-689765470 GCF_002162155.2 Triticum dicoccoides
GCCGCCAGCCCCACACGGTCGTGGACCGGCAGCGCACGCTGACGGCGGCGGGAGGAGGGAGGGACGCTGGGGAGAGCTGGACGGGTGCTAGGGAAGGGCCCCCGGCCGCCTCGCTCGGGGAGGCGACACGGGGTACGGGAAAGGGAGGAGGTAGGAGAAGGGGAACGAGAGGGGGAAGGGGCTGGCGGCTCCGCGCGGGGGAGCCGGTGGCGGCGGCGGCGGGGGAACCCTAGGAGCGGGGAGCGGGATCGGGTTCGGGAGTCTGTTGTTGACCATATCATGTAGCTTTCTACAACGCCCTAAACAAACCCATCATTTTTTGGCTGTTACGTCTGTGATCTAGCCTGGGTCGGTAGAGCAAACAGTAGTCTTTCATACGCACTTTGTCCTAACTCGTGCGCATCTGAAATCAATTTTTCAGTCAGTCACCCATCCACCAAGCAAAACACACTTAACTTTGAGGTTTCTTTCATATGAGCTCACAGAAAAGAAGGCGCACCTTGTAGATATGAATAGTATATCATTCCTATTATGTTGAGATGTCACATACAACCCTCCCCCTCAAAGGAAGTGACATCTCCATCGGCCCAACATAAATGTTCCCTCTTGGCACAAGTTTGTGCACGCTAGTGCCAACATCCACATGTGCCACATGTATGCATCACTGACCTGCACATGCCCGTGTAACTGCTAGGGTCGGTTGATATTATTGTAGTGCATAAGCTATTTTATATGGACGTGTACTCCTTTGGTAAGGATAACTTATCTTACTTATACTTGACATGATTTTTTATTACAACCTTTTGATGTTACAACATTATATCTAGGTCACTTTTTCGTCCATCTTTCTTTCTTTGAATTATCTCTTGGTCATTCTTTTAATTTGCCGTTCATCTACCAACCACTATCACCACAACTTGTTTACAACATCAGTACCTCAAAGTTTTTCATTAAAAACTATAATTATCAGTGTATATTTCTTAGAAAGTTCTAGGATATAGCCTTCGCTCTTTGCATTATTCTTGTTCTCTTTGATAGTAGTACACACTAGTAGTTGTCCACCCCCTCCCCCCCCACCCCCCCCCCTGCGGTGCCTGCTGAGCAGAAGCTCGGCGGCCCCAGGTAGGTAAGCGGCCCTTCCACTTTCTTGTCTGTATTACGGGATGTTATTTCGTTAGATTCAGAATACAACAATATGAGGCACTGGTATATGCAAGTTCATAATACTGTTGTGGTTTAGTAATAAGGGATCAGGTAAAACTGAAAAATACTTAGTATCTTGTATGAAAGCACTTGAGTAAAAGAGAACAATACAAGGACAAAGGAGTGACTTCCCTGCTTGGCACATTTTCTGAACTCCCGATGACAACATATTTCAAACTAACATTTCTTATCAAGTAAAGGAACTTCCTCGAAAGGTGGCAACAACTCAATCAAAAAGGAAGAACTGAAAAAAAGGAAAAAACAGATGCACCGTCCTTCTCCCAACTACGTCGCCCACAAAATCCAAATCAAACGCACAACCCCACTTAGAGATCAAAGGCAAGGATGAGGTGGAGAGAGAGACCAGGCATGATGGATGACTAGGCTAAGCTCTTTGTACAATTCAGCTAGCAAAAGCATGTTCACTACAGAGCATAGATAAGAGCACTGTCATGTTTTAAAATTGACACTAAAATACATCACAAAAGGATGATAACCTCATGAAACTCAAGTAGTATTCGTTAATCTTCGCGAATACGCAAAGCTTGCGTATCATTGCATTGATAGAAGAAGTAAGAGTGAATACAAGCGGTAGTACAACACATGGCACGAACGCAGAAGGCCTAAAAACATGGTGCATGGAGCAGAGACATGGGATGCTCAACCCAGACATAGACACAACACAACTAAACTCGCCACCCTGTAAGAAGCCCAAACAAACCGAACATGACAACTAACATCTCTAAATCTACCGCCGAGGACGCCGCAAACAAACAAGACGGCGCCTTCATGAAGGAGAACGACGCCGAGATGCAATCGCCGCCCGATCCGGATAACCAGACCTAGGGTTTCCCCTGCTGCTCGAAGAGGGGCACAGATGACGGCCATGGCTGCGCCTCCAAGAAGGTGACGGCACCCGCAGGTCGCTGCTGCCAACATCGAGAGATCGAGCAAGGATTTTGCCTTGTCCAGAGTCTGAGCAATCCCAAGCCGTCGGAGCAAGCTTACGAGAAGAGGAAGCCAAGTCGTCAGTTGAAACTGCCACTGTAGGAAGGGGAGCTGCGTCCGCTGCCAAAGGAGGCACCAGACATCGCTGAACATGAGAGCTACGGATCGGGCAGAGGTGGTGGTGGTGGTGGTGGGGGGGGGGGGTGATAACCCACAAGTATAGGGGATCGCAATAGTTTTCGAGGGTAGAGTATTCAACCCAAATTTATTGATTTGACACAAGGGGAGCCAAAGAATATTCCGAAGTATTAGCAGTTGAGTTGTCAATTCAATCATAATTGAAAGACTTAATATCTGCAGCAAAGTATTTAGTAGCAAAGCAGTATGAAAGTAACGGTAACGATGGCAAAGGTACAGTAGCAGTTTTGTAGCAATCGTAACAGTTGCAATGGGAAAGTAACTAAGCAAAGATCAATATGAAACGAGCTCGTCGGCAATGGATCAATGATGGATAATTGAAAGAATATGCGGTGCCCCCATGTTTGGTTTTGGTAATTGATGACAATCTCTATGGACTAATGGTTGCCTTGAGTTATATTTGAAGGGTTTGTCCATAGGCTTTTCTTGGAGTCCTTTTGTTGGTTTCAAGGAGAGTTTGTGATGACCAAGTTGCTATTAAGGAATTATCCAAAGATTGGTCTTATGAGTGTTGAGCTTATTGCAAGCATGTCTTGAAGAAGAAGATTGTGTGATCATTCATGTTTACCTTCAAGACATCATCCAAATGAAGAGAGTTGGAAAGATTGGAGGTTGATCAAGACTAAGTCAAAGAATGAATCAAGTCGATCAACACACAAAGCATAGAAGATGTACCGAGAGGGATCAAGCGATCCCATGGTATGGTAAGCATGGTCAATTACGCTTTGTGTACTAACCCATGGTCTTCGTGCGAGTTCTTTCTGGGGTTAGGTTGCAGTGTGCAAGCTCAAGTAGAATCATGACAAAGGGATCATATGCTTGAAGCTTGCCGTCCATTGTGGCGACAATGGACTTGTGAAGATGTGCAGAAGAGTGGCTCACCCATAGTGGAGTATGGAAGAGCAATCAACTAGTCTTCTTCGAGCCAATGCAATCAAGAAAGGTGGTCCAACTTGAGGGAGTCAACATCGTCATCATCTAGCTCAAGTGGACCATGTGCAAGGCAAAGGTTTGCCCTTGATAGGTTTTCTATTTTACTAGTCTCACGGTAGTTGTGGGAGGCCGGGTTATAGGATTGATTGCCGTACTATCAAGGGGGGCTCTCGATGAGTTGCTTGATAGTATCGTCGTAGAGAGCTCAAACCATTGCATTCTTGCATCATGTTTTCTGGTTCTTATTTGGTTCTTCTCCTTGTGAGATTTGGAGCTTTTGGTCATGTTCATGACAAGCTCGAGTTCATCGAAAACGGAGTTCACTTGCATCTTCTATGATGTTTTCGATGTTGGAGGGTATGCCGGTTCTTCTCGGTTGGAGGTTTCACTCCTTTGTTTGCTAAGCATATCTCGCTGTTTTGATGCTACTCGTCTTGCTCTATCCAACAAGCTTGAGTTTGCTCAATTCGGAGCTCATTTGCAGAAGTTATGGCAGTTCTGGTTTCCTTGGAGTTTTCTTTGTTTTAGCGGTAGTGGCTTAAGGCTGGCGCCAGCGGTAGTACCGCGGTCCACAGCGGTAGTACCACCGAAGCTCCCCAGCGGTAGTACCGCTCTCAGAGCGGTAGTACCGCTCCAAGAGGTAGTACCGCTTGGGGTTTTCGGCCGTAGTACCGCTGTGCGTCTGGGCTACTTCCGCCTCGATTCTTGAACGAAGTTTTTCGTGTCAGGTTTTGCGGCACTAAGGGCGGCAGTAGGAGCGGTAGTACCGCCTTAAGCGGTAGTACCGCTCTTCCCTAGCGGTAGTACCGCCCTGGGGTCAGGGCCCTGGCAGCGCGGCAGTACCGCCCTTCCCTAGCGGTAGTACCGCTCTGTGCGGGGCTGGTGAGTGGGATAAGGTTGGATTTTCCCCCACCTATAAAAGGGGGTCTTCTTCCCCAATGAACCTTATCCTTTGAGCTCGTGTTCTTCCCCCATTGTTGACCTTCTCCGAGCTTGCTATCTCTCAATCCCTCCATGGATTCTTGCTAGTTTTGGGGGGAAAAGAGAGAGGAGATCTAGATCCACATTTCCACCAATCACTTTCTCCTCTATGTGAGGGGAACCCCTTGGATCTAGTTCTTGGAGTTCTTGGTGTTCTCCTTCTTGTTCTTCCTCTCATTTTCCTCCCTAGCATTAGTTGCTTTGGTGGGATTTGGGAGAGAAGGACTTGGGCACTCTGTGTGCCCATGCCATTGCATTTGTGCATCGGTTTGAGTTCTCCATGGTGATACGTGGAAGTTACAAGTTTAGAAGCTTATTACTCTTGGGTGCTTGGTGCCCTTGAGCTTGTTCCTCTTGGGTGCTTGGGCGCCCTAGTCGGTTGGTGGTGTTCGGAGCTCAATCATTGTGGTGTAAAGCTCCGGGCAAGCGTCGGGGTCTCCAATTCGGTTGTGGAGATCGCCCCGAGCAATCTGACGGGTTCGGTGACCGCCCCCAAGGGTCGCCATTTGTACGGGTTCGGTGACCGCCCTCAAGGGTCCCTTAGTGGAATCACGGCATCTTGCATTGTGCGAGGGCGTGAGGAGATTACGGTGGCCCTAGTGGATTCTTGGGGAGCATTGTGCCTCCACACCGCTCCAAACGGAGATTAGCATCCGCAAGGGTGTGAACTTCGGGATACATCGTCGTCTCCGTGTGCCTCGGTTATCTCTTACCCGAGCCCCTTTACTTATGCACTTTACTTTGTGATAGCCATATTGTTCTTTGTCATATATCTTGCTATCACATAGTTGCTTATCTTGCTTAGCATAAGTTGTTGGTGCACATAGGTGAGCCTAGTTGTTGTAGGTTTTGTGCTTGACAAATTAACCGTTAGGTTTATTCCGCATTTGTTCAAGCCTAAACCGTAATTATTTTAAAGCGCCTATTCACCCCCCCCTCTAGGCGACATCCTCGATCTTTCAATAATTATGTCAGATGGTATTCAACATGCAACAGTTATAACATAGGGTGACACATAACGTCTTTGAAGTCTCGATTCTAAGTCGTAAAGCATGGCACGTTGAACTATCGAGTAGTCATCAACACGCGACTGCCAGGCCTTCACAACGTCCAAAGCGGTGCATCAAGGACATAATTTTTCTATGCAGCAATGAGGAGAATGCTCAAGTTACGAACCCAGTCCGTGTAGTTGCTACCATCATCTTTCAACTTAGCTTTCTCTACGAATGCATTAAAATTCAGGGGAACGGTAGCATGGGCCATTGATCTACAACATAGATATGCAAATACTATCATGACTAAGTTCATAATAAATTAATTTCAATTAATCAAATTACTTAAGAACTCCCACTTAGATAGACATCCCTCAAGTCATCTAAATGATATGTGATCTAAATCAACTAACCCATGTCCGATCATCACGTGAGATGGGGTAGTCATCAATGGTGAATATATCTATGTTGATCATATCTACTATATGATTCACGTTCGACCTTTCGGTCTCCGGTGTTCCGAGGCCATGTCTGTACATGCTAGACTCGTCAAGTTTTACCAGAGTATTCCGCATGTGCAAAACTGTCTTGCACCCGTTGTATGTGAACGTAGAGTCTATCACACCCGATCATCACGTGGTGTCTCCACACGACGAACTGTCGCAACGGTGCATACTCATGGAGAACACTTATACCTTGAAATTTAGTTAAGGAATCATCTTATAATGCTACCACCGTACTAAGAAAAATAAGATGCATAAAAGATAAACATCACATGCAATCAAAATATGTGACATGATATGGCCATCATCATCTTGTGCTTTTGATCTCCATCTCCACAGCATCGTCATGATCTCCATCGTCACTGGCCCGACACCTTGATCTCCATCGTTGAGTCGTGGTCGTCTCGTTAACTATTGCCTCTACAAATACCACTAATGCATAGTGATAAAGTAAAGCAATTACACGGCGTTTGGATTTCATACAATAAAGAGACAACCATAAGGCTCCTGCCGGTTGCCGATAACTTGCAAAACATGATTATCTCATACAATAATGTATATCATATCATGTCTTGACCATATCACATCACAATATACCCTGGAAAAACAAGTTAGATGTCCTCTACTTTGTTGTTGCATGTTTTACATGGCTGCTACGGGCTTCTAGCAAGAAATGTTCTTACCTATGGCAAAAACCACAACGATGTTTTGTCAAGTTTGCTGTTTTAACCTTCTTCAACGATCGACGGCAGTCAAATTTGATTCAACTAAAGTAGGAGAAACAGACACCCGCCAGCCACCTTTATGCAAAATTAGTTGCATGTTAGTCGGTGGAACCGGTCTCATGTGCGTGGACATGTAAGGTTGGTCCGGGTCGCTTCATCCCCCAGTACCGCCGAATCAAAATAAGACGTTGGTGTAAGCAGTATGACTATCACCGCCCACAACTCTTTGTGTTCTACTCGTGCATATCATCTATGCATAGACCTGGCTCATGATGCCAATATTGGGAATTGTTGCATGGAAAAACAAAAAAATTCTACGCACACACAATGATCTATCCATGGAGATGCATAGCAACAAGGGGGATAGTGTGTCTGCATGCCCTCGTAGACCGTAAGCGGTAGCCTTTCACAATGCGGTTGATGTAGTGTAATTTTCTTCGCGCTCCACTGATCCAGTACCGAACGTATGGCACCTCCGAGTTATGCACACGTTCAGCTCGGTGACGTCCCTCGTCTTCTTGATCCAGCAAGACGTCAAGGTAGTAGATGAGTTCCGTCAGCACGACGGCGTGGTGATGGTGATGGTGAAGTAATCCTCGTAGGGCTTCGCCTAAGTACCATGAGAATATGACCGGGGGTGTAAACTGTGGATGGAGCGCCGCACACGGCTAGGCAATTGTTTGCTTGTGCTAGGGGCGCCCCCCATATATATAGGTGGGAGGGAGAGGGGAGGCAGCCAGGGTGAGCTCCAACACTACTAGGGAAAAGCCTATACACAGAACTTTAGCAGTAGCGCGTGTTAAAAAAGGGCGCTACTGCTAGATAGAGCAGCGCGCTCGAGAAAACCGCGTTGCAGATACACATATAGCAGTAGCGCGTCCCTCCGGAAAAGCGCTACTACAAAAATTCCCATCGCTAAGCCGATCGGCTACACATAGTAGTAGCGCTCTTTTAGAAACAGCGCTACCGCTAACTTTGCTGTAGCAGCGCGTTTATGTGTAAGGCGATACTGCTAAAGAAAATAAAATAAAATGAAAAACAAGTAGAAAAGTAAATGAAAATGAAAAAAATAGAAAAAGGAGAAAGGAAAAAAAATAAAATGTAAAGAAAAATAAATGAAAAAAGGGAAAAAAGGAGAAAGAAATAGCAGTAGCGAGTTTCAGGAAACGCGCTATAGCTAACTTAGCTATAGCACGTT
>NC_041391.1:689765746-689776914 GCF_002162155.2 Triticum dicoccoides
GCCCGAGTCCGCCCTCAGCCTAACCACCGCCGCCCGAGGCCGCCCTCGACCTCACCGTCGCCGCCCTCCACCTCACCGTCGCCCGAGCCCGCCCAGGACCGCCATTGCCCGTGCCCGAGCCCGCCCTCTCCGTCCCTGCCTTCGTCGCCGAGCACCTCCCCGCCACCGTCTCTCCCCTCTCTATAAGTCCCCCACCCCACCCCCACTCCTCTTTCTTTGCATTTTAGAGAAAAAATTAGTAGAGCAAAAGTTTGTTTATAGCAAAAAATATACTTGAGAGCAAAGGGTGTTAAGCAGTAGATGTTAGAGCAAAAGTTAGTTAGGGCAGTAGGGTTTAATTAGGGTAGATGTTGCTTGTATAGTATAGACTGATACTAGTAGATGTTAATTAGGTTAGGGCAGTAGTGGTACTAGTAGATGTTAATTAGATGTTTTTCAATTAGGGAAGTAGAGTTTTGCTAGGTTAATTAGGTTAGTAGTGCTGCTAGTAGTAGTGGTACAGTAGGTTAATTAGGTGAAGTTAAATGAATAACCTAAACGAATGAAATTAGTAGCTAACTGAATTTTTTTCCTTTCATCATTATAGAGCACTAAAGTTAACCGAATTTTGTTCTATTAGTAGTTAAATGAATTTTCTTCTACACTTTGTTTTTGAATTAACTTGTGAAATTTGGACATATGGTTGCTCGTGTATATTTGGACATGTGTTGCGGTGTCGAAGAGGGATATTTGAACACTATTTCCAGGGAATGAAGTTGAGTGGCCTATGTTTTGCTGAAATGTTGATTCACTTCTGTTCTGGCAAATTTTAGGTTCTCGATTTGTCCACTTTTTAGCAAAGGTCATGCCGAAATTTTCCGTGAATTTCGGCATTACTTGTGCTACAAACTAGGACATATTGAGTGCCCAGGATTTGCCGCACCAGGAAGGAGTCAATGTTCCTGCAAAACAATAGGCCTTTTTTATGTCATTATTCATTTTATTAGGTCTAGAATTAATTGACTAGATTTAATCATAGGAAACATGGCTAGCAACGATGAAGGACACGGTTCTGGTGATTGCGACGACGTCTACCGGGCGGCTGCTGAATTTTTGAGCCTTGCCGATGATCAACGGATGTTGTTGCTGGGCCCACCAGTGGCATCGGGGACTGAGACCGACACGCAGACCGGTGCTGAGACTGAGACCGGCATCGAGACCAGCGCTTAGACTGAGACTGGCGCTGCCTCGGGGAGCGGAGTTGGTGTAGAACTGAAAGCAAAGAGGCAACGGCTTCCTAACAAACTCAGGACTACTAGAGAGGTGGTCACGGAGGTGGACGACGGCAATTTTGAGTCAAAGGCGCCCGAGGAAGCGCACAAGTGCTACGACAGTCAAATTGGTTGCATCGTACGGACAACTGCCACCATCAACGATGAGAAACTACAGAAGATAGATAATATGAGGCCCTCCCTACTCCGAGATTGTAAAGGATAATCCAACAATCACGGTAGAGCAGTTTCAAATATTCAAGGAGGCTTGCAAGGCCGAAGCTGCCCAAAAAAAGTCTAAGTACATGAGGGGGCTTCAAGAGAGGAACATTGGGAGCCACCACCTCGAAAGCCGTGGTTAGGGCGGAAAGAGGTCCAAATGGGCCAAGGAGGACGTGAAAGCCGCGAGTCTGGGCATCCCAGACCCCTTGGCGGAGTTCACTGTCCCGCAGGAGCGTGACATCCTCAGGGCCCGACAATGTTGGGACCCAGTGAACACTAGTGCAGAATCGGGCGGCCTTTAGTGCCGGTTGGCGAACCGGCACTAAAGAGTGGGGACTAAAGGCCCCCCCTTTAGTACCGGTTCGTCACAAACAGGCGCTAAAGTGCAAACACGTGGCATGAGCCAGGCCCGTGTGCGTGTAGGACATTAGTACCGGTTGGTAACACCAACCGGTACTAAATGTTTGGGTGTTTTTTTTTAATTTTTGCTTTAATTTTGTGTTTTCAATTTGGCTTTATTTTCCATTTAATTCTTTTTTGTTTGCTGGTATTTCACGATACTACAAATTGTACACATTATGCATATATATTAAATAGATTTTCTCGTACGTAGAACTGCACATATATATATAATATATATCATCGAATGTCTCACAGCCAACACCATTAACTATTCACACATACACATGTATATACATATACAATTTCTCCTACATGTTGTCTTGGTGCGTTCGGAGCATGATGACAAGTGGTTCATGGGGGCGGTAGCGGGTAATAGTATTCTCCTTTCGGATCTATGACCTGGTCGAGCAAAAATCCGGCTATTTCCTCTTGAAGTGCGTGTATGCGGTCCGATGGTAGGAGCTTATCCCGCACCGATCTGAACTGTTAAGAAGGAGATCAATATGCATGTGTGTTAGTTGTGTGACTAGATATCAATAATGGTGTGAATAGTGTTCTGACAAAAACGTACCCAGTCCTGTCTATCAGATCTGCTCCTTTCGCACGTCATCATGCGAATGTTCTCGCAAATGTAGTATGCACACAGATTATTCCCTTTCGCCTGCCTCAGGGCCTTTACGAGAATGGAATTGAATCAGATAATGATTAATCAAGCATAATAATTAATTAATGATATTGAAACAAGAATTAAAGAGATGGTAGCTAGCTAGTACTACTTAATTACTTACCTTGGGTTGATGCCAAAACAACTTTTTTGGCCACGTGTCTGGAGTCACCTTGATGAACATTGCCCATTCCCTGCCCGCCGGCAAAGAAAATTAATAAAGGGGTTATTAAATAGTTCATATCAGGAACTAATAGTTAATAATGATTGAAATTACCTGTTGACTATCCCCTTCACGATGGTGTAGTCTTTATCTTCTTTAGTTAGTGAGTCTAGTAATTCAACTTTTCCTTCCTCAACTTTAATGTCTAACAAGACCCAGTGCCAACTGCATACGCACACGTTTGCATGTCTTAATTGAGCAGGCATGTGCATAAAATTAATCAACTACCGTAAACCGTATACACTTAATTATTAACATCTAGCTAGCTAGTAAGCAAAAACAGAATTTGTAGTACAAGACAGTGTGACTCACGGGAAGTTGTAAGGAAGTAGTATATCTTCATTGGTATTGAGGCGCTTCAAGAACTCTAGCATGCTTTCCTCTACAGCAGCTTGACAATGTTCAATCTCCCATATGTCCTGATTAATGGTATTTGGGTCAATGAACCCAACGCCATAGCGTCCAGCTTTTTTCATTTCATACATCTTCATCCTGCATATAATACCACAGAAAAAGAATATAGTGAGGATAATTACATGTAATGATTGCTCAAAATTATCACTACATAACTAGCTTGAGACTTAAATTACAGAAATAAATCACTTACAGACAATAGCAACTGACGATAAACTTGTCGAGTGCATCTTGATTAAATAACTAAAATAGTTCTGGATACTCAATGGTCAGAGCTTTCTCATGGTAATAATGCTCATGCTTGACATTCACCATGAGGGACTCTCGATTGGAAATCTTGGTAATGTTCATGTACCATTGATGCAATTGATACATTTTCGTTGGGAGGTCCTTGACCTTGTCTGGATGGACCAAAGGTTTGCCCCGGACATATTGCCATGCTATTTCCGATTCTTTAAGCATAGGCATGGGCTCGATTTCGAGGAGTTGTCCAACAGAGATATTGAGCATTTGAGCCTGCATTATATGATTCTATGTTATTACCACATCGCCATGCTGGGGAACGCTAATGGTTTGCCCACAATAATATTTGGCGCGCGTACTATGATGGGGTCATGTACCTAGGGTAGGGTCATGGACCTGATCTAAGTACCTTACCCAAGGACACCCTTAGAAGAGGTCGCCTTCCAGTTGACCAACGAAGGACTCACTCGACTGACTTAAAGGACTCGACCACGAAGACTCACTCGACCACCAGGAGGTCAAGAGGCACTCTGCACTGCAACGGCCTGTAATAAAGTAGGCTTTATTATAGTAAAGACACTTTATGTGGGGCGTTACCAGTAACGCCCCAGACTTAACTCACCTTAAACCCTCTCCTACGTGGGCTGGCTGGGGTCCTGGCGCACTCTATATAAGCCACCCCCCTCCACAGGTAGAGGGTTCGGCACCTTGTAACTCATATACTCATAATCCACTCGACCGCCTCCGAGCTCCGAGACGTAGGGCTATTACTTCTTCCGAGAAGGGCCTGAACTCGTACATCCCTTGTGTTTACAACCTCTCCATAGCTAGGACCTTGCCTCTCAATACCTACCCCCCACTCTACTGTCAGGCTTAGAACCACGACAGTTGGCGCCCACCGTGGGGCCGGTGTTTTAGCGATTTTTGTGGAGAAGTTGTGATTTTTCCGAGTACTTTCATCATGGTGTCTGCTGGAGTTTTGGTCGGGGGTCAAGAGATCCGTCTCGGCACTCTCACCTTCATCGCCGACGACTCCGCGTGGCTCCATGAGGCTCCACTCGACGTTGATGCGCTCCCCGTCCGCAGTGCGACGCATTTTCGCGCATGTGTCCGCGGCGTTCTGCTGCGGCAACCGTCGACCCAGTATCGGTCGGCTCCTCCATCGTCCACCCTCCCGGTCTCCCGCCAGCGCAAGCGCTCGGGCCGGTCGAGGCTTCAGCGATGGGTGAGGCACGCGGTGGCTCGCCAATCGGCCACCACCCAAGTTGCGGCAATCGAGCCCGACGAATCTCTCTACGGCTTGTTCGATCTGTCGACTGGCTCCGTAGAGACTGCATCCGAGTGCGGTAGCAGTGATCCAGCGGCGGAAATCTTGATGGTCGACGGGCCCCGCAGTCCCCCTGGCTTCGCCCGTGATGGTGGAGCAGGTGATGGAGGCGACCCCGCACGAGGCCACGAAGAGTACCAGCCCGAGCCACTCGACTCTCTGCAAAGAGAGGAACTTCGCCGCAGGAATGTGGATGCCCTGCGTACTCCTATCGCAGGAGAAACCCCCGAGGCTCGTGCCTTGGAGGAGGCACGTCTGGCCAATTTGGCCGAACGCACTCGACTGGAGAATCTTCAGCGAGCACTCGACGAGCGCGCGCGGCAACGAGTTCCCGACACCAGTCGACGTCAACTCTTCCCGCCGACTCAGGTATATCGAACCCCAATCCAGAATTTAGCAGTTGCGACCCGTATAGCAGAGTCCATCCAGCCTTCGCAGTCGGAAGCTGGCAGAGGTTTGCTGCAGATCAGGGATCTACTCCGGGCAGCAGGAGATCAGAATTCAGCCGTGTCTCAGTCGCGCAACAGAATTCACAGTCGATCCGTCACTGTGAATATGGTTCAGTCGGCTCATAGCCCCAGATCGCCTCCGCGGCGTGAAGGGCGCGAGAATCGGCGAGATCAATATGGTGACCGTCTCGACCGAGATGATAGGCGTCGAGTGCCCAATTCCCCTCCGAGGGGTGGGTCTTACACTCCTCGGCAGCAAGATGACAGGCGTCAGTACAGTACAGGGCGAAGGGTTCCAGTCGACCCCAGAGAACCAGGCTTCGACGCGCGATCCATTATCGTCCAAGGTTTGGTCGACCGGAACAGAGCCCATCGAGGCGGACTCGACAAAGATGCACCCACAAGCAGTCGAGTGCATGTTTCTGGTCCTGAATGTTTCAGCAGAGCTATCAGAGCCGCAGTTATCCCTCCCAATTTCAGGTTGGCAACAGGAGTCAGCAAGTTCACTGGTGAGTCTAAGCCTGAAACTTGGCTTGAAGACTACCGAGTGGCAGTTCAGATTGGCGGTGGGAACGACGAGGTGGCCATGAAGCATTTGCCCCTCATGCTGGAAGGTTCTGCCAGGGCATGGTTGACTCAATTACCTCCTAGCAGCATTTACACTTCGGAAGATCTGTCCCGAGTGTTCATCAGAATGTTTGAAGGAACTTGCAAGCGACCAGCTGGATTGACAGAGTTGCAAGTCTGCGTGCAGAAGGCTAATGAGACTCTCAGAGAGTATATTCAGAGGTGGATCACTTTGCACCACACTGTGGAGAACGTGTCTGATCATCAGGCAGTCTGCGCCTTCAAAGATGGCGTCAAGAACAGGCAATTGAGTTTGAAGTTTGGTCGAACCGGTGACATGACTTTGAGTCGGATGATGGAGATTGCTACCAAGTACGCCAACGGCGAAGAAGAAGACCGACTCCGAAGCGGCAAGCACAAGCCGAGTCAGTCGGAAAAAGGAAACACCAGTCGGAAACAGAAGCGGAAGGCTGAACCGGCAGCTCCTGGAGAGGCTCTGGCCGTGACTCAGGAAAAGTTTAAGGGGAAACCAAAAGGATCCTGGAACCCCAAGAAGGTAAAGGATAAAGAAGGGAACGACGTAATGGATATGCCATGTCACATCCACACGAAGAAAGACGAAGAGGGGAATATCATCTACCCGAAGCACACCACTCGCCAATGTCGACTCCTGATCCAGCAGTTTCAGGGAAAACAGTCTAAGGACAAGGAGAAGGAGTCGGACAAGGCCGAAGACAAGGAGGACAGTGAGGAAGGATATCCGCATATCAACTCCACTCTGATGATCTTTGCAGATGTGGAAAGCAGGAGTCGACTGAAAGTCATTAACCGAGAGGTGAACATGGTTGCCCCAGCAAAAGCAAATTATCTGAAATGGTCTCAAATACCCATCACATTCGACCAATCTGATCACCCGACTCATATTGCCACCCCTGGGAGGCAAGCTTTGGTGGTCGATCCAGTTGTCGAAGGCACTCGACTGACAAAAGTGCTGATGGACGGTGGAAGCGGGCTGAATTTGTTGTATGCAGACACACTGAAAGGAATGGGCATTCCGATGTCCCGACTGAGCACTAGTAACATGAGCTTTCATGGAGTTATACCAGGGAAGAAAGCCGAGTCACTCGGCCAAATAGCTCTGGACGTGGTATTTGGTGATTCGAAACATTTTCGCAAAGAAAAGTTGACGTTTGAGGTCGTGGATTTTCAGAGTGCATATCATGCCATTTTGGGGAGACTAGCTTACGCACGGTTCATGGCTCGACCATGTTACGTGTACCTCAAATTGAAGATGCCCGGCCCCAAAGGAGTGATCACTGTCACCGGTGATCGGAAAAAGGCAGAAGATTGCTTTCAGAAGGGCTCAAAGATTGCCGATTCCCAGGTGACAGCGGTCGAGTTCGAGGAATACAAGCAAAACGCAGATCCGAGTGACTTGCTGCGATCAAAGAAACCCGCCACAGAATCTACATTTCAGTCGTCCGGTGAGACGAAGCCTGTTCACATTCACCCGACCGACCCCGATGCAGCTCCGACCCGCATCTCCACAACACTCGACCCAAAATAGGAAGAAGCGCTCATCCAGTTCCTCCGTGAGAACTGGGACATTTTTGCATGGAAGCCCGCTGACATGCCAGGTGTTATCAGGGGACTGGCTGAGCATCGCCTAAGAGTCGACTCGTCTGCAAAACCAGTCAAAGAGCATCTTCGGCGGTCCGCCGTCCAGAAGAGAAAAGCCATTGGTGAAGAAGTGGCTCGACTGTTGGTGGCAGGATTTATCCGAGAGATATACCACTCCGAGTGGCTCGCTAATGTCGTCATGGTTCCTAAGAAGGACAAGTCGCTCCGAATGTGCATTGATTTCAAGCACATCAACCGGGCCTGCCAGAAAGATCATTTTCCTCTCCCTCGCATAGATCAAATTGTTGACTCGACCGCGGGATGCGAGAGGCTATCTTTTTTAGATGCCTACTCCGGGTACCACCAGATCCGTCTGTACGGACCCGACGAGGTAAAAACAGCTTTCATCACTCCATTCGGGTGCTTCTGCTATATCACCATGCCATTCGGCCTCAAGAATGCCGGAGCCACATTTATGCGAATGATTCAGAAGTGTCTACTCACTCAAATCAGTCGGAATGTGGAAGCATATATGGATGATATCGTTGTCAAGTCACGAAAAGGTTCTGACCTGCTCGCTGATCTCGCCGAAACATTTGCCAACCTCAGAAGATATGATATCAAGCTCAATCCATCAAAGTGCACATTTGGAGTTCCTGGTGGCAAGTTACTCGGTTTTCTCGTTTCCGAACGGGGAATTGACGCTAACCCAGAGAAGATTGGCACTATTCTCCGAATGAAACGCCCTGTGCGAGTGCACGATGTCCAGAAGCTTACTGGATGCTTGGCCGCATTAAGTCGATTCATCTCACGACTCGGTGAAAAGGCATTGCCTCTTTACCGACTGATGAAGAAGACAGACAAGTTCGAGTGGACTCCAGAAGCTGATGCAGCGTTTGCCGAGCTAAAAGCTCTGCTCTCCACCCAGCCGGTGCTTGCTGCTCAGTCAGCAAAGAGCCTCTGTTGCTCTATATCGCAGCCACAGGACAAGTTGTCAGTACTGTGCTTACGGTCGAGCGGGAAGAAGAAGGAAAAGCTCTCAAAGTTCAGCGCCCAGTGTATTATTTGTCTGAAGTCTTGACTCCATCCAAGCAGAGATATCCTCATTATCAGAAGCTTGTGTATGGAATATACATGACCACAAAGAAGGTTGCTCATTATTTTTCTGATCATTCCATCACAGTCGTCAACGACGCTCCACTATCAGAGATTTTGCACAATAGAGATGCAACTGGTCGAGTGGCCAAATGGGCGATTGAACTTCTTCCCCTTGATATCAAGTTTGAGGCAAAGAAAGCCATTAAGTCCCAGGCAATAGCAGATTTCCTTGCCGAGTGGATTGAACAACAGCAGCCGACTGAAGTTCACTCGGAGCATTGGACCATGTTCTTTGATGGCTCTAAGATCTTGAATGGTTCTGGTGCTGGGGTTGTCCTGGTTTCCCCCAGAGGAGATAAGCTCAGATATGTGCTCCAGATTCACTTTGATTCCTCCAACAATGAAGCAGAATATGAGGCCCTCTTATACGGGTTGCGCATGGCCATTTCACTCGGCGTCCGTCGCCTGATGGTCTATGGCGACTCGGATTTAGTGGTCAACCAGGTGATGAAAGAGTGGGACGTAAGAAGTCCAGCCATGACTGGATACTGCAGTGCAGTGAGGAAGCTGGAAAAGAAGTTCGAGGGGTTGGAGCTCCATCATATACCCCGACTGAAAAATCAAGCAGCTGATGATCTAGCAAAGATAGGTTCCAAGAGAGAAGCCATTCCGAGTGGTGTGTTCTTGGAGCATATACACGCTCCGTCAGTCAAAGAAGATCCTTTAACCGAAGAAACTCCACAGCCCAAGAGTGCCACAGATCCGACTGAGATTGAGGTCCCAGCGGTGGTCGACTTGATCATGGAGGTTTTGGTGGTCATTCCCGACTGGACAGTTCCGTATGTCGCATATATCCTGAGAAAAGAGCTTCCGGAGGATGAGGAAGAGGCTCGACAGATCGTCCGTCGGTCTAAGGCCTTTACCGTAATCAAAGGACAATTATACATAGAAAGCGCGACTGGAGTCGGTCAGAAGTGCATAACACCAGAAGAAGGTCGACTCATCCTCAATGATATTCACTCGGGGACCTGTGGTCATCATGCGTCCTCTCGGACCATCGTGGCCAAAGCATACCGAGCCGGATTTTACTGGCCAAAGGCGAATGAGATGGCAAAAGAGATAGTGGATAAGTGCGAGGGATGTCAGTTCTACTCGAATATGTCGCACAAGCCTGCGTCGGCCCTGAAGACCATCCCACTCGTCTGGCCTTTCGCAGTATGGGGACTGGACATGGTCGGTCCTTTGAGAACAGGACGAAGTGGCTTCACGCATGTACTGGTGGCAGTCGACAAGTTCACCAAGTGGATCGAGGCTAAACCAATCAAGAGCCTTGACACCGGTACTGCTGTTAGCTTCATCAGGGAACTAATATTCAGATATGGAGTCCCGCACAGCATCATTACGGATAATGGGTCGAACTTTGACTCAGAGGAATTCAGAGATTTCTGCAACTCCCAAGGCACATGGGTCGACTACGCTTCAGTCGCCCATCCGCAGTCGAATGGACAAGCAGAGCAAGCTAACGGACTGATTCTTAAGGGATTGAAGCCTCGACTGATGCGTGATCTCAAACACGCGGCTGGAGCTTGGGTCGACGAACTTCCCTCGGTGCTTTGGGGGCTGCGGACCACACCTAATCGGTCGACTGGAAGAACTCCATTCTTCTTGGTCTACGGAGCTGAAGCAGTCTTGCCGAGTGATCTTCTCCACAATGCTCCTCGAGTTGAAATCTACAACGAAGCAGAGGCTGAACAAGCGCAGCAGGACGCAGTCGACCTTTTAGAGGAAGAAAGGGAGATGGCTCTGATCCGGTCGACCATCTACCAACAAGATTTGCGTCGTTTCCACGCCAGAAATGTGAGAGGTCGAGCCTTCCAGGAAGGAGATTTAGTTCTCCGAGTGGATCAGCACAAACCACACAAGCTTGCTCCTTCTTGGGAAGGCCCCTTCATCGTCACCAAGGTTCTCCACAACGGGGCGTACCGTCTTTACAACGTCGAGCATAATATCGACGAGCCCCGAGCTTGGAACGCGGAGCTACTCCGCCCATTTTATACTTAAGTTTTATCACTCGGATGAGTTGCAATAAAGTACTTCTGTAGTTCATGGACCTCAAAATAATAGTGTCATAGTTCCTCCATAATTTCTGTCACTTTTTATTTTTGTCCAATAAAATTCCCCCTCAGTGGGTGACTTAGCCGCGAATCCGTTTCGCCTAAGTTTGTAAAAATCCTACCGAGTGGTGAGCCAGACTCCCACTCGGAGGCTTAGCTGCGAATCTGTTTCGCCTAAGTTATCAAAATCCTACCGAGTGGTAAGCCAGACTTTCACTCGGGGGCTTAGCTGCAGCCCTGTGCTCGCCTAAGTTGTAAAAAATCCTACCGAGTGAAGAGCGACCCTCTCACTCGGAGGCTTAGCTGCAGTCCAAGCACTCGCCTAAGTTATAAAAATCCTACCGAGTGGAGAGCAACCCTCCCACTCGGGGGCTTAGCTGCAGTCCAAGCACTCGCCTAAGTTACAAAAATCCTACCGAGTGGTAAGCCAGACTTTCACTCGGAGGCTTAGCTGCAGCCATGGGCTCACCTAAGTTACAAAAATCCTACCGAGTGAAGAGCGACCCTCTCACTCGGAGGCTTAGCTGCAGTCCAAGCACTCGCCTAAGTTACAAAAATCCTACCGAGTGGTAAGC